>NC_136922.1:29817066-30412066 GCF_949752795.1 Hyperoodon ampullatus
ATAGAAAAACTATAATGGGCTACATATTAAACCAAAATCCTCATCCAATATCTTTTAAGTACAACACAGTAACACACTTTGCGTAAGAGATAGACTACTAATGTGAGGATCTAAAATACATAAAACATTACTTTCTAATCACTAAACAATATAGTCATAAAAATAGTTGCTTTATATTTCATGACATGTTCACTCTTGGTTCCAGCAACATTTCCTTTACTGATTCTCAGAGCATCCTTCGAGACATCTACTTGAGATTCCAAGTTCTACCCATTGTATTTGGAATGTAACACTAGGCTTCTTTTTGAATATATTTTTGGTTGTTTACCATGTTTTATTGAGGAGATGAAAATTATTTTTTCTAATATAGTTTTCAGGTAAAAATATTAAGTGAGATATAGATTTATGTCCATTAAAAACAAGAAGCATTCTACTAGGTTATATTCACCAGGAATATATTCTCTGGGGCATGCCTGTAATGAGAATATTGTATTCCCAGAGCTGGGCTCTAACTGAGTCATAATGGATCATATCATAAATGGGTGAGAGAAGAGAAACAAATTCTCCTTAGAGAGAAAGAATGATTCCCAAATAAACAGATGACCATTGTGACCAGACTGTATATTTCATATCCACCAAATTGGACTTGTGAATTTTTAAACCATTTAAAAAAAGGAGCCAAAGGACAACAGTGTCAGAGTCTATACAAGCACTGATCTACCTTACATTCAACTCAATTGTTCTCTGCTTCCTAAGTTTTTTATTTGTTTGTTTTTGTTTTCACACAGAGACAGACTATTTTGACAGGTAAGATTCAAGTTGTCTTCCTTCTTAAAAAGTTAGCATTCTAATTTTATACATCAGTCTCTTGTGATGTAAGTAAGCCAATGTAATAAACTTTGGAGGCTAACAATTGTGAATTTCTGATTCTGGAAGATACTTTCTTCAAAATATAGCTAAAATTTAATTTCCTTCATTTTCTGTACTACCACTCTGGGCCAAGCTATCTTTTTTTGCCTAATTTGCTACAGTAGTCTTCTATGCAGTCTCTGATTCCACTCATGCTCCTCTGCAATATACTTCCCACACAGAATGCTCATTTAAACATGTAAATCATATCATGCTGAGTTATCAACTTCAAACTCTCTAATTTCGGGATACAACTCAAAATTTTACCTTGACTCTAGGAGACATGCCTCCAGATATTTTTCTCACCTCATCTCTTTCTTCTCATTCTCCATCTCATTACCTGCCGGACGCATTAACCTTCTCTCTGTTCATCAAATATGTGGTGCTTATTCCGCCCCCCTAGAGTTTTCTGTGTCCTGAGCTGCAATTCCCCAGACAGAAGCATAGCTTCTCTGTAGCATGCGGGGCTCAGCCAAGGCAGGCTTGTTGTGATGGTTCAGTGTGAAGCAGCCTCCCAACCTCCATCACTTTTGAATGCCTCTGCTTTATTTTCTTCCGAGAGCTTTTCATCCTCAGAAATGATTTTATTTATTCACTTGTTTATAGGCTGTCAGTACCACAAAAACACGTGCTGCTTTTATTCATAGGGTTGAGGATAATTTAACTTATATTAATAAGATAATAATTTAACTTAAAAATCAGTAACTTTCCTTTTAAGAAGGGCCTTCTTCCTGTCTTAGTTTTAAACACCATCTCATCAGTGTGTCTCTGAGGTTGGGTAAAGGCATTTCTTAAGGATCAGACACAGGTATCCAAGGCCACCCTACAGGAAGATATGTGGTTTCTCCAGGATATGAAATCCTGAGGTGTGTCCACATTGACAGTGTACTGAACTGCTCCAGGGACTCTATCCTCTCTTTCAACTGGCACACACAAAAATGGTACACTGGTATACACACACACACACACACACACACACACACACATTCATCCTTTAGGTCTAGGAATTGTTGGGTACAGCCTAAGATGTCTAAGAAGGGTGTCTACAGTCATGACAAAACTCTTCTGTTTATTCCAGTGTGCAATACAAACAACAAACATAATTTTTTATGTGCCATGATATTTAAAGAATATTGAGAAGCACAGCACAGACTCTACTGGATTTGCACTTTGCTCTCCATTCCTGGTACAGAAGACATACTCCAGTGTTCCCCTGACTCCTCAATATCCTGGGCTCTCTCTTGCTGTATCAACATCCCTCTGGTGCTGATCCAAAATTTATCTCAGGCAGGAAGTCTTGCCTAATTTACCACATAGATTCTCATTCCTCTTGGTGACCTTCTTTCTTCATATATTTAGGTTATTCCTTAATTAATTCACTTATGCACAAAATTCCTTTATGAAATTCTCTCTAGTGATTAGTAAAATGTAAGAAGGCCTTATCATTTCAGAGCTGGCCTATTATAGCTAAGATCGTTTCTAAAGAAAGAAGAAACCACTATGTTGCCTTCAGCCTCTGTACATTGTAAGTGTTCCAGAACTTAAGACACAAATTAAAAAAAAGAAAAAGCATCCAAGGAAGGTGAGGGGAAGGGTCTGGCCACCAGGGAGGGCTTGAGCCTATAGCTAGATAGGAGGAAGATACCAAGAGTCTAAGAGGACCAGAGAAAGGCCTCACTTGGAGTTTAATCTCTGTGTTATAACCCCTATAATAAAGATTTGGCACAAAAGTATTTTATGGGGTTGCAAATTCATTATGAATGGAAATATTTCTGTAGATGTCCCCTGTATCCTGATGCTTTGAGGAAACTATGTGGAAGTAGTTGTCATGTCTAATAAAAAAATCACAATTGTTCACTGCCTACTGCAATTTATATATTCTTTGAATTATGTTATTGGCATTAATAGTGCATTTTTAAAGAGTAAAGTTGAGTAAAGTTAGTGGTTTGGGGTATATGATACAAAATAGAAGAGTCAGTAAACTCCATTTGATAAGGGAATACATATAGGAGATATTAAAAGAAGCAAAATAAAAATATAAACAAAGAACAAAAGATAATTTGAAACAAATTATAAGTGGCATTTATTTCTTTTGTGTCTCATGTCAGGGACATCAACATCAGTGACCTAGATTATTTTAAGTTGTCCAGGTTGTTAAACTCACTTTGATTTTTTCTGATACAAGTGACAATTATGTTGAAACACCACTCTACACACAGAGAGTTCCCAGCTTCTGTGGATATTCCCTGGATTTTGTGAGGGGCTTAAGGTTTGCCTGGTCATCTCTGGTTGCTATTTACCTCTTCCCACCAAAATCCTCCTCCCTCAAGTTTTTCCACCTGTGATTCTTCCTGTCTCTTCTCTCCTGTCACCCAAAATAGAGCATTGTCCCCCTTCTACAGAGCTCTTGAGAAGGAGACATTTACTGAAGATTGGGAGGTAGTGGAATGACAGCCAGTCCATGGTCCATGAAGAGTGAGTGCTGCAGCTCTGAACAGCAGTAAATTTAAAGTAGAATTTTAGACATCCCTCTTTAAAAACAAATGAGGTCAGTTCTACAACTGAAAAACATTCACTCTTCCAACTTCTCCTGTAGCTTCAGAGCCATCTCTTCTTTGAATTCACGATATCCCACACATATTTCTTAGTGGAAAATTTACTCTCTGTTTCTTTTTTCTTTTTCACTTTTGGCCAGTTTCTCTCGTCTAGGCAAATCGTGAATGCTGAATTTTCACATATTAAATGGCCCCTCTGGGTAATTTGCTAAACAAGTGAGTATACCTTCTCAGAGGAATCCTCCAATCAGCTATTAAAATAATACTTTTTCTGTCCTACTATTCTCTCTTTTTAATTTTTGAAATTATTTAATATATTTGATAGAAGCTCTTTTAAAAGCTGTGATGATGCATGAATCTTCATAATATAAAGTGAGTGCTCTTTTTTTTTTTTTAATTCTCCTAAGTCAGTAGGAAAAAAGTATTAGGTCAGAACTTAGTAACCAGATCCTAGTTCACCTTCTGAACCTAGAGGCCCTGCTTCTATCTTGGCAGAAAGCAAGTCAAACAAAGAGAGCCCAGAGTTGCTACAAGGGACCAGTTTCTTCTTTCCCAAATGAGATGAGACATAGGAAAAATCTATGGTAATTGTAATCAACAGCCAAATTAGGCAGAATGAGTTAGGTAAACTCAGTCTAGCCCAGCCAACACTTGAGTTGATAAATGTCAATTTTCAGCCAGGCTGTTTTTAAAGAGCTTGCACTCCCTATGAAAATATTCTGGTGGTATTAAGGGGGTAGATCTTACCCTAAAGGGGGGTAGCTCAGAAGACTTAACAAAGAACCCAAACATCAAATGAAAGGGCCCTTCAAAGTTTGAGGATTTATAAAGTAGCTTTCCAGGCTGAGGCAACAGTACGCTTAAATGCATTTCCTTTACTCTTCTTGAGTTTCTCAGTGTTGAGCTATTCAATCTTTCATGCTTTGTATTGTAAATACAATTGTAAAATATTTCACATTTTAGTCTACCAATCTCAAACAGGTATGTTAGATATGCCAGAACGGGTGTCACGTCGGCTAAAACACTTCAATATGAGTAAAGTAACACCATTCTGTGGTTCTCTGACCTTTCCATTTCACTTGTCAGTATAATTTCAAAAATAATTATTAATTTGTATACAGTTATTGACTTTTGTATACTGGATAAATAAGAAGTTAAAAATAAGAATAAAAACAACAGCGATATGACCTCTAAGCATAATCATTTCACAAAGGAAAGGGCATTTTAATCACAAAAAAAATGTAGAAAGTGTTCTTAAGGAAAGAATGAAAAAGTCATTAAAATAAATTTAGCTTTATAAATTTTCTTATATCATCTTTTAGCTTTCGTTTGGTCCAGACCCAGCAAGATTTCTTCACAGACTGGCTCCAAAATACAGAGTGTTGGTAATACTGAAGTAGCCTTTCTCTAACTTGCCAGCTTTATTCTCACCGTTTTTCTCACTATAGTTACCCGGTAGAAACTTATTTCTTCAAGCACATAGGTCTGCATAATTTTAAGTCTCCTTCTGGTTTTCATTTACTTATAACATTAAACTACCACTGACTTAAAAGTGTTCAGCATAAAACCCAATTTGTGCTTTTATTCATTTACAACAGATGGGGTCACAGTGAAAAGGGGGGAGCAGATTATAGTTTCCCTTTTTTGTAGCCCCTTTATTAAAATCACTTGCAACATTTTTATAAGGATCACACTTTTTTCTAAGACATGATTCTTATAAAGGATGCACTCTTCATTTTAGAACAGTTTGGTAAGTAGTAAACACGGGCTCTCAAAGTCTCTATAAAAAATATATGGCCAAAATGACCTTCATCTTAACCACAATACCCATACCTAATAGTTTTCCAAACATGCAGAAGCCCTAAGCAAAATTAAATTCCAATAACATATGCTAAAGTTACAACTACTGACAATGAATGTTGCCAGTCCTAAACAAACCAAGAGTTACTGCTTACCAGGGTAGGAAATGGGATAAGAATGATATATTACTCTTTTTAACTGCAGATATATTGTCAGTCTGCCAAAGCACTGGTACTTAAAATTCTTTATAAAATTATGCTTCTGGGAAAATTAGTAATTATCACCTATAATAAACATATCTTTTTTTTCAGTTTTGATTATAATTTGAAGGAAAGACTCAAGAAAAAGGCTATGAAAGAGAGGAGTAAAAAAGAATAGGTATGAAACAAATTAAAATTTTCCTTGACTTATGATGGAATTACACCCCAATAAACCCATCATAAGTAGAAAATATCCTTAAGTTGAAAATGTATTTAATACACCTAACTTACCAAACATCATAGCTTACCCTAGCCTACCTTAAATGTGCTCAGAATACTTACATTAGCCTACAGTTGGGCAAAATGATCTAACACAAAGCCTATTTTACAATAAAGTGTTGAATATCTCATGTAATTGAACACTGTACTGAAAGTGAAAAACAGAATGGTTGTACCGATACAGAATGGCTGTAAGTGTATCGGTTGTTTCTTCTCACCATCGCATGGCTGACCGGGAGCAGTGGCTCACTTCTGCTGCCCAGTATCATACTACAAAACACAACCTCAGGAAAAGATCCAAATTCGGAGTATGGTGTCTACTGAATGCATATCACTTTCACATCATCGTAAAGTGGAAAAATAGTAAGTCAAACCATTGTTAAGTCTGGAAACATCTGTAGTAAATAATAATATTAATAAAGAAAAAATATCGAAAGAAGGACTTGTAGAAAAGGAATGCACACCTTCTCTCTCCCCCAGAAAAGACATGTTTTTTTGGTACTTATGTTACTGGACGATGCAAAATTCTCATCAACTATTCTCATACTCTGTCATTTAGCATACACTATACAGAATATACTATGGTAACGTACTGTCCTGGTCTAAAAAGGTAATGTATAGTCTGCATCACTGAATATGTCTTCATAATCACAATTGGGTTAAAATACTTTAAAAAATCAATTAGCAGTGATGGTGGTCTTTTCACTACTAACATAAAAGATAAAAAATGTATTTTTATCTTTTGTAAATAAAAGTACAGGCAGAAATAAAATCCCATTTTTATCACTAGTTATGTCCCATAGGAACAATTACAAAACTATAAGCATTTAAATGGCAAGTGGTAGAAATAAACTAACTTCAGGAAAACTAGTCTTTAAAAAGTGATTTGAGAATGGACTTGAGGATATAGGGAGGGGGAAGGGTAAGCTGTGACAAAGCAAGAGAGAGAGGCATGGACATATATACACTACCAAACGTAAGGTAGATAGCTAGTGGGAAGCAGCCGCATAGCACAGGGAGATCAGATCGGTGCTTTGTGACTGCCTGGAGGGGTGGGATAGGGAGGGTGGGAGGGAGGGAGACGCAAGAGGGAAGGGATATGGGAACAGATGTATATGTATAACTGATTCACTTTGTTATAAAGCAGAAACTAACACAACATTGTGAAGCAGTTATACTCCAATAAAGTTGTAAAAAAAAAGTGATTTGAGAAATTTTAGATATTTTAATTATAAAAGAATAAGTGATAAACATTTTCATTTTAATGCAATTAGACTTGTATTATTGCTTTCAAATGATCCTTTCAAAAAATAGAGTATTAACATTCTCAAATATAACAAAAGATATAGGAAATAATTTTAAAGATTATAATTATATTTTACATTCAGATATAAGAGAAATAACACTGGCTTTAGGGTAAAAACTTAAATTTGTGTTGTATTTCTAAAATAAAATAACCATGTATTCATATTGAGCCAGTAAATATCCATTGTAGAAAGTTAGAAAATAAATGCAACAGCAACAAAATTAACATTCTCCCTATCCAAAACTTAAGTAGTATATTGACTTCCAGATCTTGAGATCTTACTGTACATAGTCTTTTGGGATTACATTTTATCACCATTTATCTCCATTTCCCCATTTCTGTACTACACACTTATCTCCATTTTTTCCCATTTCTGTTCTACTTTCTGTCTCTTTAGTACACAGATTATATTTAAATTATCTTAATTGAACCCCAAATGATTTAAATCAGTACCTAATTTCAGATAAAGCGTTGCTTCTGGTTTTGTTGTCTTTAAAATATCATTTCATTTTTATTTAATGTTTCTTAAACCTCTTGTATCATGTTTGCCTACCCCTTCACTCTTTTGAAAACTTTTTATAACTGAAAATTTCTAGCATTTATAAAATAGGAAAATAGGGTAACTCTCCATGTATTCATCAGCTAACTTCAACAATTAACTCAGGCCAATTCTGTTTTATCCATATCCCCAAAGACGTACTTGCTCTGCCCAAACAAAACTGAATGATTTTTGTCTGAATATTAGTATATAATTTCATCCAAAAAGATGTTTGTTAGTTTTAGAAGTTTAGTGGGTTTTTTTATTCTGTAAAATTTATTGTTTCCACATTAAAAGATTTGAGGGGGAATATTTTTTTTAACCACATGATGATCCTACACAGCTGCCCAGAGTAGGACACCATCATAAGTCTTTAACATGCCATATGAGTTCTGAATAAATAAAAGCTACAAAGCCCAAGTTATATACAAATATCTTAGGCAATAATGTTTACAAACCTATGTACGATACAACAAATGTAAACAGTAAATGCAGCATGAGAGTAATCAAAGGATGCACAGGGACAACCACTTACGGTTGTCAGTCTGCCCCCCAGGAGCTGCACAGCAATCAGAGAAGAAAAAGAAATAAGAGGAATTCAATTTGGAAAAGAAGTAAAACTATCACTGTTTGCAGATGACATGATGCTATACCAGGAAATCCTAGAGACACCACCAGAAAACAGCTAGAGCTCATCAATGAATTCAGTAAAGTTGCAGGATACAAAATTAATATGCATAAATCTGTTGCATTTCTATACAGTAACAATGAAATATCAGAAAGAGAAATTAAGGAAACAATCCCATTTACGATCACATCAAAAAGAATGAAACACCTAGGAATAAACCTACCTAAGGAGGCAATAGACCTATACTCCAAAGACAGTAAGACGCTGATGAAAGAACTTGAAGATGACACAAACAGATGGAAAGATGTACTGTGTTCTTTGACTGGAAGAATCAAAATTGTTAAAATGACGATACTATCTGAGGTAATCTACAGATTCAATGAAATCCCTATCAAATTACCAATGGCATTTTTCACAGAACTTGAACAAAATTTTTTTTAATTTATAGGGCACTTGGAATAATTCCACTCTTTACGTCTATACCATCAATTTAGTGCATAGTTTCATTTGTCTCAATTTGCTTTCAGGTTTTAGGAATTGTTATTTTTCTGGTTTTAACTTTGATTTACAATTATTCAGAATATTTACGTGGTTTTGATTTACAATTATTCAGAATATTTACATGGTTCTAGAATAAAACCTACAAAACAAAGCATATTCAGAGTTTTCAGTTATGTCCTCTTCATTATCCTCTCTCCTATTCCTTTAAGTATCCATATGCTTTTTAACTTTAAAATTATTTTTCCAAATTTTAACCTAAGTTATATACATATGTATATATTGAGTCAACATGTGTTGCTTATATTTTAACATATTACTACTTATATACTTAACATTTTGCTTTATACTGTTCCCGTCTTAGGTAAACAATAGTACATTATACCCACTTTTCTTCACCTAGCTTTATTTAACAATAAAGACTGGAGAAAAATCCTTAATTGTTTATAAACATATTCTTTTTGTCATGTTAGTATTACCTATAACTCTATTGCATTGCTTTATTGTGTGTATTTAAAAACTTCATGGCCCATATTGATGTATATTTGTTTTCTTCCCAGGCTTTATTATTCAGATATTGCTGCCATACATAGCCTTGTACAAAACATTTTATCTTTTGTATTTTTGTCAGTGTGTCTCTGGGGTATGTTCTTAGAAGTAGGATTACTGGGTCACAGGACAAATGCATAGATATTGTTGGACATTATTAAATTTCTTTCCAAAGTGGATCTAACATTTTGCATTTCCATTACCAACATAGGAGAATATTTTATTCATCTTTACCCACAGAGGATATTGCCAAACTTGTGGATTTTAGCCAATTCAATATATGAGAACTGGGATCTCAGGGAAGTTTTAATTTGCAGTTTCTTATTATGAGCAAAGCAGAACATCTTTTTATATTTTTAAGGGCATGTATATTTCTATTCTCTTTGAGCTGTCTGTATATCTTGTCCATTTTTCTAGAGTGTTGGGGTTTTTCTTTACTTTTAGATCTTAATATATTTATTATACTACCCTTTATCTATAGTATAAATTGCATTTGTGATGCTGGAGGTGTTTGTTTTTTTGTTTTTTGGATTTTTTTTTTTTGCTTTTCTTTACACTTTTATTTAGACAAATCTATTGATTTATCCTTATTTTCCATTATTTTGTCCATAAATCAAGTCATAGTTTGGACAGTTTTCTCCACTCTGGATTTGTTGCAAAGTTCACCTCTGTTTTCTTCTAGCACTGGTATATTCATATTTTTAAACATTTTAAATCTCTAATCCATTTAGAAGTTATCCTGGCATATGATGTGAGGACTAATCCAAATTTAGTTTTTTCTACATTGCTCTCATTACACAATCTCACTTATTAAAAAGTTGTATCTTTTCCTCCCTGATTTGAGATGCCATTTTTATCTTATACTAGTATTGTGTTCTTAATTTGGACTATTTCCAGATTTCCTATTATGAGGTACGTTCTTCTTCTTCTTTTTTTTTTTTTTTTTGCGGTATGCGGGCCTCTCACTGTTGTGGCCTCTCCCATTGCGGAGCACAGGCTCCGGACACGCAGGCTCAGCGGCCATGGCTCACAGGCCTAGCCTCTCCGCGGCATGTGGGCTCTTCCCGGACCGGGGGTACAAACCCGTGTCCCCTGCATCGGCAAGCGGACTCTCAACAAGTGCGCCACCAGGGAAGCCCTAGACACGCTCTTAATTGACACTGACTTGTTGATGTGGAATGGGACAGTATTCCGAAAGGATACCCTGCCTTCTGATTTTGTCTGCATGCTTCCTCTTGATGTCTTTTAGTTTATTCCCTTTTTTGCTCTCTTTCTAGTAAACTATAAGTTAAATGTGAAAGCTTGATGAATTCAAATGAGACATTTTTTACTAGAATTATCACCGCTGAAATCACGTATTTCATATTATATTACAGCAGATGTTACATAGTGTCTGGTTTACCTACCCTTAACGATGCTAAAATTATCCACTACATTTGTTAACATAGGCTATCTCTCTCTCTGTGTTGTGCATTTTTCCCTTGAGATTTTTTTAATAACAAAAATTAGGGTCTAAGTTTCTTTAAAATAGTTTGATATATTTTACAAAAATAATACATTGACTTAGAGAATTAAAATAATTGAAAAAGTATTTGTCAAGGTAGCTGGAATTATAGGTATTTTCTTTTCAAAATCATCCTTGTGTGTTTTCATCTAATTTTATTTTTAAAAACTTATATCACTGTAAAAGCAAGGGTCTAACATATCCAGCCTAAATTATGCAAAATCATATAATCAGTAGACATTTTAATGACACATGTGTCACTCAAACAACTTCCCTTTATACTTGCTCCCTTATTCCAGGCAAGCAAAGGAAATTGATGACTTAGAACCATATTCAACAAAAACGTGTATATAATTTGAAAAAAATTAATGATTGTAAACTCTGATTTTAAAAATATTTTCTGCATTCAGTTTTATTAGAATTATTAGTAGTACATAATTAATCAATATAACCGAGTTTTTTTAGATGTACTAATCTAATTTAATGGTTTTAGAGTATAATGATAAGGTTTTTATTTTTAGTTTTTAATTTTTTTTTTTTTTTGCGGTACGCGGGCCTCTCACTGTTGTGGCCTCTCCCGTTGCGGAGCACAGGCTCCGGACGCACAGGCTCAGCAGCCATGGCTCACGGGCCTAGCCTCTCCGTGGCATGTGGGCTCTTCCCGGACCGGGGCACGAACCCGTGTCCCCTGCATCGGCAGGTGGACTCTCAACCACTGCACCACCAGGGAAGCCCTTTATTTTTTAATTTTAATTTTTTTTATTTTATTGAAGTATAGTTGCTGTACAATATTATATGTTACATGTGTACAATATAGTGCTTCACAATTTTTAAAGGTTATACTCCATTTATAGTTATTATTACAAAATATTGGCTATATTCCCCATGCTGTACAATAACCAAGTTTTGATAAATAATTCTTAAACAAAATTTGATTCATTTTTAATGAGATTCATGGGTTTTTCATCTAATTATTCTATGCAGACATTGATTAATATAACTTGTTTTTAGAATCATCTAGGATTCAGCCCCAATCTTACTCCTCTTTTTTATTTTTATAAATGTTAGCAGCAAGCAACATATTTCATATTTCAAAAATAAATAAATAAATGGGAATGAATGTTATTCTTGCATAGATAGATCACTCAATTATTTAAACTCCTGTGTTGTATGCCAAAATTATATTGTGATCCTTTACCAAAATTACTTTTAATGATTTATTAGCTGACAACTCAATTAAGTTCTCTTTCAATTTCGTTGAAAGCAAACACTGGAAACCACTTGAATTATAAAAGCATTTGTTACCCAGTTATAAAAGTCATGCACATCTTCAGCTTTTGAAAAGTCTAAAAATAGGCTTTACTAAGACCTATCGAGTTTCTTAATTTTTGTACAAGAGTTTGATAATAAAGGAGGTTTCTCAGGCAATGGTTTGTTTCATTGTTTCTTTCTTTGGTTCACCAGGGATTTTTACACATAGGTTCAAATATAGCATAGCAAGATTCAAGAAGAGTGAGAGTAAGTAGGAGATGGTGATGGGGAAGGTAGTCAGAAAAGGGAACTGGCACAGCATCTTGACTGCAAGTGTGTTCTCAGGTAAATAAATTTTAGCAAAGAGTATTTATGAAAGTTGAGAATTGGAGCTGGAAAGTGACTTCCTTAACACTATCCATGCCTGCCTCTCCCTCAGAAAGTGTGTTTTCCAGGGGAAAATGTCTCTCAGTTTGAAGAGCACTCCCATAGGTCATAACAAAGTCATGAACTGTGCCTCTCAAAGTTAAAAAAAAAATGTTGATAGAAGAGATGCTGAAAGGTTTCAAGAAACCAATTTAGCAGCTAACGCTTCAACTGGTCTGTATCACTGCTCTCCTTGATCTTCTGGAAGCTTGTAAGCTCTCTTTCCTGAAAAGACTCTATAAGTAGTCAGCTGGAACCTATTGTTCCTTAGATTAACATAGTTTGATCCACATAGCATGCCTTGCCCATGAAAAGATTCTCAAGTTTAAGGGTCACACTCCTCACTGAGACTTGACCCTTAGCTTATTACAGTTGTGGCAAGTAGAACTCATGAAGCACCAGAGAGATGAAATAAGCTTTAGTAAATATCATCTTCAGTATTAATACAGTAGGTATCAGGGCCTTTATATACTATTAATGCCTTAATACAGTGCTTTAAAATACCACAGTATGCTTATGCATACTTATACATTATGATACACGATATTTAATAAATTACTTGACATATTATACATTAGTGACTGAGGGACACCATGTACAATTCTACCTAATTTTTTTGTGTTTTGAGGAGTTTTTTGGCAAGCTGAACTGTGGCCTTCTCTTTGAACAGTTTCTATTACTTCCAACTCAGACTACTTAAAAGGCAATCAGGAAAGCGTTGGTAGTAAAATGACATATGCTTGTCAAAGTACTTAAAATGTCATGGTGTTAGATGAGGTTTGATAAATAAGACAGAGATGGAAAAATGAATAGAAACTGTGTGGATGCTATGTATGACAAGACTATTTTATTCAATTACAGGATTTAATAATATTTTGATTTAAGGTTAGAAAAAATTCAAATATTTTCAATTTGGGATTCATTGACAAATATGAATTCTTTTTGATTTTTCATTTTTCCCCTAAAAATAAGTAGTGACTCATCATAGTGTATTCAAGGGACCATTTGTACATTTAATAGCTCTACTTAATCAGAAACATTCAGACTGTTGCCTTGAAATTACACATGGGTGTAAATGCTAATGGAAAATGTTCCTGGCAAGGTAATTTTGGAGCTTGCCAAACCCCAGATATCTTAGGTATGCTTGAAGATGTTATAATGAACAAAACATACTACCAAGTCACTGAAACTTAGAGTTATATGTCAGGAAAGAAGACAAAATACCAAATATGTTGCCATGCTTTCACTAAACCAAAGCCAATCTCGTGTGTTTGAATTTAGACTGAAGGCTTCTCCCATGTTAAGTTCAGCTATGAGATATATTAGTGTGATTAAACAAATTTAAGTTCCAATAGGATTTGTCATCAGTTGCTTATAATCATCTCCTAAGTGGAATTGTGCATTCATTTTTGGAAGATTTCCGTTAAAGGACACAACAGCACTTAGTGAGTTGTCTAAACTTTATATTGGGGGTTGAATTTCCTACCAGTGATTCCTGGAAGTTTTTTACTTAGAAAGAAATTAGTAAAAACACATCACATGTTTTTTTTGCAGAAACTTTCAAAGCCTTATTATTATGTCCTTTATAATAGACCACAGGGCAGAGCAACTCCCCTACTTTCACATAATACCCTGCTGTTCAAGATGTTACATATAAACAAATGAGCAATAGTTCCTTTTCTACATGACCTAAGACTAACTTTTTTCCTCCTTCACTTTATTCCTTAAAGCCTACACCTTGGATAATGTGTCTTCTGGATGAATTAAGGTTAGACATGTATTTTATCCCATACCTCAAGCCCAGTATAGCTTATGTGTATATGAGGAATTTTACTTCTAACTTGAGAACAACCACACGGCATCATACGTTATACATTATATAAAGCTGGTTGGGAGAGGGCTGCAGAATGTACGAAAACTACTTGATGAATATTTTGTTTTTAGTCTGCTTAAATTTGAGCTTCTAAACTCAGATAATGTGAATTCTTTCTTGGGATTCATTCCCAAGAAAAGGGAATTAGTAAAAGAATTTTGGCATCCAGGTAAGAGGACAGAGTAATAAAGAGGTGAGTAAAGGTAACAGAATGCAGTGCATTTGGATTTAGAAATGTCAAAAAGGCTGGGCCACAAGTGGAAAAACCATTGGAATTCCATGAGTGCAAATGTTTTAAGAAGACAAGCATTTTAATTAGCCTGGATGGGAAACTCAGCATGAGGCTAATAGTTGGTTTGATGTTTAGAGTCATTATACTGGACTGTGTCAGTAGGATTACACAATACTATTGTGATAACACAAATGTTAAACAAATCACCTACCTCAGAATTTCCTAAATAGTGCCTTACAGCTTTTGGAGAGAATTTTTTTTTTTTTTTTAATATCATAGTGTTTTCCTTTCTTGGATTCCCTAATGAATTTAGCAGTCTTTATACTTAGCAGGAAATCTGGACTGATCATTTGAGGCCTGTTTCCTTTATCCATTGTGGAGTACGGGTTTACTTTTGGACACCTAATAAATCATGATCTAACATTTAAGAAACAGACTTATTGCCACATTGCTAAATCACGGAAAGAAAAAAACTGTATAAATGGTTGGTTTTGTCTTTCACTTATAGGACAGTAATGAACCAAGAAGTGATATTCTCTAGTAATGACACACTAGACTGTATTAATGATATGTTAGTGCCCCAGTCTTATTATGTGGGGTTAGTAATGGTTTTGTATTTGAAAATGTTAAGCCCGGACTTGTCTGTAGCTCACCAAGGAATACGACCATATGCGATGCTTTTCTATTTCAGGCAATGCCCCCACTGCTGGATAGATTGCTGTTGACAGCTTTTGACCAGAGGGAGCCATTAGATTTTGCTGGCTAGCAAACAATTGCAGCTTTGATATGAGCTACAAGGTAAAGATGAAAAGGAATACCAATGCAAAAAAATATGCTAGCTTTGTGTGGTCTCTAGACCCTTCTTGTGCAAATGAAAAATTATTTAGATGTAAAAACTAACAAAAGAAAAACAAAGAGGGAAAAAAATCACAAACGTTTCAAGATTAGACAGGTAAGATGAAGACTGAAAGAGACCTGGAAGAAACATAGTGGAAACTTCATACCACTAAAAAAGAATTCAATGGAATAATTTGAAGATAGCAAATATTTTTCAACTGATGCTGTTGGAGAGCGGTTCAAAAATAGTTTCTGTATTTGGAAATACATTGATTTTGTTCCTAACGATGTCATCTTAGGACAGCAGTTGTATCTTATATGTAGTGATGCAAGGACACATTTAACTGACCAAGCTTATAGGTAAATGAATGCTGTCAAAGAACAAGATAACAAGAAATGTTTGCACTATTTAGGTTTTGCTGAACATAAGCTAAATCAGTAGACTGTTAGTTTGAAAACATTGCTTGGACTACTAAAAAAGACACAGACTGGCAAATTTAGGATTCCATGGATCCTATAATTATTTTTAAAAAGCAAACTTAAAACCTTATGTAGATAAACACACCTTCCTTTGACAGAAAATAATTGTACTTAGATTCTCAAGTGAATTTTATATAGAAAAGGTAAAAATACTGACTGGGGTGCAGTGCTCTGTGTACTGAAATTTTCATGAACTGACAGTAAATAGTCAGTAATCTATGGCTTAAACTTTGAATTACAAAGGTTTCAATATCCTAAAAACAAATAAAATGTTACTTTCCTTTACTGGGCAAAGTAGTGCAATATTCATCTATAAAAAGTCCTTGGAAGTAGAGTCGGTAAAATTTGTCAAAGTACTAATACACCATTTATTTTAATTTTGTTTTTAACTGTATGAATATTAGAATCACCATTTTTTTCCTCTGGATATTTTGGTCAATATCCATCTAATATGGAAAGAGTCGAAGCCAATTTATTAAACAGAATATATTTAGTTTAATTTTAGTATATTAACTAAAAATGTATAATTTTACAATTATATACTGCTTTCACAGATGGGCATCTTTTATAAATGCACACCTACTTTCTTTTAGAACAAACGCATGTTAAATATCCCCCTCCCCGACATTTCTCATGCAAGATTTCTGAAACAACATTAGGCTGTTGATGTGTTTAGTACCCTCTTCAGGTAAAACTAATAGTCTCTTTGAAAATAAAAATATGATTGTGTTACAATTGTCATGATGATAACTAAAATAGACCTTCATCCCTGAATCTAAAGGCACTATTTAGTAATCTGCATAGGTGAGAAAATGTAATTTCCTTTACAATAATGTGGAGCCAAACAGTAACCACTTCCTAATTCAGGTCTGGAAGCTTGCCTCAGCTGACACTCTTCTTCCAAATTTGAGGTCTGTGAAAGTTCTGGCTGTCCAGCAAGTAGAACTACAAGCACATGATTTCATCCTAATAGACATATTTAGTTTTTAGTTTTTCAGAGTTTTTCTACTTTGCTTCTATTTTCCCATCTGCTAAAAGAGAATAATAAAACTTAACATATGGATTATTGAGAGGGTTATAAACTGCTTTGTACAGTGTTAGGCACATGGTAAGTGCCTGAGAAACGTTAACTAATTTTATGATGACTATTGTTCTTACCTATTTTTAGCACTCAGAGTTCTTGTCATAATATTAAAAAGCAAATTATTGAATTTAAAATCAATTAATCCTCAGTGGAATTTTATGAAAAAATAAGTGATTAAATGTTTTTAAACATCATGATGTTTTTCTTCTTGGCTGCCAGGTATCTAATTGCAACTCCTTCTCTTTTCTCTAAAAATATCTTTAAAATGTCAAAGTCTTATGAAGATGTATATTATCATAAATAGTAAATTATTAATATTCTCCAAAAGAAACATTCATAATCGCTTACAGTATCATGAATATTGTTAGAAATGTGACAAGTGGATTTTAAAAATTACAACTAAAGACCAATCAAAACTATTTAAAACTCAATACATAAGAGAACTCACATATTATAAGAGTGATTTTGAAAAGAGATAATTTTGAAAAGTGAGAAGTAAACATTCCCATTTTAGAGAATACTAAAAGAAGAAGTAAGCGATACATTATATTAGACAATATATGTTGGTCATTACTTAGTTTTATATCTATTTGGGCGTTTAAAAATCTCTCTCCACATTGGTATCTAAAGTCTTGATTTCTAGCCAGTCTGAAAGCCATACTTCAAAAACTTCTTCTCTGGGCTTCCCTGGTGGCGCAGTGGTTGAGAGTCTGCCTGCCGATGCAGGGGACACGGGTTCGTGCCCCGGTCCGGGAAGATCCCACATGCTGCGGAGCGGCTAGGCCCATGAGCCATGGCCGCTGAGCCCGCGCGTCCGGAGCCTGTGCTCGACAACGGGAGAGGCCACAACAGTGAGGGGCCCGCGTACCAAAAAAAAAACAAAACAACTTCTTCTCCTTCACACTTCACATGCTGTCTATCCTGATGATTCTACTTCAAACTATTTCTTAAATTGGTCCATTTCTCTCTGTCTACATTACCCTCATCTGTTGCCTGGACAAGAGCAACAGTCTTCAATTTACTGTCTCCTGGTTTCCTCTTGACCCTTTTAATCTAGTCTTCTCACGAAAGAACAAAATTATAAAACACAAACCTGATTTCAATATGTCCCTGTCTAAAAATCATTCAATTGGTTTCCTATTTCTCTTTATAAAATAAATAGCCCTTTCCACAGTCACCTTCACTCAGATCCCTTTAATCTTTCACTCCACTCAAGCTAAGCTGGCCTCCTTTCTATCCCTAGAAATGTCCAAACTATTTTCTTTCCCAGAGCTTTAATATCTGCCCTTTTCTTTGTCTGGAAAGGTCTTTTGCCAACCATTCCTCTGGAAATTTCTATTTAAATAATTAAAGTCTCAGCTTAAAAGTTAGGACCTTAGAGGGGACTGTCTTAACCAAACAATATAAATTATATCCTTTCTGTTATTCAGTCTTGTAGACTCAATTTATTATTTTTCTTCTTAGCATGTATTTACTTTTTCTTGTATTATTCATTTTACAGTGAAATTGGTCAAACAGAATAAAGTACATAGTAAAGTACACAATAGTGTACCAACAACTGATATCATTTGTCTTGAATATTCTACCCAATTTTCTCGAATATGTTGTAATAGGAAAAAAAGAATTATAAAATCAGCATTCCTAGTAGGGTACTTGTTTTCATCCCCCGTAGCAGTGTATAGGGCTATTCCATTCTCCTAATCCTTGCTAGCACTGGGCAGTCTGATGAGTGAAAAATGTAGTCTCCTACTTGTAATCTGCTTCTCACTGTTTGCCAGTTTCTTAGGGAAATTTTTCCCCATTTTTACTGCCCCCCAAAATGTCCTCGTTCTTCTTTTATGACTTGCCTTCATAACATTTACTTTCTTTTTGTGTTTTGCTTTGTCTTATTTTATTGTTTCATTACAAATTTAGAACCATCCTTGTCTCTCTGGAATAAATCCAACTTGATCATGGTATACTTTCTTTTTTGTATATTGCTGGATTCAGTTTGCTAATATTTTGTTGAGGATTTTTACATCTATATTCATCAAAGACACTTACCTGTAACTTTCTTTTTTGGTAGTGTTTTTGTCTGGTTTTGGTATAGGGTAATTGTGGCCTCATGGAATGAATTTGGGAGTGTTCCCTCCTCTTCAATTTTTTTGGAATAGTTTGAGCAGCATAGATATTGACTCTTCATTATATGTTTGGTAGAATTCCACAGTGAGGCCATTTGGTTCTGGACTTCTGTTTGCTGGGAGTTTTTTTTTTGTCTGTTTGTTTTTATTACAAATTTAATTCCACTACTAGTGATGGGTCTGTTCAAATTGTCTATTTCTTTTTGACTCAGTCTTGGCGAGTTTTATGTTTCTAAATTTTTCCGTTTATTCTATGTTGTCCAATTTGTTGGCATATAGCTGTTCATGGTATTATTTTATGATTTTTTTCTATCTCTATGGTATCAGTTGTTATTTTTCCTCCTTTATTTCTTACTCTGCTTTTTGGGGTTCTCTCTTTTTTCTTCTTGATGAGCCTGGCTAAAGGTTTGTCGATTTTGCTTATCTTTTCAAAAAACCAGCTCTGGGTTTCAGTGATTTTTTCTATTGTTTTTTAGTTCTATTTTGTTTATTTCCCCTCTGACCTTTATTATTTCCTTCCTTCTGCTGTCTTTGGGCTTTGTCTGTTCTTTTTCTAACTCCCTTAGGTGCTAGGTTAGGTTATTTAGTTGAGATTTTTCTTGCTTCTTGAGGAAGGCCTATATCACTATAAACTTCCCTCTTGCTTTTGTAGCATCCCATATATTTTGGAAATTTGTGTTTCCATTTTTATTTGTGTCAAGGCATTTTCTGATTTCCTCTTTGATTTCATCACTGACCCATTGGTTTTTTACTAGCATGTTGTTTAGTCTCTGTTTGTCTGTTCTTTTCCAATTTTTCTTTCTGTAATCAATTTCTAGTTTCATACAGTTGTGTTTGGAAAAAAATGCTTGATATAATTTCTATTCTCTTAAATTCAGGGTGATATTTTTCGTGGTCTAGCATGTGATCCATCCTGGAGAACATTCCATGTGCTCTCTTTTTTTTCTTTTTTTTTCCCTCATCTTCTTACTTTACCATCTTTAACCTTCCTCCCTTATATAGCCTTTATAAATGCCTTATAAAATGTCTTGTGCAGACAAAACATGAAAAAGAAAATCTAAATGTCCATAAACTGATGAAAGTATAAACAAAATGTAGTATATCCATACAATTAAATATTATTCAGCCATGAAAAGAAATGAAGTTCTGATACATGCTACAACATGAATGATCCCTCAAAACATTATGTTATGTGAAAGAAGTCAGACACAACAACCACATATTGTATGATTCCATATAAATAAAATTTTCAGGATAGATTTCATTTTTTTCCTATTGTCTGAAACAGTTTGTAAAAGTCATTATTTACTTCTTGAAGGTTTGATTTTAAAAATACACTTTAAAATCAACTGTGTCTAAGATATTTTTGAGGGGTAGACATTTACTTACTTATTACACTTTTGAAATGCTTATTGGCTTATGCAAGTTTTATTTTTCACCATGAGACAATTTTGGTAGTAAATATATATTTCAGAAGATTGTCTACTTAGTTCAAGTTTTTAAATGTACTGGATTTGTTCATTATATTTTATTTTATTATATAATATACATAATGTTTATATTATATTTTAATAGGTTCTATATCTTTGCATCAAGTCTTTTAGTTATTTGGTTCAAGACCACAGCCAGCCCATGACCGTGAGGGATTCAAGTGCAACCCACATTGGAATCTACCCACCAGCCAAGGTAGTAAATTTGTCTGTTTATTTTCCTTATTTCCAAAGTTTCCTGAATGTTGTACCACCTTTGCCATTTTTGATATATCCATGTAGCATTTGTACTTTTTTTTTTTTTTTTTTACTTAAGCAATGAGTAGTCAGGGTATTTTCAGGATAATCGAGGTCATTTCAAGCATTTTGAGAGGAAGTAGCCTTAAGGAGTCAAAATTGAGACTTTATACAGTGAAAAGAACTGGAGGAATGAAAGTCAGGAAGACACCTTTCAAGGAATCTGGGAATAAAGAGTCTGAGGAAGTTAGAAACAATGGCTGATCTACCTACAGTTGGGGATTCTCAGAAAACCTGGGACCAATTCTCAGGCTGCTGTAAACATATGCCTATGGCCCAGCCTACAGATGTTATCAGATGACAATGGCTTTTCCTTCTTTGCCTTCTAAATTTTGCATGAGTACTTCCCATGACTGGATCTGAACTAGAAACCTGCAGGCAAGGGAGTCAGGGAAATGTGGTTCCCCAGATTTCCTCCTCTGTCGCACAGGGAAGAGCTTAGAAGGGCAGCAACAGAACTGAGTATCCGGCACAAAGGGGCTTGCTTTTAAAATAAATCTGGTGGTTGAGGGAGGCAAACTAAGGAAAACAGCTAGAAAATTCCAAGATAAAAGTATCAGAACCGTTATTAGATGGTAAAGACTCGATGTTCCATAGCAGGTCTGGGTCTGGTACCCCAGGTTGCAGGAGTCTGACAAGAATGGTGGAGGGACCTGGGACATCTGTCATTGTGCCTGTAAGAAGGGACTCCATCACTGAGGGGAAAGATTGGACAACACTTGGGGGTACAAAAGGATGAAAAATTAGAGTTAGGGTGTTAAAAACTGAGCTAGGAATATGAGGATGAGGGATTTTGGGTGAGGTAGGTCTGTAACACCGGAAGGATTCATGAGGCTGAAAGGAAGAAAAAGCTCCAAAAAGAAGAAGAGAGATATAGGCTGAGACTGTATGGCAGCCAGGCTAGTCACAGGACTGGGGCTTTCTTAAGGGTGCAGTTGTTCAGGGAAGGGATACAAAGGCAGTGTAGGGTGGTCATTGATATCTAAAGGGGAGTGCAGGAAGATTGAAGTGAGGCTTGCTAAGGACTAACACAGAGCTAGGAACTGGGGATAGGTTTGAGGAACAGTCTAATAATGTGACCTCAAGGTCTCCAAATGAGCAGAGAGAAAGGGATAAACGGGCAGAGAAAAGAGTGTGTGTGGCATGAGTTTCTACCAGACCGTTCTGTGCATGTTGTTTCTTGAGACTATATGGTCAATATCTTGGGTTCAGTGTTCCATGAGTGTGCCTAGACCTACAGTCCCTGACACAGCTTAGGTAATACGTGTCATGCACTCAGGGAGAGAGAGACTTGCCTAAGGAGTAATGGTAGAACCAAGACATACATACACACACACACACACACACACACACACTCCCACTCCCACCCCACCCAAAGATAAACACCTATTCTCAGCAACAGTAGCGATTTGAATCCATAAAGAATAAGAGAAATATTTTCTAAATGGCCTCACAATGTGCAAGGCTCCTCTCTCTGGGCAATGCTTCATTTTGGCAGTCAGGTCAGAAGAGTGTTAGTTCCTTTTCTTTATCAATGAGTTCAGAGTGAACCTTTCAGGCCTGTCCAGAATAAAAAAGGAGTTGAAAACTGAGAGGTTGTTTATCCACTCTCTCAGCTACCAAAAGATGGGGCCAGAATTTTGACATGATTCTCCACACAGGATAAACTGGAATCATGGCTCAGGATTATCATTTTCCTCACTTCCTGACCCGGGGGCAGGAGAGGAAGGAGCACAAGGGGTATTTTTAAGCTACTTATTCTTTGGGTTACATTAGATTAGAGCAATAATTCAAAGGCCTGTCATATTAATAGGGTAGCTTAAACAAATACATGTGGTATACCTGATAGTTGATTTCTAATTTATATGCATCAAGCAATTGCCAGTGTTCTATATGCTACTGCACATAAATTACCCCACAAAGTCTATTCATTTCTTTTTCAACAAGCAGTGATTGAATGTACTACGTTCCAGGAATATGTTAGGGACCGAGGTTACAAAAACATGTCAGATGTAGTGTTTGCCCTCAAGGAATATTCTAATAAAGGATATAGGCATGTAACTAATGATTATAGTGTCATAAGTGCCAAGATTAGTGTATGATATGGAAGATATCCAATTACAGAGAAGTATCTAAATAAGATGAGAGATTAAAGGAAATTTTCCTGACAAGATAAAATATTTCAGTTATACATAATAAATGAAGGGATTAATAGGAAATGTATAGTACAAAAGTTCACAAAGTTATTAGGTAAAGAGATTAATGACTGTTGGGGAAACTGAGAACTGTTCTTATCACTAAATCATGAAGTAACTATATTTTATTTTATATAAAATTAGTTCATCTTGATGACTTAGTTTTTTGCGGCAAGAATGCTAATTGTCTCTAAATGTACCTTGTCTTTTTCTGTAGTAATGGACCCTCTTTTTAGATAGGCACAAGGCACCTAGCATAAAGCTTGCAGCTAAGACTAGCCTGTGATTAAGTCATGGACCATATGATAAAAGCAGCAGAAATGACCTTATAAAACAGTAAGATGTCCTTCTCCATCCCTTCCTCCTTCCAGGTGGCAGGAATACAGACATGGTGGCCAGAGCTGGAGCAACCTTCCTGGACAATGCAATGAAAACTGCAAGCTGGGATTAGCAAAAGAAAACATAGGAGCCCACATCCTGACCCCACAGAAGACCACTTTACCCTTGGTTCTGCCTCCTATCTAGATACAAATTTAGAAGAAAGATATTCAGTTTTCCCTACAAATCATAAAGCTCAAATTACAAAATTGAATAAATTTACTCAGTTTCCAAGATAGATTTTCTATATTTGTCACTAAACATGCAAAAGGTCATGTATTTAAAAAACTAAGGCATATGAAATAATATATATAGTAATTATGTACATGAAATAAAAATATAAAGAGACAAAAATCTAACAGCAGACATAAACAGGCATAAATTTGTGAAAATATAAATTAAATGATTTTTAAGATTTCTTTTTAAATAGCCAGATGTTCAGTTTTATATAATTCTACTCTCAACTGACTTAAGACTTCTCTTATTATTAAGTCAGCACCTAATAAAGAGTAGGAACTTTTTCCTAAAAAATATAGGTAGTCATATAATTTCCAAGCTGGAATGGACCTGAGATTAAACCCCATCCAATCTATTTAGTTAATTGATAAAGAAACTATTGCTCAGAGAATTAATAAAACTACACACGTAGCAAGTTCATCACAGTTAGAATTGGAGTTAGATTTAGTTATCCTAGTGATCAATATAGTAATAGTTTCACTACATCTCATGCATGAAGAGCATCTTATACTTCCATTTGATAGAAAAGTAGATAACATGTTTAAGTGTGGCTAGGTAACACCCCTGACACTCAGTAGAGAACAAAGTCACTATGCAGAATGAGGGTTCCAACTCATAGTTTATTGCACTCAATGTATCAGCTGGTCCAGCATCCTTAATCTGGAGATGGTTATTGTAGCTTTATGAACCACCTGGAATTGAATTGCTAAAATGTTTACACGTACATTTTTCTGATGAATAGAGTCCAATAGTTTTTGTTAGATTTTCGAAGTGGTCAGTGATCTAAAAAGACTGAGACCCAATTGTCAAATGCCCTGACTATTCTCTGAAGCAATGCTCCTTCTCACCACCTGACGCAGTCTTCTTCCCTTAGAGAGTTTTTTCCTCTGGAGGACGGATGTGTATTTTAAGGAATCATGTCACAGTTTGGAAAGAAGGATATGATTCAGGAGACAGAAAACAAGAATACCCATAATTACTCTGGAATAATTGTCCAATTCAGTAAAACAGTAAAGAAAAATGAGGATTTTTGGATGGCTTGGATAAAGCAGTTGAGATGAGGAGGTAATAGCTAAGAAGATACCGTGTAGTCCTGGCTTATTAATCCCAAGAATGGGGCAGTCAGAGGAGGATGCCCTGAATCCCTTCCCTCCTTAACATTTAGCAAAACGAAGTGAACAGGACATCACACCTTTATGAAAATCCCTTAAGAAGCTCATCTGATTCCACCATGAACTTATTCTCTGGGCATAGGGATGGCTTTGGAGCTGGCTGAAATTCTCAAATGAAATTAAGTGTTCCTGAGACTGTCAAAAACACCAGTCATGCCACACATCTCACACTCTTAACTAAGAACAATTCAGCACAGTTAGGGGCCTCATCTAAATAGAGTTTCAGTATAAAGTAAACATGGTCAATGAATTCCCCTCTTTCCCTTGGAGAGGTCACGTTCAAGGTTCACTGCCAGTGCAAGATGGGAAGGCCTGGCCTGTGCCCACCTGCTAAGAATTAAACAGTCAGCTGTAGTCTCTTGTGCAATCAATGCCTGGTCGTTAATGGGAGGCCCTGAATTCATCACCAGAAACTGACATGCTCATAAGCCATTTATAAATTTGTGTTAATTTCTACATCTTGGAATTACTCTAACTTAAATATAACAACTGTCACAAAATGTGAGAAAAGTCTCAGGCAAATAGATGAACGCATTGCTTTGGGTAATCAAGTTTACCAAGCAGGTTTTATTGTGCTCTTCTCAGCACGGGTGCTTAGTGTCTAAAGCCCTACCACATGTTGTAACAATAAAGTTATTGCTTATTGACCAGATCAAGTTGACAACAAACAAACGCTGCCATGAGTTATTTCAGGCTGGATTACAATCCTCTCCCTGGTAACCAATTAGTGTGTCTAGTAAATAGTGTTCAATAATGTTCAGGATAGCAGAGTTATGGAGAAATGCACTCAGAAATCAACAAGCACCACCACCACAAAAACAAAACAAAAACGGGGAGAAAGCCAATGTGTGGAGAAATACACAGAAAAAAATAAACAAATCATGAAAGTACACATTTTCCACAAGGGGAAAAATATTTACACTTTTTTTTAAGGCATGAAAAATTCTATACAACACCATGTTTTTTATTAAAACCTAACCTTAGAAGTAGTACTGGACTATTCTTAGGGATGGATGGGCATTCATCACCCTCCTCTTTGATGGAAGGTGTTGATATGTTTTTGGTGGTAGCTTAGCTACATCCTTCTTTAACTTCTTCAGAAGTTTTAGATGAACACCATTTGAACTTAGTGATTTATGGCCACTTAATTTTTCATATTTTTCCAATCAAGTCTTTGTTTTGATTTCTCTGACAGTTCTTCACCTTCCTTCTCTGCACAAAGTAACTCTAGGGTAGACACTTCTTTATCATTCTGGAGGGAAGGCTAGGCACAAAGCAACCATTCAATTCCTTTGCATTATTTGCAATCTCTTCGGATCGTTTCATTCCCAACATAGCAGTGTAATAGACCAAGTCAGTCTCCAGGAGATTTTGCATTTCTGGCATACTTATCTCAAGGAGATTGTTTTATGTTGCATTTGGAGATGACTTTGATTTTTGTTTGTTTGTTTGACATTATCCCTAAAAGTCAGTATTGGAGGCTTTTATCACCTATCTTGCATCCTGACCAACCGCCCACATCTTATCATTTTATTTTTCTTTTCTCAGTGTTCATTAATCTCTAATAGTGTATCCTCAAGCAGATTCTATGCTGTTTCTACAGATTTTAATTTTCTACCTTTTCTCTTTGGAAATTTCTGACTAGTCTCTTATTTTTTTCCCATTAACTTTTCTTTTGAAAATATGAGTACCCACAGGTTTTCCTTTGGTATAATGTTCTCTATGAAAATGTCAAGCTTGATTATGTCATTGCTACTGCTAATTTTTAATTTCTTATCTTTTATTCTCAGGCCAATGACTCAGAAGTGACAGAAGCTCTCTGAGTACCCAAATACTGCTCTTGTAAAAAAAAAAAAAATATTATCCAACAGTGGCACAAATGTCATGACTTAAATTTTTAACAATGTACAAATCTCAGTATCGGTTATGCCACCTCTTAAAACGTGCCACTTGTGTCAGAGTAGCAAGAATAACAAGTTTCTCAGTACATCAAGTCTATCAACCCTGCCCCCCACCCCATGTTCTGTCCAACAGGCTTCTGCTGTAATGCAAAGCTTATGTCCTGTATTTCAGTATGATAAATCAATCAAAGTGAAACATAGGTTTCTTATTAACATATGCCAATCACTCTTTGGTAATCTACCAACACTTATGTATAGGAACCATAGTTTACCCTTCTTTATGTAAATAAAACAATGTGTCTCTCTCACTTTTCTAACCATTTCAGTATAACACCTAGTGGCAGACAAACCAAACTGCATGGTGGTGAACCCATTCTTATTCCTTCCAGATTGAATGCATCTAACCGAATAGCTTTGTATTACCACAGATTCTCTTTTGCAAGAAGCCATGGAAGAAACGTTGAATTCCTAGTATAACTGAAAAACATACAAATCTTTCAGCAGGGCTTCCCTGGTGGCGCAGTGGTTGAGAGTCCGCCTGCCGATGCAGGGGACACTGGTTCGTGCCCCGGTCCGGAAGGATCCCACATGCTGCAGAGCAGCTGGTCCCGTGAGCCATGGCCACTGAGCCTGCGCATCCGGAGCCTGTGCTTCACAACAGGAGAGGCCACAACAGTGAGAGGCCCACTTACCACAAAAAAAAAAAAAAAAAAAAAAAAATCTTTCAGCAAAACTTAAAAGCACCTTTTAAAAAAAAAATCACAAATCCAATACACACTTGGCTGTTACTAGGGAAATTTTCTCTGAACTTGGATCTCAGAACAGCTTATAGTCATCTATTTTTCTTACAATAACATTCAAATGTCCAGATACTTTGCAGACCTTATTATCAATATTTCCTAAGCACCCGCAGTAGACAGAATGTACGCTGCCATCTGTATTCATCTGGTAATATTAGCACCTAAATTCAGATTCAGAGTATCCCACCCTTGGAGGGAAATTAGGCCTCTTATCATAAAACAAGCTGTAGAAAAATGAGTTGAATTTCACTGTACCCGCTCCCACTGCCAAATTCATAAGCTGAAGCCCTAATGCCTACTACCTCAAAATATAGCTTTATTTGGAAACAGAATTGTTGCAATATAATTAATTAAGATGAGGTCATGCTAGAATAGGATGGGCCCTTAATGCAATAAGACTGGTATCCTTATAAAAGGAGAAATTTAGACACAGAGTCATGCATACAGGGAGAATGCCATGTGAAAACTGGAGTTATGCTGTCACAAGCTAAGGAACTACTAAAAGCTAGGATAGAAGCCTGGAACATATCCTTCTCTAGTGCTTTCAGACGGAACATGGCCTTGTCGACATCTTGATCTGGGGGCTAGATTTCTAGCCTCCAGAACTGAGACAATAAAAATAAATTTCTGTTGTCTAAGCCACTAAGCTTATGATACTGTATTATGGCCTTCACAGCAAATTAATGCAACAAAATTCAGTTTAGTTCATTATTATCAAATAATGAATTGGGTAAATGTATTTGGTGAGCAAAGAAAAGAGACATTTACAGAAGAATTTGAAGGATTTTTATTTTAAAACTGGAGTGTGAAATTTCCCTAATTTTAAGGTAAATATCAGCCTTGCTCTTCAGTATTTCCATCGCATTTGTTACACATCTATGTTAACAGTGCTTCATCACAGCTTGATCATTTGTCTGCAGATCTGTCTCTATCTTGAAACTGATATCTCAGAAGGCTAGGACCAAGTATATATTGTTTATCTCAGAATCCAATAATAGTACATGACATGTAGTACATGTTTAGAAAATGTCTTCAAAGAATGGTGAAACTAGATTTGCCACAATATTTTAGAATTTTATCCAGATTGCTCTGTTAAGTAAAGTTTTCACTCAAAATAGTTATTGGTCCTTAACCAAGACACATGAAACAGTTCAATAGACTGGACTCTGACCATATCTTTTCTCAACATCATAACTAAAGAGGAGATGCACTGTCTTTTTTAAAGTGTCCTTGGAGACCAAATATACAGATGATAAAGTGGACTAAAAAGAGGGAAGAGACAGAAAACAGTCCCTGGCCTCAGAGCTAGATTTCTATTTTTAGATTTGTTGTCTGTTTCTCAGAACCTAGTATTAAGAGAAGTATAAAAATATAGCCATGTGTTAACCTCTGTTCTAGGCCCAGATTGTCGTGCCTGGCTAAGGATGGAAGTGTGCAAGCTGAAACACACATCTTAATGTGAACCAGACGTGGTAGGGGATTCACCACTGTATCCTGCCAGGTACTCAAGCCTTCCAGATACTCCACTGTCTTTTGATGATCTGCTTGTAAATTTTTTCAGCCTCTGAAACTGAGGCCAAGTTTCTCCTCCTCCCCCCTCTGACCTCCACTCTGTCCCATCTGCATTGGGCAATCTGACGCAAGCTACTACGGTTCAGTCTCACTTTCATTTTGCTGCATCTGTTTCACCGTATAACCCAGATTTCTGTGTTTCCAAGCGCAGCCTGGTAACTTGACTCCTGTTCCTGATAGATAATTCAGTTTTATTTTTCTGACTCCGGATCTTAACCTACCTCCAGTTATCTAAGACACAGCAGTTTACTGTCACTGTGGAAAGACGGATTCCTGATTTCTATCCCCTGCTTTTCATCCCGAAAGATGTGTTCCCGCAGGTAACTGTGCTATCAACATGAACTACTATGGGCAGTTTCCTGTATATCAAGTGAAAAGAAATTAAGCGTTTATAAACACAATATTTCTCAATCTCATTAGTTTATAACATATATTGGGTATATTCTTAAAGTAGAGCTGAATAAGTACAAAATTGTTTTCTTTGTACGGAAATTATTCTTGTAGATTCTTAGTGATTTTCAGCAATTTTCCATAGGATGTACATTATTTAGAAAAATCTGCATATTTTGTTTTCACTGTCATTACTTCCCATCATCCCAAAAATATCTGATACAGTTACAATGGAAATGGAAAGCTGAAGGATTTTAGATTAAGTGAAATTTAGAGCTCTATTTTGTTGGGCCAAAAAAATGTTTTTAAAATGTATTTGTCCTTAAGATGTAAAACCAGTGTATCTTCTACCCCACCTCCCTCCACCTAAAATAAAAACAAAACCAAATGCCATGAATTTTCAACTCATCTTGGAAAAAAACCCCAACAACATAATGGCCACATTATGTTTATATTCCCATATGAATTGAGCTCTGGTGTGGTTTCTTTAGCTTGTCACAGTCCTCACCACTCTCTATTGATAGTCCTACCAAGCTCATTTCACTGATCAGAGATAGCTATTTGCTCCCGCATGAATTTTTCTTTTTTTTTTTTTCCGGTACGTGGGCCTCTCACTGTTGTGGCCTCTCCTGTTGCGGAGCACAGGCTCCGGATGCACAGGCTCAGCGGCCATGGCTCACGGGCCCAGCCGCTCCGCGGCATGTGGGATCCTCCCGGACCGGGGCACGATCCCGCGTCCCCTGCATCGGCAGGCGGACCCTCAACCACTGCGCCACCAGGGAAGCCCTCCCGCATGAATTTTGATGTGTCATGCAAATGATTTTATGTCCTAAATCCTACATCCTACTGAAAAAAAAAAATCAACGGTAGAAATATACTTATTGTCAAGTACAACTTCTATGTGACCTGACCTATTCAGTACAGTTACACATGTCCCAGATTGTAGGCTTTCCTAAAATAAAGAACTTTGACCCTATGGATTCAGGCTTTTTGTTCAATAAAGAAAACCCTCAATTACATTATCTTGTTTGGTACCAAAAATGCTTTGATCCTTTTAAGGGTATTTATTACAAAAGAAAGCAGGGTGAAAGTCTTTTGACAGACATGAGGCTTTGTATAAAAATTTCAAGTATCTTGGAGGCTTACTTGGCGTGAAATTATTGGTATAAAATGTTTTAGATCTGATCCACTTCACATTTCTGGGTTTGATTTTTAGCTTTTTCATTTACTAGCTGTGTATGTGTGGACAAATCTCTATCTCTATGCATCTTAATTTCTTAATTTGTCACATTAACTCTAAAGTTTCATTTAGGATCTCTAAAAACCCACTGAGGTCTTCAGAAAACTTCAGTTGTCATAATTAGCACATTAGAAATTCTACAAATATTTACAGTAGAACAATTTTATAAAATAATTGAAAAATATTGAATCCATTATTGTTTTATATGTGGAATACTGAATTATTTTTTAAAATAACTACATATTCATCAAAATATGTTCAATTTCACTTGGAATTTCACCTTAGAATCCTTATTCCAAATATCTAAACTTTTAAAATTATTAAAATGCAATACAGCTGTCTGAGACCTCACTTATATGTGAACCTCAAAGAAAAAAAAGTGAAATCGTAGAAACAGAGAGTAGAAAAGTGGTTGCTAGGGGCAAGGGATGCGGGAAATAGGGAAAGGGTGGTAAAACAGTATAAACTTTCAGTTATAATATGAGTACAGTCTGAAGATCTAATGTATAACATGATGACTATAGTTGATAACAATGTATTGTATAATGGAAACTTGCAAAGAGAGTAGAACATAAATGTTCTCACCATAAAAAAAAAAAAAGGAGGTAAGCATGTGAGTTGATAGATGTGCTTATAAAGTCAATGTGAGGAATTCTTTCACAATGTATATGTATATCACGAGATCACATTGTACTTTAAATATCTTACAATTTTATCGGTCAATTATACCTCAATAAAGCTGAAAAAAAGCCCCCTCACCCCCAGTGTAGGTAGTGAAAGTCCGAAAGAAAAACTTACCTCCACCAGGATGGGCAATATCCACTCCCCACCTAGGACCCTAACTTAGCTGATTGCACCACATCTTCTCAGTATCTTAAACTAGAGTCACAGACTTAGGTTAGCTTCCTCTCCCTCCCTGACACTGAGACACCCAACCAATCCTGTGATTTGTAAATTACTCACACCCAGACCTGCCCAACCTGCATTCTCCTAACCAGCCACCTGTCCAGGTCTTGTCCCCTTAAAACTGTGTTACATTGTCTTCAGAGTGGTATTTCTGCAACATGTGTTTCGTTACTTCTTTTTCCTTCATAAAACCATTGTTCTTCTTTTCAGCAATGTAAACACAGCATATGTATCATCATGGTTAAAAGCACAGGACTTGGCGAAGGTGGCAAGCCAGGGCTTCTATCACTGCTCTAACAATTGTTAGCTATTTAGTCTCAGGCAGAAGCTGAACATGCATGAATATGCATGAAAGGTAGGGTCTATTTAAAACATCACTGGGGAAAAGACTATCTACATTTTAGATGTGACCACAGAAGGCAAAATTAGGACCTACTGATGGATATGATTGGGATATGCATATTTCAGCACAATACACTGAAGAATCCTCACTCAAGCAAACTGAGAATGGAATTTAATGTTTTATGAAAAATTATTTCTCCATTTCTAAATGTATTGAAATAGAGGAAAAAAGGACCACACGTTAAAGAAGGAAATTTAAATATCAGGTAGGAAAGAAGTGAAGTTGCATAAGGAAATAGCGAAGGATATTTCCAGTATGAGATTTTCAATTTCTGTGGTTTCAGCTTAATTGAATTGACTTAAATTAAATTCTAGTTCAAGTATACCTTATGCTTAAATTTCAGGACTATTTTCATTTATAGAACCAAAGTTTAGTTTACTAAATGTTAAACTTTTTATCACATAGGTATACATTATAAAATAGTTCTCTTAGACTTAAAATTATCATACTTAGAGATATATGAGTATGTTTAACTCTATGCTGAGTGTTTTGAGAAAATTTAAGTACATGTTGTGGGAATCTATTCATTCACAGACACTCATGCACACATACAACAGATTTTGTGAAAATTCTGCCCAAATATCTATTGTTCTGTTTTCCCTTGTCTCCAAATACTGACAAATTCAAAGATCATTTTCTGCTTTGAAATGGATAAATTATATACCAAAAGAACTGAATTATTAATCTCAGAGTTTCTATGCTTCAGATATTATTTATAAAAAAGTTTAATTTTGATAATTTTTTTCTGAATCTATTTAAATCAATTCCTTTCTTGCCCTTGAGAGATTTTTTTACAAGTAATTCCTTTGTTTCTTTTAAGCCCGGATGAAAAGAGATAAATTACTGCAAACACTGATGGCCTTTTTAATGATGTGAATACCTGTCCATGGGATTAAGTTCAGACCACCAAGCAATTTCCTATAAGCCATCAAGTAACATCATGTGTTAGCAATTTTCAGTCTCTTTTTATATGGTTTGAATTCAAAATGGTAACCTAGAGGTGAAAGGTCTGATTTAATAAAAACAACTCCCCTGAGCCATCCAACCTTTATAATTTTCTGAATTTAAGTTAATTATATCATTTGAGTTTAATGAAATTATCAACATGTTCACCTTCGTTTCAAAATAACACTGTTCGTATTAGAATCAATCTTTTAATGTTTACCTTGTTTATAAAGAAATCTAAAGAGGACAAAGTGTTCTGCCTAATGTACTCTATTATTTGATTTGGGAATGAAGGTACATTTAGGATTTAATGAGGGTAATACTTTTAATACTTTTTTTCAGGGTAAAAACACATTTTGTTGTGTTGTCTTGGAGTTTCTATATGAAATTTGCTCACTGGTTAAATGTTTCATTGTAGTATTACTTTTTGATCTAAGCTTTATTAATTTTTATTTCAATAACATTTATAAAATGAAGGGAATTTTTAGCATTAAATAGTTTAATATATTGACCATTGTATCTTCTAATCCATACAAATATACAGTTGATCTAAAATGAACAGTTCTTTATTCTAAACTTTCATAAATGAGCAACGTTTTGAACTTAGATCCTAAAAAGTGAAGGTCAGTTTATGACTATTACTGGTTTCATACTTCATGTATTATTAGCATTTTTGTGAAGGCTTAATGGCTTAACTTTATGACTTTAGTCACTTTTTATGTCACCTTTTTTATAGGTTGCCTTCTTTTGCCATTTAAAAATTTATTTGTTGAATATTTAAGAAAATTTTACATGAAATATTAATGGAATATGAAATAACAGTGATAAATATGAATAACACAGAGTACTTTTAATATATTTTTCTTTTCCAGATAATGCCAGATATAGTAATTCATTGAGAAAATATGCACTGCAAAAGGAAATAATAAATAGGCTATATGATTTTTAATAATCCAATTAATGAAGAGGAGTGAAATACATGAACATATCTGAAAAATATTTTTATTGACAATTAGATACAAAATACATTGGTGAAGGTACTACTAAACTTATAAAACATTTCTCAAGAAGGACATCCATGACTATCTCATCATGGGAATAAAAATACTGTGAATTGAAAAAAACATTTCTATTTTAATAATAAAAAAACTATAGTCACCCATGATCAATTGTAATCATTCTCTTCTATTGATGTGAAGGTGATCTGTATAAACGTGAAGCTTTTAAATATTTACATTTTGTTCTATTTTTTTGGTTTGAAATATTCCTTAAAACTCAACGTTGTATTTATAATTTTATTTATTTTATTTTACTTAAAGGAGAATCCCAAGATTTTTTAAGCTCCACAAAACTTGGATCCCCTCTTATGTTCAAAGTAATACTATTGAAGAAAATATTTTAAATCCACTCATCTTTGCTAGGTATTTCTATAGTCATAAATGTCTTCCACTTTGTCTCTAGGCCAGATTTCCCTCAAGACCCAGGCTTATACTCTAACCTTTACTACATATCTTTATAGATGTATCGTATTAAATCATTAGGCACTAAAAGACTTCAAATCAACTGGCATACTTTGTTCTACTTGATCAATTTTTAAAAATTGGTGCATTCACCATTACTTTAGACAAAGTTCCAAATTGCAGAGATATAGAAATATGGGAATGTGTAGATATTAAGTTGTTCTCTGCAGAATAATTATTTTAAACTGTATGAGATATTTTTGACTTCTATGAATTGCATAAAAGATGCATACTCCATAAGTAGTTTTAGTATCTTATACTCATGTTTGCTTCCAACTGGAATAATTAAAAAAAAAAAAACTTACTAAACCATCCATCTGTTGAACATATTAAGTTGGTGATTTAATTTTCTCTTATTCCTGTTTTGATTTGTTTTTATTTTTTCTTAAATAAAAACTATATTACTTTTCTCCAATTCAAATCTGAAAAGTAATTATAACGCTACATATTTGCATTGCATCTAATATGTCATTCCCTATTCTCAGATTGTAACATGTTTTATTCCTTCAAGAGCACTATTATTTAAGTACCAATATTACAATCACTTTACGGTTGAAGAGAATGAGGCTTGCTGAGAGTCATGTAACTGGTAAGCAGCAGAGCAAAGAATTTTTACACAGGCAATATATTTCTGGAATTCATGCCCTTAACCAACTTCACATACTCAAAAATACTTATTTTTCAAGAAAGTTTCATTCCAAATTATATATATTTATATATACATAATAACACATTATATATATATTTAAAATATCACTTTTTAATCCTTAACTCTTAATAAATATCAAGAACACATTAAATATATTGGTGTTAGAGTCAAATTACAATTTGGAAAAAATCCATTCCACATACCACCAGCACCTTCATTTTTTCCTCCCCAAATGCTAAAATGGACACATCTATTTTTTTTACTAGTTAGGAAATAAATGAACCCAAAGACAAACAAAAAATCATAGGTCAAGGAAGATTTAATAGTTGGCAGATTTTGAGACTGACCTGTGAATCTTGATGGGAATCAAAGTACACAGGTATGACAAGTACCAAGAATTTGAAATGTTTCCTGAGTTTACTTGTTGATTTTCCAACACCTATACCTCAAGCTCCCCTGAGGTTTGAGAAATGGAAGCATGACAACAGTCATTAAAGAGTGACTGATGAATGGAATGGAATGCAGTGTAAACTACAGTGTAGTTGTGACTACCTTTTCCCAGTTCTTCACCTTTAATGTGGTTAACCAGTAATTTGAAAGTACCCTGCTCAATTCTAGTCTATATATAGAGTTTCCTTTCATTTGGGAATGAATGGACTGTGGGTGTCAGGCCACAGGCATTATACAAATCCTTTGCTGTATTTTTACTTGTCATTCTTAGAGAGTGTAATTTAAGAAGTGAAGTTGATGTTTCTTCTTTTTTCTTTCCCTCCATAAGACTAAACTTAGGAGCTGAACCTAAGAGAGCACAGGTTTCTTAATACAAACGTACTCTTACAACTAATGAGGAAGTAGTTTTTCACATTCTCTGCAATGTAGATAAAAAGTAAAATAAGAAACTAGATAATTTAATAAGGAAATATAAAAATTAGATGAATCAAAGATAAGATAAATAATAAAGGAAGAATAATTAGTTAATGAACTTGGGGAGAGGGAAACTACCAAAGATACTGAAGGTTTCAGACAGACACAAGGAAAAGAAAATGATAAGGCAAAGGCAAAATATGATGTTCATATTATATGCACATTAAATGGGAAAAGAATGACCTCAATAATATAGTTGAAACTGGGGAGGAGACAGATAAGTTTAATGACTAATAATACAAACAAAAAACACAACATATTAATGAATACTGTAGAGAAAGAAACAAAACTAACATAATTTTATGCTCTAGTTTTTCTTTATTTGGAAAAACAGCTGTGGTAGTCCTAATATGCTAGACTCAAGGAATAAAATGGCATGGTGGATAAAACAAAGTCTGTGATAACAGGAGCTTACATTTTAGTAGTGAGAGAGGCAATAAGCAAATACACAAACAGAAAAGAAAATGATAGCAGCTAATGACTAGTACTTTGAGAGAAATGAAATAGGGTAAGAAGACACAAAGTGTTGTGCAGAGGATTTTAAGGGCAGGGAGTGTTGGCAGCTATTTTGCAATTACAGTCTAGGTAGGTATTCAGAAGATGGAACATTTGAGCAGAGTAAAATGATGGCCAGGAGATGATCTTGGGGAGGAAATTTCCATCAAAGGGATGTCTCAATTTGTACTCAGGTTCTGAAATTCAATAATAGGTTTATTATAGATCTCATAATCCAGAGGATTAAACATTAGTTAAACATTACAAAGGCACAGAATCAGAGGAATAATGTCACAGAGCCGTCGGTTGAAGAATATAAGTATAAAAGGCTGACAGTAATGAAGCAAACTTTTAACCCTAGATATAATGCTGGAATTCACAGAGAAATTGACAATTTAGATAAGTCCTCTAGATTTTTCTTTGGTCAGATGCCAGGCAGTGGTACCTTTAAATAAAAATTGAAATAAAACCTGGTAAATGCTATTCCACATATTTTAAAGGGATTCAAGGTCCCCTGCCTCTTCCATAATGAATAATAATAATAAGGCAAATTGAGCCTAACCTAGAAGAATAGACAAACAAATTAAAGTACTTTGATATGTGCTAAATGAAATGATACCAAATATACACACAGGTATACACAATGATACCAAATATAAAGCACATTGTAGGGGTTCCTAAACTACCCCAAAGAGGGTTTTATAAAGGTATCAGTGGGAAAGTGCTATTGGATCAATGAAGAGTTGCTGCAGTTTTCAGGTAAAGTATGAGGATAGGAGAATTAGGGTTGAAGCACAGAGAAATGATTAGAGAAACATCAAGGTGGGAAAAATGTTGATTATCTGTCAGAACTTGGAGAAAGGGACAAATCAATGATGACTACCAGAATTTGAGTATGGTGGCCATTAATTTAGATGGCCTTTACAGGACTAGAAAAACATTGAAGCAAGAAGGTGGGAAATGAGTTGGGCATGCCACCCAAGGCCTGTTCCATTAATTTTAGATTTAATTATCCAGTGTAAGTAGATCAGCAAGGGACCCAGGGGAGAAGGAGTTAATGTACATGCCCAACGTCTTCTGAGTTGCTATCTAGCTACATGTTTTGCACACTAATAGGTTTTAACGCTGCTACTTCCTCATATTTCTGCTCTCTTGATATTTACTCAGTGATATTAATTATGATTTCACATGAGACTAAGAAATAATAGAATATAATTATACCTTTTTTGGTAAGAAAAGATATCTAGCTAGAGGCAGTTGAATACAGAAACCTGAAAATCAGGGAGAAGATACAAATTTGGGAGTCATCAGCATACGGGTCAGCGGTGAAATCATATATGTGCATGGCATAACACAAAGAGAGTATAAAGAGTAACAAAAGCAATTAACTTAGAGAAAGGTACTCAAAAAGGAGACTAAAAAGCAACAGGGACAGAGGATAAATAAAATCACATGCATTCAATAATCCAATCAATTATATAATTCTGCAGTTCCTAGACAGCAAGTCAGCGATGTCAGAATTATATTTAGGTCATGCATTGTTAGTTAAATTTTTTGACATATTTGTCATTTAGTCATTTCAAGTAAAACCCAAATTCTCTAAATGCTAATATTTTCTGTTTCTGGTAATACTCGAGTACCATGGAAATGACTTTAATATATTTTAAACACAAAGTTTTAAAAAGAAAACAATTATGTAAATATTTACATAGAAACCCTGTCAATACTTGTGTGTGTAAGGACACTTCTGGTTACAAGAGACAAAAAAAATCGATAAATACTGGAATATATTGGCTCAGACACAAAAATCCAGGGATAATTTAGGCATAGCTGAATCTAGGAATGCATTATAATCAAATATTACAAAACATGCCCCCTCTCTCTGCTCAATTTTACTCTATGACAGTTTCATGCTCAAGAAGTTTGTCTCCTTGCCATCATCAGATAGAGTTTGGATTATACTTATACCTAGCAATGCCAGAGAAAAGTTCATAGCATCCCTTTCCAAGATTTATATCAATATTTTAAAAGGAAATTGGATCTTTTATTTCATATGCACAATGAACCTGAGAAAGGGTAGCCAGGTGATTATAGGCTCTATCAGGTGGAAGAAGGTGCTGCTCTTCTTAGAGAAAAAGATGCAAAGAAAAGAATGCCAGGATGATGAAAATAATGATACCCACTACACTGCAGTACCATATTTTAGGTAAAAGGCTCAAACATCAACATTTGAAAGATTTTGTGACCCATAAAACTATGTCTTTTTCATATAAGAAAGAATAGTGTCCTTTTACTCCCTACTATTGCTTAGAAGAGTTCATAGTTCAAATCAAAATAATTAACTACTACTATATGCTTCATCACCCGACATACACAGAACTCAAGAGTTCTAATGAAGGATTGGAATTGCTCTGTTTTGAATTTGTTAACTATTTGTTTAACCTGTGCTGTCAGAAGTACTATAAATCTATCTTGGATAATTGTGTGTGCCTTTTTCTTTTGCTAGATACCCTTGAATGTCACAAGGGACTATCTTTCCTTCACAAATGGCTAATTTTTCTTAAATTATACATTTAGATTGAAAGATGAGGAAATGGCATAAAATATCAGGAAATCCACCCAGGAAGGAAAGCCAAAAATAACACACCTGTAAAAGTAAAGAATTTAACCATTATGCCAGTGGAATATCAATTTAAAACATAAGTAATTATAATCTCAATTGACTATTTTTAAAGCATTTTTTACTTAAGCATATGAAAGCAATGCTAAATCTCATTCTTTTTTCTGAAAGCTATCTCTGGTTTAAGAAAAGATTTACATATTTCACATAAAAGCAATTTTACTGCTGCATTCATTCATCATTCAATAGATATTTGATGACCACCTATAATGTGCCAACTATATGCAGATATGAAACAGAGTCCCCCTAAAACTGAGTTCCTCTGCTGAGTTTATGATCAACCTCTCTATCCAAAATGTTATTCCCTTTCTTGTCCAACATCTGTTCTTCTCAAGATTGAGGAGTATCAAAGAAAAGGGGGAATTGAAACCACATACAAGCCCCTGTGTCCCTGTCCTTTGAAGTAAAACGCTTTTGCTTTAGTCTCCCAAGCTTCCCCTGTGCCTTAAAAGGCTGGCTCAAGAGTAAATGACTAGGAAATGTGAAGATCTAGATACAAAGAATAGCTGTTGGACCAGGAAACTTGCAACAAGTTAGACTACAATGCAGCCATATAGCAGAGTCACTGAACTCCCAGTTCCCTGAAAGGTATAGATAAAGGTATAACACAAATTCCTAAGTTGTTTTTACAGGAAGCAAGAAGTAGACCCCCACCAGGTGAAAGCTGCTGACCACACACAAGCACGTAGACCCCAGACCAGGTGAAACCACAAGATTGGTGATGCTCAAAACTTCACCTTGATGCCAACCAATCTGAGAACTGTACACTCACGCACCATGCAGTCCCCTCCCTCACGCTGCCTTTAAAATCTTTGTCTCCTAACCGGCAACTTGGAGATGGTCTTAGGACATTAGTCTACCATCTTCCCAGGTTGCTGGGCTCCTGAATAAAACAACTTTTCCTTTTCCACCAACACTTGTGTCTAGATTATCAGCCTTTCAAGTGGCAAGCAGTCGAACTTGGCTTTGTTACCAGTCTCACCCTGTTACAGAGAGACGAAGTACCTACCTCATTGACTGTATATGGTAAATAAAGTGTTAAACAAATTTTGGTTTGGATATAGGATATGAAGGAAAGAGGAAGTGAGAATGACTGCTAGGCCTTTGACTTAACAAAATGAGTGAATGACAGTGCCATTCACTGAGATGGGGAAGAAAACCAGTTTGAGGCGATATGTGGTGGGGGAAAGTCCTACTTTGGACAATTTGACATACCTGTAACATAACCACATGGAAGCATCATATAGTCACTTGCATACAGAGACCTAGGCTCAAGAAAGAAGTTAAGGCTAGAGATACACATTTGGAAGTCAAAGATAGATAGATGGTATCTAAAGTCATGAGATTGGATGAGAATCTGTGGGGAATGTGTGAAGATAGAGAAGAAGAAATAGCTACGAATGAGCCTTGAGGCACTTGAGATTTTAGAGATATGGAAGAGAAGAAGAAATAGCTACAAAGATTATGAAAACATAGCTATGAGGCAGAAACACAATTTAGGGGTCAAATGGTGAAAAAATTTCAAGGTGGATGCAAGTAAATTAATAGTTGCTGAGAAGTCAAGTAAGATGAGGACTGAGAATCTGGCGATTTGGTAACTACTAGTAACCTCAGCAAGACAAGTTTCATTAGAATTATTAAGAAAAAGAAAGAATGAAAGCTGAGGAAATAGACAAAGAGACAACTGATCATTGCTTCAGAGTGCTACTATAAAGAGAAGTAGGATAAAAGGGTAGTAACTAGAGAATGTGGGTTCCAGGGGAAGCTTTTTAAATTATGGTTGTATGCTGATGGGGATAATCCAGGAAAGAGTGAAAATTTGATTATGTCTGATTATGTCTCAGAAACAAAATGGAGACTTTAGAAGACAAAGCCTTGGCAGTTAAATGATGAGACCTAGCAAAGCTGTGGAGGGATTACTCTTCCTATGTTTCAGGAAGGAAAAGAAGAGGAAGGAAAACCTGATATGTAACTATAGACACAAGTGATTTTGTAGATTTTCTTCTTCTTCTTCATCAGGGATATTATAAGGAAGGGCTTTAATGAGACTGACAGATGGAGAAAGTTGTTGACAATCTGAACAGAGAGAAAGTGTGAAGTAGTTCAAGAGACTGATAGGGTAATGCTGGGGCCCAGGAAGAAAGAAAGAACCTCACAGGAAGTGCTAAGAAGATGAGTGTGTTAATTCATAATACGTTTAAACAACAACCATAAGGAATGATCCTGATTCTATTGAATAAACAACTGAGATATGGCTGCAGTGCATTCTATGACTTAGACTGGGGTGCACATTCTTGATTCAGTAGAGAGTTTGGGGTAGAAAGTTATGCAAGTTATAGCAAATATCTAGATAGTGAGAGTACAGTAAAAAACTCATCTCTGCATTTTCACCAGAGCAATGTTTGTAATAATGCAACATTAGAAGAGAATAAATGTTATCAGTAAGTATACAGATTTTTTAATGTAGCAAAGTAATATGCTGAAATGAAAGAACTAGAACTACATAGATGGAAAGACATTTGATCTTGCTGATAAATAAGGAAATGCAAATTACAACAAGAAGAAGATCCCATTTCATACCTTGAAATTTGTTAAAAATAAAAATGCCACAATATTAACTTTTGCAAGAATTTGGGAAAACTCTCATTCTCTGCTACTAGAAATATAATAAGCACAATCACTTTGGAGACCACTTTGACAATATCAAGTAAAATTGGAAGTGTCCAAATCCTTTAATACAGAAATCTCACTTCTAGGAATGTACCTTAGAAAAACTCTTATCAGCTTCACTACATGTTCACAGCTAAGTACAAAAAACAAACAAACAAAAAATTCAAATGTATATTAGTAGGAAAATGGATATATCATGATATTGTTCTAAGTTAGAGTGCTCTGAAGAGATTAAAATAAATGAACAAACTATATAGACAATATGGAGTATGACAATAGGGAAGACAATTTGAGTGCAGAAGGAAGATTTGGTTTGTAGATTTGATAATGGGAAAATGATGATCCTTTTAATTTATTTTCTTAATGAATTCAAAGGTGAGATCAGAAGCTAAAATAGGGTGGAGGAAGGAAGAGGAATTTGGAGGTTTGAAAAAGAGGAAAGGTGTAAAGTAGTCTTCAGAAAAGGAAATAAAGTTCGCTAGAGAAATCTAGTACTGACAATCAGAGTTGTAATCATTACATGCTTTCATCATTTCAACACCAATAATCATTTAAGTGATATAACTGAAAGTTATTTATATGCACAAGTTTATGCTGATAAGAATTTTTTCAAAACTGCTAGAGGTGATTAGCCAAAATAAAATGTGGCTATCCAAAATTTATTAAAAAAATAAAAAGCTCCTAAATCCATACAGCCACATTTGCTCAATAGCTACATGTAACTCGTGGCTAGCTTTTTGAACAGCACAGATACAACATTTCCATCACCAAAGAACACTCCATTGGACAGCCTTTGTGTAGATCAGTGATTGGCAAAACTTTTCTGTAATAGACCAAAGACTAAATATTTTAGCGTCTGCAGGCCATATGGTCTCTGTAGCAACTACTCAACTCTGCTGTTGCAGTGTGGAAGCAGCTATAGACAATTTGTAAATGAATGTATGTGACTGTGTTCCAATAAAACTTTATTTACAAAAACAGTCAGAAGGGCAAGATTTGGCAGGAGGGTTATATGTGCTTATTTCTCATCTGGATCATTTTTATATAAATAAGATCCATCTACCCAAAGGCAAGCAATATCGAGAAATGTCTGTCATATGCAGCAAAAGATGTTTTCCAAGAGAAAGGTTAATAATTACTGATGTAATAGAGTGAATTGTATTGACATGAAGGAAACTGTTTTGCTCATAACCTAGAGCACTGAAATCAATATGCGGCTGCAATAACCCATGCTTTCTTTGTGTTTACTTCTATTAAATCTTCCTTCTAAAGTGTCCAACTTTATTTTAAACACATTCTGTGGTGATCAGATATATATTTTTTAGTTGCCTGTTAGAAAGTAACATAGAACATGTTAAAACTGACATCTTTGTATTTCAATTTTGGCTTATTATTGTCAAATTTAAACAAAGAGGCATCTGCCTAACTCTGAAAGACAGGAGTTTACAAATAAAATGTTACTGGAAGTAGAGGGCTCCTTAGCCACTATTTTAATGGAATTGTCATTCTGCCAGAATGCCTCACTGGGGTCTATTAAAACTCCACTACACAGAACACTGGGCCCCTCCAAAGCCCTATAATTTTCAGGGCTTTGCAGTGGTTTTGTGGTGTGTATTTACAGGGTGAGACTTTTCCCCTGGGTTAAGCTATGTTTTCTCTCATCTCTCTGCCTCTCTAAATACACAGGCAAGCCCTATTTGAAGCACTAACTTAAAAATTCTTTAATTTTTCTGAATTTTTAAGACAGTGAAATGGATGATGGTATAATTCTATGGTTTCATAATTTTTAGTTTTATATATTCTTTCTCTCTAGCTCATTCTACTTTGTTCTCATGTAGAACTATATACTATACATATACAGTATTTTTAACTATTGTTTAATTATCAAACAAATAATTAAGAAAAAATTTCAAAGCCAAATTTGATTTCCTTTATTAACCTTCGTGAGTTAACTTCTGATAGATGAAATCCTATAATCTTCCATAATTTAAGTCATATTTATAAGTGACAATTTTACTTAGATAATTTTTTCTAGGCTATATGAAATAATTCAATGGCTAAAGCGGAAAGATATAGAAAAAGAAAAATATAATCTATAAATGGTCATTAGACAAAGATTTCTGAAACATAATTTCCCTGTCCATGTTCTAATATTTATATTAACCCAGATACCATTGATAATCTGTATGCAATAAACATGAAAAAACATGTAATCTAGTCTAACTGAAGAAATCTAAAAGTATAAATTTTATAACAAGAATATGACTGAAAAATAAAAGCATGAATTTCCCAGTGTTCACACAGGTTATCTTTTATTAACTTACTTTTATTATTTTAATAAAAGATTGTCTAATTTGATAGCATAATCTATTAGAAGACTTAAAATACATATAATTGTTTTATAAGATTTAAGGATTCTTTTGATGGCAGTGCACAACACAGTGACGCTCAGAGAGATGAAAGGGAGAGCTCTTTGTTATTTATAGCTCCAAACCAGAGAAGGCTGCCACACAGGGCCACACAGTGGATTGTACCTGGGGTCAGTGTAGAAGCAAGCTGGAGCTCTAGAGGGCAGCTTCCATGTGGCAAGTGGGATGAGGTTAGCCATGTTTTGTGCGGATTGGCTAATCTGAATAATTTCACAAGCTCTGAGGAATAGGATCTGTATCTAGCTACCTGGTACCTGGGTCCGGGCAATGAGGGTGGGTGCATGGTGGATGGGAGAAATGACAGCCCAATAAGAGAAGTATTGGGGGTGTGGATTTAATCAGCTGCTCAAGAAGAGAAAACTGACCAGGTCTCTAGCTAAGGCCTCAAAAACAAGACAAAACAAAAATATATTCCAACTGATGTCTTGACATCCGTTTTGAACTGAATTATTTGGGTTATTCAGCTCAAATAGTAGAGGAGAATTCCAGACAGTAGGGCATATGTAGCCCTATACTCTCTAGCAACTATTTTATTATGAGAGTAAAAAGGAAGAAAACAAGTGGAAGTATAAGGAATCCTCATAGGCCAGCCTTAACTAAGTTTCCCATTTATATGGCATTAGGCAAGAAAATAGATCTGCAATATCTGAGGTTTCTAATAATGTCTTGGTGAAGCTAAAAATTTGTTAAAGGTATAAGTTATATTTTCATGACAATAATATCTTGGTATATTCCTTGAGTAAGGGCAGCAGGTCTGGCAGTTATGTTGTTGAAGAGTATGAACAGATAGTTCATAAGGTACATGTAAACATTAGGGCAACCTAGGAGAAAGAGACAGCTGTGGCAGTCATGGTGAGAGACACAGTTTGAGACGCTGTCGTGCAAGGCTGGAGTGGGAGAATAAGAGAAAGCTCTGGGAAGTGAGGAGGGTCACTCATGTGAGGAGGTCTCCTCATAGGGTCAAGGGGTGGACCCATATGAGGCAGTTGGCTTCTGGGGAAATCAGTAATCTCCATTAATTTTTAAAATGGCATAGATAGTAGTGGCCTCTACAAGACTTCCTTTTAGGCATGGGAGTATAGAACAGTATGTTTGGGCAGAGAGCAGACAACATGGGCTATGGAAACAGTGAGTTCAGGAAATATAATAGAATCCCTAATAACAAAGAAAGAGAAGCAATAAATGTCCCATATTCAATATTTTAGTGTCTTAGGAAAGGCAGTTTGTGGGCACCAGTGAGGCAGTGGTCTCAGTGTCCATGGTAAACTCACCTGCAGTGAGCTCCTGGCCAGAGAGGTGTCAGCTAGGTTGTAGAACTAGGGTATCCTTCCCAAGTGGATACACACTTGGGCAAGATGGGTCATGCTTTTGTGGCTCTAGGCTCTAGGCTGGGCCACTTAAAGCATATATATATTACATATAATGTGTATATATATGTGTATATGTATATTTATATAATTCATTTTTGGGAGGAGGCACTGTGTATACTTGGGGCAGGGGTGTTCTTTTTACACGGATTATATTTATAAATTTCTTCCTCTAGAGATCTTCAGTTCAGCATTATCAGGGTTAAGAAACTCCTCCATGGCAATGGTTGTATGTTTTAAGGACTCCAGATCTGGCTTAAGTTGGGTTTGAATTAGCCTTTTGGCTGGGCCATAGGGGTACCGTGGGTAATTCCCCTAAAACCCTGAAGGTCATGCTTTTTGTTGCAACAGAGCCATGAGCAGCAGAGTGGTGCAGCAGTAGAGCACTGGATCCACAACCCAGAGATGGTTGGATTGAAACAACCATCTGATATAGCTCTGAATTTCCCTCTGCTATGACACTGCATTTTCCCTTCAAAGCTGCCAGTCTCTTCCTAATACATACCCCCCAAACCCAACACACATGCACACACACACACACACACACACACACACACACACACACAAGCTCACTCTTATTTTTCTTTCTGTTTTTGGGGATTCTAGCTGCCATTCTCACCTTTCTTCTCTTTCCTATAACTCATAGAACCGCCCTTTAGGTGGCTACAGGAAACAGGGCAGGGAGTCTCAGTGGCCTGTCAGGCATCTCTCCTCCCAGATTTTCCCAGTCCATCTAGGAGGGATCCAGGTTTGCATTTAAGAGATACACCAGCCTGTCCTTGGGCCTGTTAGCTCCTTTGTTTGAGTAATTGGGTCTTTTGGCTGGTGTTTGGGAGGCTCAGGGATAAAGTATGCATTCCCTTATTCCCTTTGAATTAAACACTGGACCACTATCTTCATGAGTGCAATCCATGTTACTCTTGGGGGTCTAGGGAGTGTGAAGTTTCCTCGTGACAGCAACAAGCTATGTAGCAGCAAAGAAGACTAATGAGTCAGCTACCCCCACCTGGGCAATACTGACATCAAGACAGGAGTGTCATTTTGATAATTATTTTATTATTATAAGTAGTATAGCACAATAATTAATTGTTACATAATGATATAAATATTAATTGATTATAATTATGGTGATGGTTACAGACTCTGTGACTATAAGAAAAACTAACATATTGTACAGTTTTAAGAAAAGCAAAAGCAGCAGATTAATATCTGATGAAGTAGGCTTAAGAGTAAAAAAAAAATTACCAGAGATAATGAGAGAGATTGCATAATGCTAAAAGGGCCAATCCATAAAAAGTCACAGTGATCCTAAAGATATATGTATCAAACAACAGAGGTGCAAAATAGGTGAAGCAAACTGATAGAACTGAGATGAGAAATAGACAAATTGACAAATACAGTTGGAGACTTCAACACCCTTCTCTCAATAGTTGATGAAACAGCTATCCACAAGATAGGCAAGGATATTAAAAAAGTCAACAGTACCATTCATCAGCAGGATCAAATCAACCTTCACAGAACAATTCACCTGAAAACAGCAGAATACCCATTCTTTTCCATCACCCACAGAATGTAGGTCAATATAGACCATATCCTGGACCATAAAGCACATATCAACAGTTTAAAAGGACAAAAATCACCGTGTGTTTTCTGACCGCAATGGAATTAAAGGAAAAATCAATAACAATTCATTTCCACTGATATGCAAATATCTACAAAGTAGCTAACCGTTACATAAATATGGAAATCTTGTTTGATATTTTAACTATCTGAATCCATAATTAATTTTATATAAATACCATGTAAAAAAGTCAAAATAACAACCCAAAACAACAAAGGTCTTTGCATCCCGTTACTAGGTTTTCATCTTCAAAATGAGTAGTATACTTGTCTAGATAAGACTACGGTATAGTGAAAATTACAGACTTGGAGATGTCACTCAAGGCTCTTAGAAGCTGTGTGATATTGGATAAGTTATTTAATCTCTCTCACACTTAGCTGCTTCTGTATAAAAACAAAGAACATAACTACATTCCAACATTGTGCAAAATCAATGAATTAATGTATGTAAACTCACTATATAGTACATTAATCCTATAAAGCAACATAATAAACATTGTTCCTTTTTCATTCTACAGCTATAGTTTCTCACAAACCACAAGCACAATACCAAGAAATAATGTTTTCAGCTAAAATATAACCTGGGAAAATATTTTGTAGGCTTCATGTACTGTTTCCAAATAAATTTATAACGTATGATAAAAACCGGAAAAATTGCCCAAGGTCATAAACTAAATATTTAGTTTCATTACATTAAAATAAAACAATTAAGGTTTTAGACACTGTATTTTACATAAGCTGTATTAACAGTGTGTAAAATAAAATTTTGTAATTTGGGGAAACTGGAATATGGTTATCAGACACTTCCCATCAGTTTAATAGTTGCATCCGTCTCTTCCACTTGCATCTTTAGAGATTTATTATCTAGGAAAAATTTACTAAGCCAAGCGAAATTATACATTGGTAATGGAATTATTTATTTTAATAATTGTATGGGCAGTCATAGAATAAAGTTTAACATGCACTGCACAAAATAAAAAAAAATTCTTAAAGAATCATTGTGGAGCAGAGTCTTCTTGAAGTTCAAGGAGAGAGAGTGAGCTTATATCTAAATACGTGAAGTTCAAAAAAACTCTCCATAATACAAGTCCCATTTCAAATAGTTTCTAAACTAATAGATAGAACTTTAAAGGACAGAGACACAGAGAGCATTCTAGATGATGTCAATATTGCAAGCAAATACAAATTTCAGAATATATGTCCTGGGTTGATAAATAGGACAGTTTGATAGATTAGAGGTTATTAGCATGGGAGTAGTGAATGATATCCTGAAGATTTGGGTATTATGCAAATTTAGTAGTCTATGATGTACAAATACACTCTACCTCTCCCCTTTTTTAAGTCTGTTTTCTTTGGGTTAGTATTGTGTGCTTAATAATATCAACTTGAGGCATGGTGAATCTTACTTGAAGAGATAAGAGTCTGAGAACTGATACAGGGGTTAGGAAGAAAGTTTAAAAGTATAGATGGCAGCTATTATAACTTTAATAAATTGTCATACATATCAATGGAAGAGAGAGCAACTTTAAACTTTATTTAGTAGACCGTATCTATAGAATTTAGCAACTGATTACAGTATCAGGAGGTAAAGCTAGGGAGAATTCAAAGTGTTTGGTCTGGAAAATGATAAACTAAGGCTGGTGGTGACATTATGGATGCTAGAGACCCATAAAGGGTGAAAGTGCCAAGTAAGCACTTAAAATGCAGAGAATGGAATTTAGCATCAAACTCCAGACTAGAGAGGGTGATAATGTGGTCATCTGAATAGAACTAGAGACGGAGGAGACATTTCAATTGTAGCAAGAAAGAGATAAAGGTTAATCTTTTAAGAAAAAACATCCTTGAGGGAGAAAGAGATAAAACAGAACAAGAAAGAAGGATCACCAATTAAATGCTAAGAAAGTAGGGGAAGTGATAACAGTATGTATGTGGGAGGGGTGGCAAAGAAGAAAGCCTCACCTACTGAGGGTATAAGGAGAAAAAGGATGAGAAAAAAATAAGATATTAACAATCATTGCTGTAAATGATAGTGGATTTGCCACCAAGTCTTTCAAGTGTCCTAAACAAAGGATGAAATTGCTTTGTGTTGATTATTTCTTTTTGGCCAACAAATGTAATTCTGGAACTTCTACCACCCGATAATTAAGCCATTTTTATCTCTTTTCTGTCTAAAATGTAAAAACAAAATGTTCCACAAGAAGATAATCTTAAAGTGCAGAGAGCTTGGCATCAAGAAACTGGAGAACTGATGAGATAGATGTGTTTTGATGAGAAGAGTGTGTTAGGGATGAGGTGGGGCTTTTCCAGAAAGTCCTCCATGTGGACTCTAGGAAATTTTGGATTCTCACAACAGAGGGAAGGAAGAACATACAGTGAGTGTTGAGACTATTACAAGTCAAATGTAGCTCATTTTGCAAACTTGCTTATCTTATCATAATGCTTGTCTATGGACAGTTTAAGTGTTATGTCAAGTAATTTATGTATAATACACACTTCAACTTAAGTTTATTAAACAAAAGGTAACTAGTTTTTTGGTTTTTATACAGTTTTCAACATAATGTTTGATAACTCCCTGGGCAACTATGAGTCCTTTTAGAAAAGAAAAATGTGGAAGAGTAAAATTACTTGTTTATTTTGTACTCTTAACATTTAGGCATAGGTTTCTAAGTTGTGAAAAACAATAGAGAAGGGTTTCCAACAACCTAGAAACATTTAGAAAGACATTTATGTTTATATATATAATGCACATATATTTATACACATGTATACATATATATACAAACCACTGCACATATATATTTAATGAGTAAAGAATAATAGGTTTTAGTTTAAAAAAAAGCTACATAATGTATATAACAAATGTATATGTATTATGTATATGTGTGTATACACCCACACATTCATTCACTTAAAAACTAATATTTGAGCCACTTCTCTGAAAATCTGTAAATATTTTTATAGGCAGATGAATTTCAGGATTTCTAACTAGGTTTTGATCATTAAATCGTCCTTTAGGAATGGTTTATGGAACAAGAAATATGTAGTGGGAGATTAGCTTTTCCAACACACTAAGAATCTTTTCAATTAAGATATTTGTTTGTAAAATCAAAACGGAATGGTATTCATTTCCTGTAGTGAAGGTTTTTGTTCTCCTACAGGCTGCCAATCACTTTATTTCCATTCCACTGCTGCTGGCTTAATGTTTTCCTCACCAACACACTCTAATAAGATCTGGCTTGACTTTTGGTTGGTAACAAGCGTGACTGAGAATCAGGACTAAAAAAACTATTTATATGTATATTTAAAGATTCTCTCCTGCCTGTCTTTTCTGGTTATTATTCTACTTACTGTTCAGGCAAATGTAAAATTAAGTACCTTGAATTGCAACAAAATGTGTTTTGTTATGAGAGCCTAATAAACAAATTTTCCCAAATTAATACTGGTCACATTGCATAGATTGTTTCAAATTAAATAAAATTTATAAAATTTTAGGAAAATAAGATATCTAAAATATTTAGAAAAATAGGTAAAGTCAAACACTCTACTATAGAAATTTGATATATGGGTGAGAGGAAGATGTAGATGGATATGTAGACTGTGTAAAAAGTGGACTATCTAAAAATTACTTCCAAGATTAGTTAAGTGGAAAAAAAGAAATGCTTATAATTCTCATTCTCATTATTCTTTAGATAATTGAGAAAAACTAATAGGAATGTTATTGATTTCTGTATATTGCTATTGGCATATTCTAGCTTTTATTTCCCAAATTCTCTAGCCCTGTAAACTAACAACTTCATCTTTGACTGCTTTTTCAATTTTCTCAACAATCACATCTATTTTGTATTAAATCACCAGAAAGCCATTTAAATATGCAACAATAGTTTAGTTTATTAATAACCTAAAACCTTAGAATGTTACTTTAACAAAATTTGCTAGTGAGTGAAATTCAGCACAAAATAAATCAATATCTGATTCTCTCAGTAAACATTTACTGAAATCTTCTATAGGCCAAGGCTGTTCTTAGTGTTAGGGATAAAAGATAAACAAGAGACATTTCTTAAAGGCCAGGAACACAGGTATATAGAGGGAGTGGGTTTTTTTTTTAACATCTTTATTGGAGTATAATTGCTTTGCAATGGTGTGTTAGTTTCTGCTTTATAACAAAGTGAATCAGTTACATATATACGTATATCCCTATATCTCCTCCCTCTTGTGTCTCCCTCCCACCCTCCCTATCCCACCGCTCTAGGTGGTCACAAAGCACCGAGCTGATCTCCCTGTGCTATGTGGCTGCTTCCCACTAGCTATCTGTTTTACATTTGGTAGGGGCAGGACAGGAATAAAGATGCAGACATAGAGAATGGACTTGAGGACACGGGAAGGGGGAAGGGTAAGCTCGGATGAAGTGAGAGGGAGTGTCTTTAAAGGAGGCCAATCGTTTTGTTTTTGTTCAGAAAGATTACTCATCTCAAACACAAATAATTGGACTAGGAGTGGACCCTTGACTTAAGATGGGCCAAGGAGACTTTCTCTCCTAGAAACTTGAAATGAGTGGGTAGAATATATTGATTTGGGAACCTAGACCACCATTTTGGGTGATCATTATGTATACGTCATGTGTCATATGCAAAAAGATTATAAAGCATATATTAAAAGAGCAGTGGAGGGCTTCCCTGGTGGCGCAGTGGTTGAGAGTCTGCCTGCTGATGCAGGGGACACGGGTTCGTGCCCCTGTCTGGGAAGATCCCACATGCCACGGAGCGGCTGGGCCCGTGAGCCATGGCCGCTGAGCCTGCGCGTCCGGAGCCTGTGCTCCGCAATGGGAGAGGCCACAACAGTGAGAGGCCCGAAAATAGAGCAGTGGAGGGCAAAGGCAATAAGGGAACAGAAAGAAAGAAAAAAATGCATTGCTTTCTGTTTTCTTGTTCTTACGTGACCCAGGTAATTGTAGCTGTAATTGAGTTCTGTGAGATTCCATTCTAGCTTTCTTTAACAGCAAGAAAGGGGGAGGGAGAAGAAAGGAGAGGAGGAGGAGAAAACAACAAGAAAAATATCTATACAACCACAGAGAACTCCAAGAAGGGTAAACAACCACAAAAATAACAATCATAACAATTAACAATTATTAAGCCCCTAACTCTGCCAGGGTTTGTTCAAATTTACATGTGTTAAGTAATTTAATCATCAATATAAACATATGGGGTAATTACTATTATCCCTATTATACAAATGAGTAAACTAAGGTACAGAGACCTTTAACTTGCCCAAGGTTACTGTTTACAACATGAAAGAGTTGTGAGCTGATCTCTGGCAAAAAACATAAAACAGCCTCATGTGTTTGGAGTGCAAGTTTAAAAATGCAAACTGGATTGAACTCATTTGTTCCAGTTAAAAACAGAAGACGAATTTTGAGCTCCTGGGAAAACCTAATGAGAAAGAAGTGGTCAAGAAAGAAGCAAGTGAGAAGTGAAAGATTACAGCAAAGCAAAAAGAGCCAAGAAAAATCTTCCTGGTGGAGGAGAGATTTAAAGAAATTTTCAATAATAGAAATTTCAAACAGAGATTGTAAATTTGTTTTGTAGTGCAATATAAACTATCCCCTGGCACTTCAGTGTTATCCATTAGACTTCTGAAGTTTTGTGTAAGACAGACAATGTATCTATTTGTGTGTGCCAGGGGAGAGGGCAACGGAGAAGAGGTAGGAATTCAAGTTTGCATCAATATGGTAACTTCCTAGTGTTATCTGGTCTCTTCTCCATCTCTCCACTCTAGGGAATCTTTTGAAACCAAGGACATCTTGGACTTCCTCTGGTCTTGGAAGTGAGAAGTTTGGTTAAATTTTCTTGGATTTGAAGAGGTAGGATTCCTAAGTTTTTATCTGGGTTTCATTGATATAATGCCTTTTTTGCTTGAATGTCTTTGAATGAGTTCTCTTCTTTTACACCAGACAAGTGCACTTCATTGGACAATGTGAGCAGTCACCTAGAATTGTTACAAATGTTAGTTCTGATTTTAACCAGATAATCATTAGTGCAGAGGATCTATTAATTTGGATTAAGGATTATGACATAGTATCATAAATGTCATAATAGGCTTACACATACAATACTATGACGGTAAAGAGGAGACACAACTAAGTCATTTTGAAGTGTGATGATCAGCAAGTGCTTTTATGGAAAGGTGACCCATAATTGACTCTGAATGGGTAACTTTTAGATGAGCCAACTGACTGGCAAAATAATGCGTTAAAGCCACACAGATGTAAAAGAACTTAAAATATTTGAGAGATTCCTAATCATTAGGTGTAGATTTAACTCCAGGTTTCTTTGTGAATATCTGGAAATTAGATTAGAAATGACTTTATTTGCTTAAATGAGGAATATTTTATAGACAAGAGGAAACAACCAAAATATTTAAATCCTATGAAAGGCAAGTTCATGATTAGAAAATCCACAGTATTGATCATCATGGGCAATACTATGAGGAAAGGAGACAGATTAGGGACTGTTATAGAAGAGAGGATACATTTTAAAATTAATAATTAAATTATTATAGGTAGTGATTAAATAAAATTAATACAACTTAATGAATTTTGGTACAGAATATGTAACTGCAGGTACAAATGGCAAATGATGGAAAGGAGTGAGACTACTGGATGAAACTCCTAGGTTTCTGGCTTGTGTGACTGGCCTCTTGGTGTTTTCTTTCAATGAGATGGAAAGTAAGATGAGTTTGTTGAGGGTGGTGGGATTCTGAATTCCATTTAAAAATGTTCTAAAGCGATAGTCAATAGCAACAGAAAATGATCCTGATGATCAGAAGAGGTAAAAACAGATGTTTGTGAGCCATAAGCATAAGAGCAGTAGTTGAAACCATCAAGAATCAAATTGGTCAGAGTACGTAGTTTGAGAAGAGAATAGCGATTGCCAGAAAACTACTGTCTTGTGAAGGAGAGGAAAAACAAAAGGAGTTAGAGCCAGAATAACAATAGAAAGCCAGAGAGAGAATTGCTACAGAAGCCAAAGAAGGAGAGGGTTGATGAAGAGGAAGGGCTGTAACAAATTAAAAGTAAAAGTTGTAAAATGTCAAATTTAACAATTAACTATTATTATAATATTATAAATTATTATTAACGATTCTTATTATTTAACAATTAACTATTAGGTTGACACAAGGCTGCTTAGAGCTTGCCACGTGCCTGGCTTGATGCGAACCTCTGGGGATAGGGTGGTAGAGGCATGTTCCTTGCATTTGTGGATTTGACTGTCCAGTGGAAGAGACGAATAATCAATAAATCAGCAGACGAAGATTATAATTAAGGTGGTAGGAATTGGTCTCTTTGGGGTACTATTTTACCTTAGAAATGAAAGAGAAGGAGCTAACCAGGGGGAGACACATGCCAGGACGGTGGAAAGACTTCAGAGAAGAAAGAGGTTGGCATGTTTTCAGAAACATGAAAAAGAATCCACGCAGCTGTAACGATAATGCTGGAGGAGATAGCAAGGCCAAGCCATGTTTAGTTTAAGACTGAAGAGAGTCAATCTTGCAACATTTCATTAAAAATGAAGAAAAGGGCACTTCTACTAAGGTATCAGACTGTTAAAATTTAAAGATCCTGAAAGAAATTGGGGGAAATGGATACATCCTATTAAAAATATTGACAATAAAATGATTAATTACTTGCACTCGGGGTATGTATTATCCTGCTGTCTATTTCAACACCCTCTCCTTCTTCTTCCCCTGTGAAATGCTTCTTCAAAGAAGGTGATTCTTGTATGACCTGAATTGGAAACTGCCTACCGGCCAAAAGTCAGGTTCATGGCCTAAGGTGAATCAACTGAAGTGTTTTCCTGATTATTTTTCAAACTCGGTCGGTACACAAGTCTATAAGAATACCACATCTTTACACCTAACCAGCAGAGCCGGAAAAGAGATGAAGTGGTGGGAGGCGGCGGGGGGGGGGGGGGGTTCCTTAAGATTTTCAAGTCTTTGTAGCCAATCATCAGTGAGACCTCTGCCTGACTCAGAGTTTGCCTGTTTGACCTGATAAATTCATCTTTTTGTTTGTTTTAATTTTTTGAATTTTGGTATCTGGAAACTCTACTGTACTGATTCAAACGATGAACACATTTTTTGAGGAGTTTGGAAATGAAAATGAAAACTTAGTTGGCATCAATTACACAAAGCTTAGAATTATCGAGTATGATGCGGATAACATCAATTTAGTTGCATAATTTGCCTTGGAGAGTGCTGTTGTTATTACAACAGGAATGGAAAGAGAATGAAGAAGTCCATAGTCAGCTTTGACATTCAGAATCAGACTAGCCAGCAGAGATGAGCAGAGAACCAGCCAGAGATGAGACTTACTTTCCTCAGAGCTATAAGGTCTGGAAACCTCCACACAGCCATGCATCTTAGAAGGAGGGAAGGGGAGAAACAATCCTTTAGGAACTGGAACTTTACACTGCCTGACAGCTTAACTGAGAATGACTAAGTTACTCTTATCGACAAGTTTAGAGATATCCATTACCTAAAAAGTAGGTGGTTTTTGAGCAAGATTACACTATAGAATTTTTTTTAAATACATCTTTTTTGTCCATGTGAGTGCAAATGTGTGACCCTTCCAAACTAGCAATAAAAGGAAAAAAAGATAGCTTTATTAAAGAATCACCAATGAGGTGCTCAATTTAATAGATATTTAATAATGTCCAGCTATTAACCATATGCCCCCACCACTATTGCCCACCTGCTGGCAGAAAGTTTTTATTGTTTTTAATTAAAAGTATCATTTTTTCATCCTTACTTCTGAAATAAACGTGCCATCCCATGACAACTCATTTTATCAAACGTTTATAACATTCATAAATGGATATGCTTTGATCTGGCAAGTCCCCTATCTCTAGTAAAATCTCACATTCAGTTTTATTAAGTACCCTTGTGACATAGCTTTTTATAAATGCTATGAGATAAAAATCTGAGCATCATTTGGGTTCAGTGTCATTGCTGTAAGAGAGGTAAAATGCAGGACTTGAGTTTATTAAAATTATAAGAGGAATTAATAGCATCAAGAGATCATCAAAGCTTCTGTGATTGTGCAAAGACTATAAACTTCCCATGCCTAATAGTTTGGGATTTTCTGTTTCTTCCTCTCTTTTTTGTCTCCTAAAAATATGCCAAAAAGATGACCATTTAGAGTATTAGTTGTATATATTCCCACTGAAGAAGCATTCTTTCTTTCTCTGATGTGAACTGTCATTATTTGGAGACAAAGTTGAATCATGGATTATTCTTTAGGAAAAATAAAATCTTTCATCCAATGGAAACATTTCACGGACACTGGTTTTCTGAGCTACGTTTCACGTTCCAGACAATGTGGTTTTCTGAGCTACATTTCATGTTCCAGACAATGTCAGTTTAAGACTTGTATTTCTGAACTTTTAAAAATTTGTACTACTAAGCATTTCTTGGTACTTCTGGAAGACTTTCATGGTTAGATGCTCCAGAAAGAGGAATGGAGTAAAATAGTAAAGCTGAAAATGGCATGCTAAGCAGGAAGTGTTCCTCATCTACCTTTCTGGTCTAAGTAAAAGTTAAATAACACTGTGAAGGGAAATTCTGGACAATACAAAAGCATAACAATTCATCGGTATGTTTTGTTAAGGGGAGCTTGAAAATTCTTTTTTTTTTTTTTTTTGGTCACATTTAAATTCAAAAGATAAAATCACTGCTGCAATTCAGTGCTAAATTTGAGTTCACAGTTTAAAATGTGCCTTAAGATTGCCCAGGATGAAAGGCAACTTGCAAACTGTGTGCTAATAACTACAGCTTTGTTGTTGTATTTGCTACATTAACGAGTTAGGTCACCAGAGAAGCAATTTATAATAGCTAAATATTCTTTGTTATTTACAAAAGAAAATTTCAAAGAGTGATAACAATCACCTTTACTAACTCTTCTTTATTTACAGAGGATAAACAATATAAATCTGAGCAAAATTTTCAGGTAGAGTTGCCTAAAAAATGAGGAAATAATAAGTCAGTTTAAATACTAGAATTCATTAGGACTGCAATCTTATCTAAGTCCATTTTGTGGTACGGAAACTACTGATTTGGAATGATTTAGCTATGATTTTTACTGAAATATAACATTTTACTCTTCCTGATGGCACTGTTGAAAAAAATTTCAGAACATTTAGAATCACTTGAAAAACTTTCAAATACTTCATTCTTTTTTGGTATTATTAAAAAATACTGAAGGTGCCCGCTTCCCAGGAAATGAATTTCTGGAGCCCCAAATTAAGTTAATACTGTAAGTAAAAGTAAACTGAAATATATTCCATGTAAATCTATCTGCCTTTATGATTACTGTTAATATGTGGATAGGAATGTTCCTAAAGATTAAAGACTCATGCCCTGAGTGTAATTCATGGTTGCAGTGCCATAATTTGCAAAGAGTTTAATTAGCCAATGCACAGTTCTAATATTTAGGACTCTTTTCTGAACACGTTCTACATATGAAATACATTAAAAATTGAGTTGCTGTCAGTCCCCCTTCCAGATTGGCTGGGACCATTAATGCAGTCCATCAACTCACCAGCAGACCATTACTTTCTCAGCAGCGTTCCCTGTGGACTTGCATTGCTCACTTTGAACATATTGCTTTAATAAGAGAATTATTTCAGAAAGCTTGAGTTATCTCAGGCCTGGGAAGAAGCACTTCAGGACCTGACAAAGTGCTTTCTATAGTAAATCGTTTTGGAGATCATAGAGCGAAATGTATATTTGGCTTCATTTACATAAAAACATCCAGCACAGCTTTTCACAAATTAACACAAATTTGATAGAATATTGAATGATATATGACTAAATTCTTCCATTTCTAGGATTCCAGATGTGTTTTTTATGTCGGTTGATTTACTTTTTGATTAGTTGTTAGAACTTAAGACATCTGTTGCCATTGTGTAGTGTAGAATATTTTAATAGTATTACTAAATGCCATGTATTTATCAGTGCCTAATCATGGTGTCTAGTGCTAACGCAACTCCCTGGTTAGACTTTTCTACACGGATGTGGAACACTAGATTGCTGACCGTGAAATTCTGCAAAAGCAGCATTTATGAAAAGCACTTTCTTATTCGAATTTAGGTAGGAAACAATGTGATAAAACCATAGAGAAAACAATTCAGAGAGTTTCATGATTTCATTTGATTCTTTATTACAGCAGTTCTGATTATACATGTTTTCTGTAATTGCACCGTATGTTTAAGAAACTTAATTTCACTATTGATTACACCAGATCTCTCAGCTTTCTCTGAAGTTCAGGGAAGTAAGTCATAGTATGCCCAGTGTCTCATAGCAAATCAAGATGGAACTAATGTAAATCAGACTCTGATTAGAAAGATAATCATATAGCTATCACTGAATAAACAGTATATACTCTTCCTTATTATTATATTATTATTTAATTTTGATGGAATGCATGTCTGTTGAGGGAATCTAGAGTATTTACTACCATTCCAGGGTCAATTCTCTTTAACTATTTATAAGAAAGGCTACAAGAAGATGAAGGGATAACATGATGAACAACCAGTGACCTGGTAAATTTCAGACATCAAAATACTATGGCTCAAATGAAATAATGCATGACACTTTTATTCTACATATGTAGGATTCACATTGTCCACAGTCCCCTATACTTTTTTAGGCCATAAATACTTTTATTGAACACATGCATACTGAGAGGAAGAACCAAAAGTATTCCCTCTGGGCTATGGCCCTCAGTTAGACCTAGACTTAGACCTTTCTGGTCAAAATGCTATGGGAATGAGTGAACGTCAAGATTCTTTTGCTAAACTCTCTTTGTTTTCAGCTATATACAGATAATTTGACACTGTTTTAGATGAATGGAAGAATATTCTCTTATCAAAGGAAATGGAAACAAAGTAGGGATAGAATAGGGATTCATACCTTTAGCAAATCTTTGAAGTCAAAAAGAACTTTGACCAAATTCTGAATTCACCATTTCCTAGTTATGTGACCTTTGGCAAGTTCCTTAGCAAGTTTGTGCCTCTGCTTTTCAGTAAAATGTGGAAATAAAGATGACTACTTTATAGTAGTTGGTGAAAGAATTAAATGATATGATGAACTTAAATGTGTTCAGCCTAGAGTTCACACATACCAAGCACTCAGTAAACTACAGTTATTTCTATTATTGGTGGTGGTGATTTGTTGTTGTTATTATTAGTATTATTACTATTATTATCATTGTTTATCTCTTCTCTGATAATTATATAGAGTTTTCATTACGAACCAAAATATCCTTATGAAAGAACTAAAGCAGAGGCATACTTCTTACTCAAAAGAATATCTCATCATCAACAGTGAAATGCCTATTATTGTCACTCTGTAGCCTTTTAATGTAACGTATAAAATAAATCCACCTAAGAGTTCAATTTATTCTATCACATGGAATATACTTTGTGATTAATTAATACTGGTGTATCCAACAGGAAGCAGATGATTGGGGCCTAACAGAAGTGTGAACTCTGGAGGTATAAGTAAATTGAATTAGAATGCACAATGAAAATAGATTCATTAAGTTCTAACAATAATTTTCAAAGTAAATGAAATAAGGTGTTTACTGAATCTCCAGCCAATATATCTGAGTTTTTTAATAGAAATAAGGAGGAAATAGAAAGACATAATTTAGGGCATGTGCCTACTGAGTCTGTACGCTCCTTAAGAAGCTCATAGCAAGTTCCTACAAACTACTACCCAGACATAGCATACGAACCAGACTGTATCACACACACACACTTCATCTTCTAAAGAAGCCTGGATGCATTGGTTTTTATTGTTGTTTTGTTTCATTTTTTTGTTTGTTTTTTAACTGGGTGCTGTGCTACTCCCAAAAAATCAGAGTTTTATTTTTAAGGAAGAAAGATAGAATGAATATTGGGTAGGCAACAGAAGTCCTTGCTACAGTGGGGAAAATAATAATTAACAAAATATGATTAATATAAAAATCTGCTCTATAAAATAGGTTAACACAAGAAGGGAAGAGGCAAGCAGTGTAACTCTGAAGATGATGAATTTCAATTCTAGTTAATTACAAAGTAACTTGGGAAACAGCACAGAACTTCATCAGTAATTGAATCATATAGTTTATCAATACTCATCAGTTTTGCTGGATATAATAAAGTTCTTATTTTAAAGTCCTTTAAAAATGGCTAAAGTAATACATGTCAGATCACTGAAAACTCCAGGAAAGACTAAAATGAAAAGAAAAATATATTTATAACCTCACTACAAGAAGATAACCAAAGTTAAGATTTTTGTATATACCCTTTTAGTTATTTTTCAAGTTGACATGCACGTGCATGTACATACACATAGTTTATAAATATAACTACTTATTTTATCTCTTTTTCATAAAAATGTAAAAAAGTGTCCACATTACTACTTTTTTCTGTATGATTTTAATGCTACAGCATATGCAACTTGAAAGTGATAGAAGACATTGCAAATTTATAGGAGGATATAATTTCTTATTAAAAAGCTCTATTGTAAAGAAGAAGATCATAAAGAACCAAGTACTTACTGACATTATAGTCCAAGAATTTCAATGGTGTTTTTCATTTAAAAATTCATAGTTTCTACAAAATCAGGGACATAGAGAATGGACTGGTAGCCAAGGGGGAGAGAGGTGGGAGAGGGTAGGAATTGGAGTTTGGGATTAGCAGATGCAAACAGGTATATATAGAATGGATAAAAAACAAGGTCCTACTATATAGCACAGAGAACTATATTCAATATCCTGTGATAAACCATAATGGAAAAGAATATGAAAAATAATGTATATATGTATAAATGAGTCACTTTGCTGTACAGCAGTAATTAACAAAACATTGTAATTCAACTATACTTCAATAAAAAATAGAGTAAAAAATTCATAGTTTCTGAATGAATTTTATTTTTTCCAACATTATTTATGAACACTGGACTTACAAAACAGACACAGACATACACATACACATAGTAAGGGAAAACAAAACAAGTTATCCAAACTCAATTTTCCTTATTCCATCCCAAATGAACTCTTCTCTGTGTACCCTATTTATGTCAACAGAACTACAATATTTCCAGTAACTGAAGTTAATGTCACAGCCTGTGGAGAGAACTGTTTCAGAGTGGTGTGTACTCCAGCAGCTATATTCCAACAAACCCCACCATGACTATGTTGTACACATGAACCTTGGGTTATCTTATGTGCCATTTTCTAATCTATAAAATGAAGATAATAGCCTTTACCTCATTGATGCTTTGGAGAGTTGAATGAGATAATAGGTAAAGAATTTAGAACATTGCCCATTACTGAAAGTCTCTTTTAGTCACATATAGGCAATAACAAATCTTATTATGCAACATCAGTTATATCTATGTCATAATCTTTGTTCTCACTACAACTAATAAAGTCCACATATTAATTATTTTGCATTATGTCATAATCTTCGTTCTCACTACAACTAATACAGTGCACATATTTATTATGTTGCATTTCAACCAGCCTCACAACTTGCAATTTTCCCTTTTTCAGAGCAATTAGATTAATGTTCTTAAAGCAAACCTCTGATAAGCTTACTTTGTTGCCCCAAATCAGTAAATCAAACAACATATGTACAAGATCTAAATGAGGAAGACTACAAAAGTCTGATGAACAAAATAAAAAAAATAACAATAAAGACATGTTTCACGTTCATGAATAGGAAGGTTCAATCTTGTCAACAGTTCAGTTCTTCCCAACTTAATCTACAGATTTAATGCAATCACAGTATAATTTTATGGATATCAACAAACTGATTCTAAAGCTTATACGGAGAGACAAAAGGCTCAGAATAGCCAAAACAATATTGAAGCTGAAGAAAAAAGTTGAGGGTTGACACTACCCACTGCAAGCTATAGTAATTAAGACACTGTGGTATTGGTGAAAGAATAGACAAATAGATCAATGGAACAGAACAGAGAGAAAAATAGACCCCCGTGTAAAGAGTCAGCTGATCTTTGACAAAGGAGCAAAGACAATACAATGGAACAAAGATAGTCTCTTCAACAAATGGTGCTGGAACAACTGCATATCCACATGCAAAAAAATGAATCTAGCTATAGACCTTCACAAAAATTAAATTAAAATGGATCACAGACCCATACATAAAACACAAAAATATAAGATCAGAAGATACTATAGGAGAAAATCTGGATGACCTTGGGTATGGTGATGTCTTTTTACATAAACACCAAAGGCACAGTCTGTGAAAGAAATAAGGGCTAAGGAAGACTTTGTTAAAATTTGAAACTTCTGCTCTCCAAAAGTCGGTGTCAAGAGAATTAGAAGACAGGCAACAAGCTGGGAGGAAATATTTGTCAGAGACATATCTGATAAAGAACTGTTATCCAAAAACATAAGGAACTCTTAAAGTTTAATAGTAACTAAACAACCCAATTAAAACATGGTTCAAAGACCTTAAAAGACATCTCACCAAAGAAGATAAAGATGACAAATAAGCAAATGAAAAGGTGTGCCACATAAGTCATCAGGAAATGCAAATTAAATAACAATGAGATACCATTATACACCTATTAGAAGGGCCAAAATCTGGAACAGTGACAACACCAAATGCTGGTAAGAATGTGAAGCAATAGGAACTGTCATTTGCTGGTGGGAATGTAAAATGATACAGCTGCTTTGGAAGAAAGTTTGGTGGTCTCTTACAAAATTAAACATATTCTTACCATATGATCTAGCAGTCACACTCTTTAGTATTTACCCAAAGGAACTGAAAACTTACATCCACCCATAAATTTGTACACGGATGTTTACAGCAGTTTTACACATAATTGTTAAAACTTGGGAGCAACTAAGATGTTCTTCAGTGGGTGAATGGGTATATAAACTATGGTACATCCAGACAATGCAATATTATTCAGAACTAAAATAAAATGAGCTACCAAGCCATAAAAAGACATGGAGAAACCTTACGTACAGTGAAGAAGTGAAAGAAATCAATCTGAGAAGGTTACATAGTGTATCGTTTCAACTATATGACATTTTGAAAAAGGCAAAACTATGAAGGTGGTAAAAAGATTAGTGGTTGCCAGGGGTTGAGTGGGAGCAGAAATTAATGGGTAGAGAACAGAGGATTGGGGGGACAGTGAAACTCTTCTGTATGATACCATAATGATGCATTCTGTATTCTGTATGATACCATAATGATGGATACCTTTGTCCAAATCTATAGAATGCACAATACCACGAGTGAACTTTAATGAAAACTATGGACTTTGGATGATTATGATATATCAGTGTAAGTTCATCCTTGGTAAAAAAAAAAAAAAAAAAAAAAAATGTACCATTCTGGTGAGTGATGTTGATAACGGTGGAGGCTATGAATGTGTGGGAAAGGGTTATATGAGAAATTCAGTACCTTCCCCTCAATTTTGCTGTGAATCTTAAACTGTTCTAAAAAAATAAAGTCAATTTTTTAAAAAGTTGATAAGAATTACCCATTAACAATTAATGAAAGGCCACTTGACATTCTAAATCTTCCACAATATGGCTCAAACTTACTATCCAACTTTGTATCTTTTTGCTTCAATTTTTCATTCCTATACAGACAAACTGTAATATTTTCTCTGAATTGTTCTCTTTACTCATGTACTTTTTCCCATTGGATATCATTTTTTCACATTGTCACATATTTAAGTCCTACCTAATTCTTCAAGGCTCAACTCAAATTATACTTCCTCCATAAAGGCTTTTCTTACCTTTCAGTCATAAGCAATCTCTTCTGGCCTTGAAACCTAGTGTTTTATTTGTACCTCTTACACGAGTCATTGCTTTTTACATCCTTCTGCAAGTTATATCATCCATTTATGATTCCTGTCTATTTTGAGAATGAAAAAATCTTTTGAGTTGGAATTACATATTTATTTTTTGTTTTCATAGCATTCATAACTTATATATATGGTGGTTACTCAATAAAATGTGATTGACCCAATACATTAGAAATTATATATCCAAGTACATTTTAAAGTCCCAGAATTGCTAAAGAGAGAAAAACGATGATGTGGTAAACATTACTTCATAATTTAACATCCTATCCTATGATTTTATGGATGCATCTCATAATTTTTAAGAAATGAGTAGGTTTATGGAAATTTACAGCTAATTAGAGATTTTAGGAATCACCTATTTCAACTTACTCTTACAATAGATGAAGCCATTGAGGTTCAGAAACGTTAAGGCACTTGCAAACACAACATTTTTACTGGCAAGGAGAACCTGGCACCAGAAATCTCGTGTCTGACACCCAGTCTACTGAACTTTCCACTAGTTGTCAGTCTTATTTTCCTGTGTGGTCCAACTCAGAGTTGGATATTTAATGAAATGCTTTCTTTTCCTTTTTTTTAATTTGGAGGTATATTTTATCTATATTTTCAAGAGTACAATAAATTAGATTTAGTAAATATGTTGAGTTATGCAAACATAACACTATTTGGGTTTTCATTCATATAAATAGAATCATATCATATTCGATCTCTTATGACTGACATTTCACCTAGTGTGTTTTTGAGTTTTGTCCATGTTGTAGCATTTATCAGAAGTTGGTTCCTTCTTATTGCTGACTAATATCTCATTATATGGGATATTATATTACAACATGATAATTAATTAATAATTATATACAACATTTTGTCTATTTCTTCATCAGGTGATGAAGATTTAGGTTGCTTTGATTTTGTCTATTATGAATAATGCTTCTATGAATGCTTCCATATGCAAGTTTTTTGTGTGGACCTGTGTCCATTTCTCTTGGGTAGACACCTAAGGGTGGAATGCATGAGTTGTATGATAAATTTATGATTAACTTTTTTTTTTTTTTTTGGCCACGTTGGGTCTCCGTTGCTGTGCATGGGCTTCCTCTAGTTGCAGTGACTGGGGGCTACTCTTTGTTGCGGTGAGAGGGCTTCTCATTGTGGTGGCTTCTCTTTGTTGCAGAGCATGGGCTCTAGGTGTGCAGACTTCAGCAGTTGTGGCTCGCGGGTTCTAGAGTGCAGGCTCAGTATTTGTGGCACAGGGGCTTAGTTGCTCCACATCATGTGGGATCTTCCTGGCCCAGGGCTTGAACCCGTGTCCCCTGCATTGCAGGCAGATTCTTAACCACTGCACCACCAGGGAAGCCCCTATAATTAACTTTAAAGAAACTGCCAAACTGCTTTCCAAGGCAGCTCTGCAACTTTACCTTCCCATAGCAAAATATGAGGGTTCCTGTTTCTCTGATCCTCAACAACTTTTTTTAATATCTGTCTTTTTATTTTAGCCATAACAGTGGGTATAAAATGGTATCTCATTGTGATTTTAAATTTAATTTCTCTAGTGATTAATAATGTTGAATATATTTTCGTATACTTACTGGATATTTATTTATCTTTCTTGGTGACTATTTAAATCAGTTGTCTATTTTTTCATTTTTAAAATATTTTTATTACTAAGTGGCTTATTCTTTTTTATTCTAGATACAAGTAGGTATCAGACCTTTGTTTTTTAAATATTTTCTTCTAGTTTATTGGTGGTTATTATATTTTCATAATGCTGTCTTTTGATGTACACACATTTTGAATATCAATTATTTATTTATTTATTTTACCATGCTTTTGGTATTGTATCTTAAGAAAATTTTGCCTAGTCCAAGGTGTGAAAGTTATTCTCCGATGTTTTCTTCCAAAAAATTTATAGTTTTAGCTCTTACATGTTAACCTATGATACATTTTTAGTTAACTTCTGTTTTTGGTATGAGGCAAGGGTCAAAGTTTATCTATTGCCTGTGAATCTTCAGTTGTTGAAAAGACTGTCTTTTTTTTCACTGAATTACTTTCACACCTTTGTTGAAAAGCAATTGACCATAAATGTTAGAGTTTATATCTGGACTCTCAACTCTATTCTATTGATCTCTATGTGCTGTGCATCCTTATGCAAAAGGAGATTATATGTGTGTACATATGTCCGTATATATAGTATAATTTATACTATAGTATAGTAAATAGTATATATATAATAGTATATAAAATGTTAAATAAAATACTATATGTATATATCCTGTATATATAACTTTATGTAAGCTTTGATATCTGGAAATAAATGTCCTCCAAACTTGTTTTTTTTTTTTGAAAAATTTCCTGTTGATTTTAGGTCTTTTGGATTTTCTAAATTTTAGAATCACCTTATTAATTTTTGCAAAGAAAAAAAGCATGTTGTAACTTTGGTAAGGATTAAATTAAATGTATTGGTTAATTGGAAGAATTACCATCTTAACAATATTAAATCTTGCATGTCATGAACAAGGAATATGTTTCCACTTATTTAGATCTTCTTTAATTTCTTTCAATAATGTTTTTGAGTTGCAGTGTACTAGTTTCAGGATTGTTTTTTAAAATTTATTCCTAACTATTTTATTCTTTTTGATGACATTGTGAATGGAATTGCATTCTTGGTTTTATTTTTGGATTGTTCACCGCTTGTATGCAATTGCAATTTGTGTATATATCAATTGTATAAAATGCAATTGGGCAAGGTGGCGGACAGTGTGTAACTAAAGATATAAATGTACAGTCAAAGGTTCCCTCTTACTCGAGGAAAGCGTCAAGCATGAAAGGCAGAGACCAGAGAAAACAGCAAGAAAGAACTCAAATTACAGAGACAGTGCAGGCAGGTGAAGAAAACAAGAACCTCAAACACCCAACTTATTTATATCCTCAAGAAAAAAGAAGATGCTGTAGTAAAATAAAAAAAAATTCAAAAAAAAAAGAGAAAACAAGATACTATATTCATGTAAAATAAGAACAAGATGTAGAGGGAAAAGAAAAAAAAAGAAATATGCAGCAAACAGAAAAGAGCTCATAGGAATTAACATTTTAATAGAAGAGTTAGAAGATGAAGCTGAGGAAATTTCCCAGAAAATAGAGCTAAAGACAAGAGATGTAAATGCAAGAGGAAAAAGAAAACACATCAGAGAGAATTAGACAATCAGTCTAGCAAGGCCAGTATCTAAATAATAGGCATATAAGAAAGAGAACAGAAAAAAATCAAAGGAAGATTACTGTAAGAAAACTTCCCAGGGGCTTCCCTGGTGGCACAGTGGTTAAGAATCTACCTTCCAATTCAGTGGACACGGGTTCAATCCCTGGTCCAGGAGGATCCCAGATGCCGCAGAGCAACTGGGTCCGTGCACCAAAACTGCTGAGTCTGTGCTCTAGAGCCTGCAAGCCACAACTGCTGAGCCTGCGTGCTGCAACTGCTGAGGCCTGCATGCCTGGAGCCCATGCTCCACAATAAGAGAGGCCACCACAGTAAGAGGCCCATGAACCGCAATGGGGAGTAGTCCCTGCTCGCCGCAGCTGGAAGGGGCCTGCGCTCAGCAATGAAGACCCAATGCAGCCAAGAATAAAGAAATAAAATAAATAAATTTATTAAAAAAAAGAAAACTTCCCAGAACTGAAGGACATACATCTCTAAATGTAAAAGACTTAGCAATTTTCAGTTCATACAGTTAAAAAAAAAAAACAAAAAAAACCCCTACTCCAAGATACATTATTGTAAAATTTCAGAACACATAAAGAGAAGCTTCTGGAAGCTTCCTTAGGGGGATATATAGGTGACTGTGAAAGATTGCAGATCAGAATGGTGCCAGGCTTAAGAGAAGATGATGAGGAAAGGCCTTCAAAATTCTGATGGAACATACTTTCCTGTCTGGAATTCTATACTGAGCCAGACTCAGTTATTAAGTATGAGTAAATGAAAATATTTTTAGACAATGCAAGGAATTTTTTTAAAAAGTGTACCTCCCAAGCCCCCTTCTCAGGAAGCTACTGGAGGAAATACTCCCACTAAAAAGAGAAAATCAAGAAAGGAAGAAGTGAGATCAAGGAATCAGGGGGTCCAACATGAAGAGTGACAAGAGAAGTCCCAGGATAAGTTAAAGGGAAATTCCATGACCATAGTTTTGTACCAGACCTAGAGAGCAAGAAGTCTTAATTTGAACTTGATGGAGGATTGTATGAAGTATATTTTTAAGAAAGAAATTAAAGGACTTCGCTGGTGATGCAGTGGTTAGGAATCCGCCTGCCAAAGCAGGGGACATGGGTTCAATCCATGGTCTGGGAAGATCCCACATGCTACAGAGCAGCTAAGCCCGTGCGCCACAACTACTGAGCCTGTGCTCTAGAGCCTGCATGCCACAACTACTGAGCCTGCATGACACAACTACTGAAGCCCACACGCCTAGAGCCCATGCTCTGCAACAAGAGAAGCCACTGCAGTGACATGCCCGTGCACCATGGTGAGGAGTGGCCCCCGCTCGCCGTTGATGGAAGGGGCCCGTGCATAGCAACAAAGACCCAATGCAGCCAAAAAAAAAAAAAAAAAAAAAAAAGGAAATTAAAACAGAGATTTACCTGTTATATTTGAATATGTTGAGAAGAAAGTTAACACTTTAGCAATTTGCAGATGAATTAACCGTAGTTACACAGAAAACTAAGCAAATGCAAAAATGCAGTTATTAACTGGAAGGAAAACAAGGTCATACAAAAAAGGAAACAGTAATCATGATGTACTTTTGGCTCACCTGTGAATATTATTTACAGCCATAGTAATAATATAAACACTAACAATTGATTCAACCAAAAATGATGATGGGAAGATGTAACATACCTAAATCATTATCTTTTAATAGGAAGTCAATTTTTTTCCTAAAGGGAAAAAATTTTAAATAATTTCTACTATATAGAAGAAATAGTGAAAAAATGCCAGAAGAAACAGCTAAAAAGACTTGAAAGTATTTGCCTTAGGAACGTGAAAAATGGGTACAGGGCAAGTGACATCTGTTTTTCTTGTAAAACTGTCTGACTTTTAAAACAGTGTGTAGGTGTGTCTGATTAAAAAGATTCATTTTAAAAAGGTGTCCCTCACAAACTGCTTTCTGTACAGAATATGCACATTTCTCAGGCATTCTGCCATTTGGGGTTGTAGAGTCAGAAGAATGCTACTCGAGGAGGCGACGATTTCTAGCAATAGCAGTGGTTGATGTTACCCCTAGTTATAAATATTCATTTTGTTGTAGTGTTAACAAATGGAGAATTTAAATACACGAAAGATTAAAATATATTGCATTTCAACATTAAAAAAAATGCAATTCAGTTTTGTATATATTGATCTTTTATCCTGTGAACTTTTCGAACTTGTTTACCAGTTCTAATAGATTTGGGGAGATTCCTTACAATTTTTATCAATATAGACAGAATTGTGTCATCATGAATAAAGATATCTTACTTCTTTCTTTTCAACCTAGAGGGCTGTATTTCTTTTTCTTATCTGGTTTCACTCTTTAGAAACTCCAGAACAATGTTGAATAAAAGTGGTGTAAGTGGCATCCTTGCCTTTTTCCTGATCTAAAAGGGAAAGCATCTGCTCTTTTATAATTATGATGTTAACTGTAGGTTTTTATAAGTGATTTTTACCAGGTTGTTTTTTTTTTTTTTTTTTTTTTTTGCTGTACGTGGGCCTCTCACTGTTGTGGCCTCTCCCATTGCGGAGCACAGGCTCCAGACGCGCAGGCTCAACGGCCATGGCTCACGGGCCCAACCGCTCCGCGGCATGTGGGATCTTCCCAGACCGGGGCACGAACCCGTGTCCCCTGCATCGGCAGGCGGACTCTCAACCACTGCGCCACCAGGGAAGCCCCCTACCAGGTTGTTTTTATTGAGAGCTTTTTTTTATCATAAATGTTTGTCAAATGCTTTTTCTGCATCTATTGATAAGTTTACATGATTTTTGCCCTTTATTCTATTAATATGATGTATTATATTAATTGATTTTTGATGTTAAACCTTACATTGCTGGAATAATCCCACGTGGTCATAGTGTAAACGTTTCTATATGTTGTTGGATTTGATTTGTTAATATTTTATTGTATGAAATAGTTTCTGTAAAAAATTATTCAAATGTTTTTTGAATGGTGATGTGTATGTTAATCTAAATCCTAGATTAGATTTGTTGCTTAAACTAATTGTTAATAATGAAGAGATATACCTTATGCTACAAGTATAGTGTGGAATGGTGACTGTAAGGGGGGACAAACTTCCGACATCAATTTAAATGCCTCTGGGGAATCTCACACTATAGTCATTATTAGTTCAAGACTACTGCCATCCGAGAGCAAGTAAAACAAGGAACATGGACTTTTTCTCACTAAGCTCAGTCTCAAACCCCAACCCCTTGCCTGTGAACTCTCTCCAACTCTTGCAGGGATACTAAATCTCATCTTTGATCATACTAAATATTTCACTTTTTGTCATCTCCCGTCTCATTCATTCCATCAGATAGCTTCTGGCTCTATCGTGGCTCCTTTGCTTGCTAGTGTCAGTATCTCTAAATCTATTCCTAAGATTAGCTTATTTTTCCTCTTGCTTTTAAGTATCCTAGACCCACTGGTTCATCCTTTCTAACTTTTAAAATTCTGCTTATTGGAGAAACTCTCTACATAAAGTTGACTGCAATCATTGCAAAGTTACATTTTTTATTTGTCTACTTTTCTTCCCTCTTGAATTGAAGCTGGCTTTGTGATTTGCTTTGTCTCATAGGATGTGGCAGAATTAACACTGTCCAACTTTCAGATCGTAGGATTTAAGAGTTGTTACAGATTCCATTCTTGCTCTTTTGGAAGCCTGAGACTACCGTGCTGGTAAAAAGCACAGAGTGCTGGAGGATACAAAGCATATGGATGAGAATTGGGGCAACCTAGTTGACATGCAACACCAAAGGCTAGCATTGATGCCAGGTTAAACCCTCTAACCAATCACGCTTTCAGATAACTACAACTGCATGAGTGATCCTAAGTGACATTAGCAGAAGAAATGCCCAGACTGCCAATCCAAAACATTATGAGCAATGATAAGTCTATAGTTGTTTTAAGTCACTGAGGTTTGGCGTAGTTTGTTATACAATAATAGATAACTGATACACTAACAATCAAGGTTATTTATCCATCACCCTTCTTTGATTCATCATAGTAATTTTAATTGGTATCTTTATAAATTTTTTAAAGCCATCAGATACTTCTGTTTCTGTGAAACTCCTCTTTGACTCAATCCATGAAATCTTAAGATTTTTTTCCTATTAATCAGTAAGTCCTGTTAAGTTTTTAACCTACAACTTCCTCTATGTACACATTTATTCTAGCAATTTAGAGCCAAACATATTCTTTCCTGATCTATCCAGTAGAGTTAATAGCCCCTTCTCTGCAATTCCTCTCCTTTGTATATGCTTCTCTGTTTGGATTGTTCAATCTCCACTGCAACTTTAGGAGTTTGCTTGTCTATCTCTCTTTTTGACTACATGCTTCTTGTGGTCAGAGATTGTATCTTGTTGACCTAAGTATCCTAAGTAATCACACTCTGCCTGGCACATATCCAGAACCCAATAAATGTTTAATGAATTTTTTATAAATGACATATTAATGGAGTCAGTGATGAATGATGTAAAGGAATGCCTGAGTCCTTTATTTTAAAAAATCTCTTTAGTTTGTTAGTTCTCTTCCATTTCTACTTCTAACATATCCAGAAACATATACCAAGAGATGTGCCATCTTTTATTATGTGTTTTCATGTGTGTTTCTTTTTCTTCCCAAAATAGATTTTAACCTCCTGGGTTGTAGAAACATAACTAATACTATGGTATATTTCCTGGAGACAAGTGATATGGACAATGACTCCCTGTTTCCATGTATTTGATTGTTTTAATTTCTCTACCTAATACTCATAAAGCATGTGAAACTTTAAATCCTCATAGTTAAATATTGTTGGATTTGAAAACTTCCTGATACATGGCATTACTGAAAACACCATAGCTTGTTACAGAATAAGGCTGGAAATTTCAGGAATAAGTACTAATAACATTCTTGCTGGCTAAGACTCCCAAATTTAACTCTTGATTGCAACAAGTCTCCAATCCCCATTCACCAATGTTAGTGAAGTTTTAATTTTTAAGTAAGAAATTTGTTAACTACCAAAACTTTACACCTTGTTTCTGTTATTCAGTTAACTCAGTTGTTAAAATCATGGCAGTTATTTCTGATCCAAGAATGCTTTATTCTGGCCAGGAAAATATGTTTCTTTTGCAGAGGGATTCATCACTTGTACTAGAAAAACAATTCAGGCCATGTCCTCATGGTCATGGGTCAAAAGCCTCAGTGTCACACCGGGAAAATGACAAATTTTATTCTTGTTTAGATATTTTTAAGTCTCCAGGCTAAGATATATATACATATATATATATATATATATATATATATATATATATATATATATATATATATATATATATTCACACTAAGTTCTCTATACTACTAAGTTTCCATTGTGTAGCATGCAGGGTTATTTGAATAATATAACATAACTATATATATTTACATCTTTCTGGGGGAGTGGATTAATGTACAAAACTAATAAAGTCCTTCAATGCTTTTCATTTTTAACTTAATCGCTTAATATCATATATTTTTCTATATTATGAAAGTGTACTCATGGTATTAGTTGCATAATTAACAACTCCATTTATTGTACTTGTGACTGCTGTTTTATTGCTCCAGTAGAGACAAACAGTAATTAGAACAATTACTGCATTAAATTACATGCAGTCTCTCAAGGTTTACCATATATTCTCTAAAAATATAATGAGAAACCAAAAGCTTTTTATTCTTTGTATAATTGCTAAAAAAAATCCTGTTAAGTAATTTTGTTTTGGGAAATTCTCTATGCAACTGTTTAAGAAGTAGATTTGCCAAAGTTTATAATTTACTTTAGTGGATAGAGACTGAAATCTTGCTGACTTCAATATCTTTTAAAAATAGCACTCTTACAAATATGATTTGATGTGAAAAAAACGATACATCGTTATCTGATTCCTGTGTAAAAGTGTGAGTGTGTGTGTGTGTGTTGAAGAATGAATGTTGGTAGAAAAGTGTGTGACAACCCAAAGGGACTTTTGCTGAAACATTAAGAAATTACTTCAGAGTTCTCCCAAGGCAACTACTTTACCCATTCACCTTTTGTCATCTTTCTATAAGCACTGACTGCCCTTTTGGATAAGAAACATTTGGCTGGATTCACAAAAGTTTCAGTGAGTCAGAAAGAAGTCAGAAAACATTTGCAACTTGTAAAAGTCATGTGATTCAAAGCAACCACATCTTTGTAGTCAATATGCAAACTGGACCACGTTCAATTCACTGTATCACTATTAATTTAGACAGATACCCTGTAATGGTATTCAGTATTCAAGCAAAATTAAAGAGTACACAGAAAGGAGTCTGTCTGAACATTGACATTTAAATAAATAAACAAATAAATAGTGACAGCGTTTAATCAGCAAAGGGTAATACTATATTAAACAAATGACATGTCTTCAGGAATCTTTCTTTTAAAATAAAAAGAAAATGCTGACTCACAGAGATATGAAGGTTTGTATTAATTGAATGCTCAAATAATTATTTGAAATTGCCCAGCATTATAAATATTATAAATATTATAAAATTACAGAATTTCTTATATTTCACGGGGCAATTAACCTTACGGGAAACTCTGGACTAGATTAACACATCTTCTAAGCATTCATAAGGAAAATATATATTCTTCCTTGCAGTTAACTCTAGTATGAATCAAATCACTATGCAATTGGTAGTCACTACTTCTGATTCTTAGTTTACTAAGCCAGGCTGCTCTCCCTGAACAGATATTCAATCCCCTGAAATCCTTCTCTGCATAGGTCAGACTCACTAAGTCCAAGTAACAAACATACAAATGCCAGGAAAAGAATTTTGTAGATTTCAAGGAATGAAAATTTACACTGAAATCCATTGTTAGAATCACTGTGGAGTGCAATTCTATATTTAGAGCTCCTGCCAGTTTCAATACATGTGTATCTATGGCTTGGGGTGCTCCAGAAATTATGGTAGTTAAGATGTCTTAGTTGGTCCTAAGGAGGAAAAGAGTAAGCAGATTTGCTGAATTTACATCTCCTGTTCTAATGCTCTATTCTCTCCCTAGATATCAAGCACACATTTTTCTTATTAAAGATGTTTTGGGAGGGTAGGTCATCGTATTCCTGTCAAGATCACCCCTTGTCATGAGTCAGAATCATCCAGCTAATCTCTAGTGATTTCCTTCAAGCACACTACTTCACTAGAAAAGATCTTTACATTAATTTTTAACCCCAATGTTTCTCCTCTGAACAGAAAATACTTGAGAAACATTAAAAATGAGTATGATCTGGTGATGTGGAATGAATTAGAAATTAAACACAGGACGTTTCTTATGATGTGTGTTTCCTTCAATCCAAAAGTGGCATTAAAAATATTCATATTTCACTGCCAACTTTAATATTAAATGCTAAAACCATGAAATTTTCAGTGAACTTAACCTGATCCTGTGGCTGTATAGACATAAGGCAGGTTAAAAAGCTATTAGTCATTAACAATCTGCCATGATGATTAGATTCTTGTAACATAAATTCACAGTAAAGTCATCCTACTTACTTCATACCTTGTTTCCCAGATGAGGAAGTGAAAGAGCACATATACATACTCTGTAACCCAATATGTGAAACATTAGGGAGTTTTGAGAAATTCCTTTTTTCCCCAAGTGTGTTCTCTTATTTTATATGTCTGAAAAGGGTTGCAAGACAGAGAGTTGTGATGAAAGCATCCAAGATTTCTCAGGAAAAATATCAGTGTAAGAGAGAGGAAAATAATATACAGTGTTCTGTGTAAAATGCCAACTTTCCTGAAAATAAATAATCTAAAGCATAATGTTTCATATATTTTAAGTTGTTATTATGTTTTCCTTGTTATTAGAAATTAGAAAAGCAGTATAATAACTGTAACCATTATGGAATAAAAACTAAAATTTTTTATACTTTGTTTATAATTGCACATTTTTACACTATTTTTAATATAATTTATTATTCTGGAATTAGAATAATGTTATTTAGATTTTTGTAAAATTATTTTTCTTTACTTATGGTCATAACATTTTAATATTTTGATCAACTACTTGATCCAGATCAAATAAAAGCTTTGTGTATTTATGATTCATAAATAGCTATTATGTAGAAAGTTTTCAGAGAATAATTTCCCTCAACACATTAAAAAAAAATTTCGGATAGCCTTCCAAATAAAATCTATCACATAAATGATTCTTTGCTTTCTCAACATGATATTCTTAGCACCTAGCACAGTACCTGTCACATATTTGTGGTTCCTTAAGTATGTGATGAATAAATAAATGACTACTGTCTTCAAACCCAGCTATGTCAATCTTTTTTTTTTTTTTTTTTTTTTTTTTGCAGTACGCGGGCCTCTTACTGTCGTGGCCTCTCCCGTTGCAGAGCACAGGCACCGGACGCGCAGGCTCAGCGGCCATGGCTCACGGGCCCAGCTGCTCCGCGGCATGTGGGATCTTCCCGGACCAGGGCACGAACCCGTGTCCCCTGCATCGGCAGGCGGATTCTCAACCACTGCGCCACCAGGGAAGCCCTATGTCAATCTTTTAAAGGTTCAAACTCTTCTGTAATGGAATATTTAGTTTCACTACAAACACTTTGTTATACTTGAATCTAAAGAAAAACAGCACCATAGAAATTCTAGGTCAGAGGGAAAAAACACTAGAGGACAGGGTTTTTTTTTGGGGGTGTTTGGGGGGAGCACAACATTATGCATTAAATGCAAGAGACATAGATATTTATATTTTGCAAAAAGGATCAGACATATCAGTTGAATAACAAATTGTATAAGTGATGTCAGAGTCCCAAGAAACAAAACAAATGAGCCAAACATTCTATACTAAATCTATCTAAGGAAGGTCATAAAATAGAGTCTAATTATTCTTAGGTATTAGACAGATTCATTCTAGCATGTCTTTACTTTTCCCAGTTTGCTTGATCTTCTACTCTCATTTTTATTATGACAGTTCTTTTATTTTCCAACAACTTTTTATATCTTACTAATTTTTTTTGCACATAGCTATGATTTTTAAAGAGACAATCTGTTTTGTAAATAATACCTTAGGGCTTCCCTGGTGGCGCAGTGGTTGAGAGTCCGCCTGCCGATGCAGGGGACGCGGGTTCGTGCCCCGGTCTGGGAGGATCCCACATGCCGCGGAGCGGCTGGGCCCATGAGCCATGGCCGTTGAGCCGGCGCGTCCGGAGCCTGTGCTCCGCAACGGGAGAGGCCACAACAGTGAGAGGCCCACATACCGCAAAAAAAAAAAAAAAAAAAAAAAATACCTTAAATATTGTTAATCAGTTTTGTTTTATAATTTCAAAAGAAATAAAAATATTTTATTCTTATTTTATGTTTAGGTAGGATTGTGTTACTAGCAGTACAATTTGAAACAGTGTTTATCGAGAAACAAATAATACATGAAAAAGTAATTATAAAGCAAGCAAACAAATGAAATATTTAGAAAGTTAATTCCCTATATACCTTTCATTATGTCATGACACAACTTTGTTACTAGTTTTTCCTCAGCAGCCAATTATTATTCATTGATTCAATTTTCATGTTTTATTGAGTTAAAAAATAATAAATCTTACAATATATACTCATCTCTCCACAAACCTGTACTTTTAAGGAAATGTTAGTACATACATTGACTGTAACAAATAGAGAACCCTAAATCTTTTAATCCCATTGAACAAACAGAATACAACAATTCCACATAAGGTGGCTCCAAAAATATCTGTTCCACCATGTATAAGCTGGTTGACTTAATATAAGAAGTCAAAACTACCTCAGAATTATAACAATTATTTTTCTTCCATCAAAAAAAATCCTTCTGTTTTTCCTTTGAAAATATAAATAGCTATAAAATTTGATCCTATCAAAATATGATCTAATTTATATTTCTACTTAGAAATATATTCTTTAATATTTATATGATCAATACTTTAAGAATAAAATTAGACTCAATAATCAAAAACACCAAAATAGCACTAAAGTATGGAGTAGGCAGCTGCTTCTTAATCACAAAATTCAAAATTCAATAAATGTTGGTAGCAAATGTACATAAATAAAAAGCCATCCAAACTTAAACTTCATCTCTTAAGCAGTATCATCAGAGAACTATCTAGTTTTTTCTCTCTGAAAAGATAAAATTAATACTTCTAAATATCTGAGGACAAAATTAACCATGTAGAAAACAGCAAAATGAGTCATAGTCACTTCAACATTCCATCGCACAAATCTCTCTGCATGCATATTAGGAACATCAGAGGCTGCATCACTTTCCATTTATTCTGAATCAGTAAGAACTTACTAGCCCATTTTAAAATTTTGAATTCATAGTAGCCCAACCAAATACATACAGGTACTTGATTTTTCTGGGTGAGCGCTTTGTTTACACATACTATAATTTTTGTGTATCCTACAACTAACTACAGCTTCCTGGCAGAGCTCCTTTGGAGTTCACTATGCTACAAACGGGAAAGTTTTTCCTATCTTATCACAGTCACGTTCCTGTTTATGCACAAAAGTAATTTGCAGCTCTATGGATCTGATGAGAGAGGCTCCTTAGGATGTCTCAGATATTTCCCTTGAATAATATTAAATGTTTCAAATGACCACAAATAAAACTCCAGAGTACAGTCAAGTTTATCCAACAAATAAAATCTGAGGTGATGAACTTAGTTCCTTCTTACTTGTAAATATGTTGGAAGGTAGTTTAGGGATAAGTCTAAGTCCTTCAAAGTATGAGTTATCATATATTGAACATGTATACCATACACTTGTCAGTCATTATGCTATGTACTTTACATGTAGTGCTTCATTTATTCCTCCCATTATCCTAAAAGTTAGGGTCCATGAGCATCTCTGCCTTGCATATGAAAAAACTGAAATTCAGGGAGAATAATTACCTCTGCCATTAATGGCAGAGCTGAGATTCAAACCCAGATCTGTATGACTCCAGAGTTCTAGTTGAGGTCTTTATAAAAATGTCTTTCTTTTTGCATTAAAAAAACTTTATCTAAATAAAGACAACATCAAAAAAGTACATTTTGATGTGTTTTGACAAATGTATATGCCTATATAACCATTATCATAAATCAAGATATAAAACATTTCCATCATTTCATGAAATTGTCTTGTATACCTTTTCAATCAATTATCCCCCTATGCCCAGCCCCAAACAACCACTGACTTTCCCATTACTATAGTTTTATATTTTATTGTTTAATATAAATAGAATCCCAAATTATGAACTTTTCTGTGTCTTGTTTATCCCTCGGCATAATATTTTTAATATTCACCTATGCTGTGGTGTATGTCAGAGTGTATGTTTATATCAGCTGTTGACTATATTAGTATGATTTATTTTTATTGCTAAATACTTCTCTGTTGTAACTACAGATATATATAAAATTTGCTCAGTCATTTATCTATTGATGAACCTTTGGGTTATTTCCAGGTTTTGGCTACTATGAATAAAGTTGCTATGAACATTGATATCAAGTCTTTGTGTGGATATATATAAAAAAATTTTCCAGGCTTCCCTGGTGGCACAGTGGTTGAGAGTCTGCCTGGCGATACAGGGGACGGGGGTTCGTGCCCTGGTCCATGAAGATCCCACATGCCGCGGAGTGGCTGGGCCCGTGAGCCATGGCCGCTGAGCCTGCGCGTCCGGAGCCTGTGCTCCGCAACGGGAGAGGCCACAACAGTGAGAGGCCCGTGTACCACAAAAAAAAAAAAAAAAAAAAAAAATCCTAGTAAATACACAGAAGTAGAATTTTTTGGTCATATGATAATTGTATTTTTAACTTTATGACACTGCAAATGGTTTTAATTCTCATTTCCCTAATGACCAATGAGGTTGAACATCTTTTCATGTGCTAATTAGCCTTTGCATTGTAATTCTTCCTTAGTGAAGTGTAAGTTCAAACTTTTTGCCAAAATTTTCATTGGGTAGTTTATCTTCCTACTATTAAACTGCAGAGGTTTTGTATATTTTTGGATATAGTCCCATATCATATGTATATATGCATATATATATGTAAATATTGTGAATTTATTATTTTTTTCTAATTCAGAAAAAAATTAGCCCTTACTTATTTCCACAATTTTTTCCCATTCTTTTTTTTTTTTTTTTTAATAAATTTATTTATTTATTTTTGACTGCGTTGGGTCTTCATTGTTGTGCAGGCTTTCTCTAGTTGTGGTGAGTGGGGGTTACTCTTCATTGTGGTGCGTGGTCATCTCATCGTGGTGGCTTCTGTTGTTGCAGAGCACGTGCTCTAGGGCACACGGGCTTCAGTAGTTGTGGCACGCAGGCTCTAGAGCACAGGTTCAGTAGTTGTGGCACACGGGCTTAGTTGCTCCGTGGCATGTGGGATCTTCCCGGACCAGGCTTCGAACCCGTGTCCCCTGCATTGGCAGGCAGATTCTTAACCACTGTGCCACCAGGGAAGCCCTTCCATTCTTTTTTAACTTTATGTGCTGCAATTATATATTTGTTAGGTAGCTTAATATTATCCCACCTGTCATAAGGGTATTTTTTTTCAGTCTTTTATCTCTCTGTACTTCATTTTAAATAGTTTGCAGTCCCGTGTCTTCAAGTCCACTTATATTCTTCTTCTACAATATCTAATATATTAATCCTACACAATTTTATATTTAGAATTATTTTTCCTACATAAAATTTCTATTTAGTTCTTTTTTACATCTTTCATTCTCTCATTTTGTTCATGTTGCCCTTTAAATACTTGTTTATATTTAAAATGACTATTTACCACTTCTTCTGATTTTTCTATGATTGCCTTTATTTCTGTTTCTATATGAATCACATTCTCCTGCCTTTTGGAAATTCTAGTAACTTTGGGTAGTGTGTTAGGCATTGTTTTATAATGTCAATTGTTTGGATTTTATTATCGTTCATTATAGAGAAATGAGCTTTGTTTTGGCAGATATCTAAGATATTTTCTAATTGATCCTTTGAGGACCTGTTTTTAAGCTTAGAGAAGGTTTAATGTAACTTTCATTTGAAAGATAACACATCTCAACTATTAAGGCATGACTTAGGGTCTTCTCTGAGTACTAAGTAGTCTCTGAGGGTTCTCCAATATCTCGGGACAACTCAAATATCTTCACACCTTTTGTGAGCACTTAAGATTTTTCTGGTACAAACCTCCTGTCATATTTTGCCTTGCCTTATGACATTTCAGTCTCCAAGTGAGGATGTTAATAGCAAAGACTCAAGGTGTCCAAAAGTAGATTTCAAAAGCCCTTTTTTCCTGCATGTATCCCTTCTTTCTGAAAATATACTTTGCAATTTACAGCCACATAAGACTCACCAAATTCTAATCTTCACCTTCTGCACTGTTTAAATTCCTCTATTCTGCACCAATAATTTAGGAGTTGGGTCTAGGAGGAAAGCCAGGGAGGTTGTAGGACTCACCTAATTTGTTTTCTTTCTCATAAAGATCAGATTTTTGCTGTCTCTTGTCCAAAGTCTTAAAAGAGTTGTCTCATATATTTTCTCACATGTTCTAGTTGTTTATAGCAGGAGGTTAAGTCTATTTCTTATTACTCTATCATGTCTAGAAGTGAAAGTCTAACTGAGACTTTACTCAGTTTATTCTGGACCCTACACTCTTATCTTCTCTTTGCTGTTTTTATTGTCACTTGATTTCCCTGTAGGTGCACCCTGAGCCTGTAACAAATTAAAATTTCAAGCCTTTTCCATGTGAAGTGATCACAAATCAAATTTTTAACCTATATTTGTATATGATACATATATATTTATATAATTTGTATATAAAATTCAAATATGGATCTTTGCATTTCCTGCTGCTGAGTGAACACTTTATCCATCTTGATTTTACTACCCATTATATAAACTGTCACTATGATTGTTTTTCATTTGCAAATGCAATTAGAATTGGTATTTTTTTCTTTTTCTTATAGGTAAAAATGTTGAATCATACAAAACTAAACACATCAGCTTCATTAAAAAACATCACCCAGTTTGGAATCCACCATACAAATTCTTCAGGTTATTCAATCATTATCTCTTCCAAAATTCAGACACATTTATCTCCCTTATCCATAAGGATGTCATGAGAGATCTTTGACAACTACTATTGCCTATGTATTGAGCAATCATTTGACCTAGGACTCTAATAACACAGTCAAAAAAGGAAACGAGGCTTGTTTGACATGGCTTGTTCCTAGTGAATTCATGCTGGCTTCTAGCATTCTCAACATTCCTAAGACCACATAAACCATATGCTTAGGAACCTAGTAAAGAATCTAGGATGGCTTAGGCATTTTTGAATTTTACTCTGGTTTTCAGTTTGAAAACTGAGGTATTTACTACCTCTGCTTAATTTCCATTTATCTTAAACTCTCAGAAAATACCAGGAGTGATTTTGCTAATGTAACCATAATGAATTTTGGCCTACAATATAATTTTCCTGAACCTAGAAGACTTGAATATTTTTAATTAAAGGGATTGTAATAGCTCTCTTTTTGCCTGTTCTGTAAGGTCTGAGGTTTTTTTTTAATTTATAAATGTTAACTGAATGATCTCTTACATTAGGAATTAAGAAGCAAAATTTGATTGTCCTTACCCTCATAAAACTCACAGTTCAATAAGGAAAACATATAAAAAATATTCAGATAAAATACGTAAAATAACAAATGTGATGTCTTAAGGAAAACAGTCATATAGTGTTGCAAGATCAGGAGAACCTAGGTGTATTTGGGTATTTAGACAGGGCCTCCCTAAGCAAGATTTTAATAACCAGTAGCAATAAACAAGCAAGGTAGCCAGTGATGATAAAGAGGCTAGCAGTCTAAGCAAAGGAAACAATTTAAGCAAAGAAACAGAAAAAAAAAAAGGTTTATTTGCTTGGTTTTACAGTCCTGTGTATCCAGCAATATTTCTCACTAGCTGCCATTTCCTCTCCACTCCTCATTTACACTACAGTAGGAGCTCGTTTTATCCTGCTGAGTAACTAGCCCTTAGAACAGTGGCTGGTATGGTAGTCACTCAACAAATATTTGTTGACTGACTGAATAAATCAAAGAATGAAGAAAGAATGATTAAAACAAAATTATTATTCACTTTTCACATATTTACCAAATTTATTCTTACCACGATTTGCTGTTCAGGTTGCTTCCCCTGTGGAATATAAAATTTTACCTTTTCTTCATAATCAGCATCTTACTTGCATGCTCCAAGTCAAACACTCATCTGCAAATCCCTTTATTTTGCTCTACTCTTGGTTAGTCTTTCCTCCTCTGAAATCCCATTGCATCATAGTATATGCAATGTCATTTATTATGTCATTATAGGTGGCCTTTACTACTATCTAATTGTTTGATTTCCATTTATTTATCCACACACCCTTTGTTCATTAAAGTACCTAGCCTAAAGCTTTACCTAAAACATGTCCACAAACAGTTTCATATCACAACACATTAATTCTTGAAACAATGAGTGCTATGTACCTGTCTCAAACTTCTCTCATGTGTCATTAAGCAATGTGCTTAGTACACTGATATATTTTAAAATATTATTCATGGTTAACTTATTAAAGTTGTACTCATTTCACATGTAAGAGGGCTGTATTGAGAAATTAGATTCAAGATGAAATCAAAACAGTGAGGATTAAGGAAATCCATATTCTAGATACAAAACATATATATTACCAACTGCCAAGGAGCCAGATTGAAGGTAAAGACAGTGGGGCAGAGACTAGACAAGAACTCAGAACAACAAACAAGACATAGCACTGTAAAAGAAATTTGGTTTCTTACCCTGCATCTGATGAGGTATACTTAATGGGATCTAGGGAATAGTTAGTAGAGGGTCAGGAAAATAACTTAATTCAATATGTACCAAATGTCACTTATTTTATATAATGAATCTCATTCAGTTCTCACAAATCCAATGAAGTAAATGTTGTCATCTTTGTTTTATAAATAAATGTCCTTACAGACTATTGGTATATTTGTACAATATATATGTATATTGTCCAAAAGAAAAGACTGAAATACAACTAAAAATTCTTGGTATAAGTCTTCAATACTGTTTACATCAAATAACCAGCATAGCAGGTAAATGTTGCTGTTTTGTTTCTGTTGTTGTTGTCTGGTGGTACCTGTTGAAATATCTTAGAAGTTGAATTGCTAAACATTAGGCATTATATGTATGAAATGCATTTTTATGCATGTTGAGATATTGGTAATAAATGCTCTGGAAATGTTCCAGGATAGTGCTAATTCAGCCAAACATTATGAGAAAATTTCAAAACTACTATTATTCATTTGTTCATCTTTGGTGTTACCCTTGAACCCCTTGTGGAGGAAGACCTTGGCAATAACTTATAAGCTTCAACTGCCTTTTCTTTTCCACTCTCAGTGTTGCTTTGACAACTTAATTTACTTAAGGGGCTATCAACTTTACCAGCAGATCAAGAATATGCCCTAGGGACTTCCCTGGTGGCGCAGTGGTTAAGAATCCGCCTGCCAATGCAGAGGACATAGGTTCAAGCCCTGGTCCGGCAAGATCCCACACGCCGCGGAGCAGCTAAGCCCGCGCACCACAGCTACCGAGCCTGCACTCTAGAGCCCATGATCCACAACTACTGAAGCCTGCATGCTCTAGGGCCCGTGTTCCAGAGCCCGTGCTCCACAGCAAGAGAAGCCACCACAATGGGAGGCCCGCGCACCATAATGAAGAGTAGCCCGGCTCGCCACAACTACACAAAGCCTGTGCACAGCAACGAAGACCCAATGCAGCCAAAAATAAATAAATAAATTTATATATATAAAAAAAGAATATGCCCTAGATAAACAACATATTATATTTATTCTCTAGGTTTTCACTAGAGAATATAACCTTGAACTTTCTGATACCAAACTCTTACCAAAGCATATTTGTAACAACTGGCATTTATGTAGGTTTGCCATAAGACTATGGAATCTATTCATAAACAGAGGAAAATTTTTCTTTTTTTTTCTTTTTACATCTTTATTGGAGTACAATTGCTTTACAATCGTGTGTTAGTTTCTGCTTTATAACAAAGTGAATCAGTTATACATATACATATGTTCCCATATCTCTTCCCTCTTGCATCTCCCTCCCTCCCACCCTCCCAATCCCACCCGTCTAGGTGGTCACAGAGCACGGAGCTGATCTCCCTGTGCTATGCGGCTGCTTCCCACTAGCTATCTATTTTACGTTTGGTAGTGTATATATGTCCATGCCACTCTCTCACTTTGTCACAGCTTACCCTTCCCCCTCCCCATATCCTCAAGTCCATTCTCTAGTAGGTCTGTGTCTTTATTCCCGTCTTACCCCGAGGTTCTTCATGACATGTTTTTTTTCTTAGATTCCATATATATGTGTTTGCATACGGTATTTGACTTTCTCTTCCTAACTTACTTCACTCTGTATGACAGACTCTAGGTCCATCCACCTCACTACAAATAACTCAATTTCGTTACTTTATATGGCTGAGTAATATTCCATTGTATATATGTGCCACATCTTCTTTATCTATTCATCTCTTGATGGACACTTAGGTTGCTTCCATGTCCTGGCTATTGTAAACAGAGCTGCAATGAACACTGTGGTACATGACTCCTTTTTGAATTATGGTTTTCTCAGTGTATATAACCAGTAGTGGGATTGCTGGGTCGTATGGTAGTTCTCCTTTTAGTTTTTTAAGGAACCTCCACAATGTTCTCCATAGTGGCTTTATCAATTTACATTCCCACCAACAGTGCAAGAGGGTTCCCTTTTCTCCACACCCTCTCCAGCATTTATTATTTGTAGATTTTTTGATGATGGCCATTCTGACTGGTGTGAGGTGATACCACATTGTAGTTTTGATTTGCATTTTTCTAATGATTAGTGATGTTGAGCATCCTTTCATGTATGTGTTGGCAATATGTATATCTTCTTTGAGAAGTGTCTATTTAGGTCTTCTGCCCAGTTTTGGGATTGGGTTGTGTTTTTGATACTGAGCTCTGCATGAGCTGCTTGTAAATTTTGGAGATTAATCCTTTGTCCGTTGCTTCATTTGCAAATATTTTCTCCCATTCTGAGGGTTGTCTTTTTGTCTTATGTTTTCCTTTGCTGTGCAAAAGCTTTTAAGTTTCCGTAGGTCCCATTTGTTTATTTTTGTTTTTATGTCCATATCTCTAGGAGATGGGTCAAAAAGGATCTTGCTGTGATTTATGTCACAGAGTGTTCTGCCTATATTTTCCCCTAAGAGTTGTATAGTGTCTGGCCTAACATTTAGGCCTGTAATCCATTTTGAGTTTATTTTTGTGTATGGTGTTAGGGAGTGTTCTAATTTCATACTTTTACATGTACCTGTCCAGTTTTCCCAGCACCACTTATTGAAGAGGCTGTCTTTTCTCCACTGTATATTCTTGCCTCCTTTATCAAAGATAAGGTGACCATATGTGTGTGGGTTTATCTCTGGGCTTTCTATGCTGTTCCATTGATCTATATTTCTGTTTTTGTGCCAGTACCATACTGTCTTCATTACTGTAGCTTTGTAGTATAGTCTGAAGTCAGGGAGCCTGATTCCTCCAGTTCCGTTTTTCTTTCTCAAGATTGCTTTGGCTATTCGGGGTCTTTTGTGTTTCCATACAAATTGTGAAAGTTTTGTTCTAGTTCTGTGAAAAATGCCATTGGTAGATTGATAGGGATTGCATTGAATCTGTAGATTGCTTTGGGTAGTACATTCATTTTCACAATGTTGCTTCTTCCAATCCAAGAACATGTTATATCTCTCCATCTGTTTATATCATCTTTAATTTCTTTCATCAGTGTCTTATAGTTTTCTGCATACAGGTCTTTTGTCTCCTTAGGTAGGTTTATTCCTAGGTATTTTATTCTTTTTGTTGAAATGGTAAATTGGAGAGTTTCCATAATTTCCCTTTCAGATTTTTCATCATTAGTGTATAGGAATGCAAGAGATTTCTGTGCATTAATTTTGTATCCTGCTACTTTACCAAATTCATTGATTACCTCCAGTAGTTTTCTGGTAGCATCTTTAGGATTCTCTATGTATAGTGTCATGTCATCTGCAAACAGTAACAGCTTTACTACTTCTTTTCCGATTTGAATTTTTTTTATTTCTTTATCTTCTCTGATTGCTGTGGCTAAAACTTCCAAAACTACATTGGATAATAGTGGTGAGAGTGGATAACCTTGTCTTGTTCCTGATCTTGGAGGAAATGGTTTCAGTTTTTCACCATTGAGAACGATGTTGGTTGTGGGTTTGTCATATATGGCCTTTATTATGTTTAGGAAAGTTCTCTCTATGCCTACTTTCTGGAGGGTTTTTATCATAAATGGGTGTTGAATTTTGCCAAAAGCTTTTTCTGCATCTATTGAGGTTATCATATCATTTTTATTATTGTGTTTGTTAATATGGTGGATCACATTGATTTATTTGTGTATATTGAATAATCCTTGCATTTCCGGGATAAACCCCACTTGATCATGGTGTATGATCCTTTTAATGTGTTGTTCCTGTTGGATTCTGTTTGCTAGTATTTTGTTGATGATTTTTGCATCTATATTCATCAGTGATATCGGCCTGTATTTTTCTTTCATTGTGACATCTTTGTCTGATTTTGGTATCAGGGTGATGGTGGTCTCATAGAATGAGTTTGGGAGTGTTCCTCCCTCTGCTATATTTTGGAAGAGTTTGAGAAAGATAGGTGTTAGCTCTTCTCTAAATGTTTGGTAGAATTCGCCTGTGAAGTCATCTGGTCCTGAGCTTTTGTTTGTTGGAAGATTTTTAATCACAGTCTCAATTTCAGTGATTGAGATTGGTCTCTTTATATTTTCTATTTCTTCCTGGTTCAGTCTTGGAAGGTTGTGCTTTTCTAAGAATTTGTCCCTTTTTTCCAGGTTGTCCATTTTATTAGCATATAGTTGCTTGTAGTAGTCTCTCATGATCCTTTGTATTTCCACAGTGTCAGTTGTTACTTCTTTTTCATTTCTAAATCTGCTGATTTGAGTATTCTCCCTTTTTTTCTTGATGAGTCTGGCTAATGGTCTATCAATTTTGTTTATCTTCTCAAAGAACCAACTTTTAGTTTTATTGATCTTTGCTATCATTTTCTTCAATTCTTTTTCATTTATTTCTGATCTGATCTTTATGATTTCTTTCCTTCTGCTAACTTAGGGGATTTTTTGTTCTTCTTTCTCTACTTGCTAGAGGCGTAAGGTTAGATTGTTTGAGATGTTTCTTGTTTCTTGAGGTAGGATTGAATTGTTATAAACTTCCCTCTTAGAACTGCTTTTGCTGCATCCCATAGGTTTTGCGTCATCATATTTTCATTGTCATTTGTCTCTAGGTATTTTTTTTTATTTCCTCTTTGATTTCTTCTGTGATCTCTTGGTTATTTAGTAGTGTATTGTTTAGCCTCCATGTATTTGTATTTTTTTACAGACTTTTTCCTGTAATTGTTATCTAGTCTCATAGCATTGTGGTCAGAAGAGATACTTGATAAGATTTCAATATTCTTAAATTTACCAAAGTTTCATTTGTGACCCAGGATATGATCTATCCTGGAGAATGTTCCATGAGCCCTTGAGAAGAAAGTGTATTATGTTGTTTTTGGATGGAATGTCCTATAAATATCAATTAAGTCCATCTTATTTAATGTATCATTTAAAGCTTGTGTTTCCTTATTTATTTTCATTTGGGATGATCTGTCCATTGGTGAAAGTGGGGTGTTAAAGTCCCCTACTATGATTGTGTTACTGTCAATTTCCCCTTTTATGGCTGTTAGGATTTGCCTTATGTATTGAGGTGCTCCTATGTTGGGTGCATAAATATTTGCAATTGTTATGTCTTCTTCTTGGATTGATTCCTTGATCATTATGCAGCAAAAACAAATCCACTGTACTATTAAAAAAAAAAACAGGACAGACAGAACCCTAGGACAAATGGTAAAAGCAAAGTTATACAGACAAAAGTACACAAAGAAGCATACACATACACAGTCACAAAAAGAGAAAAAGGAAAAAAATATATATCTATATATAAAAAAAGAGAAAAACCAAATCAATAAACAAATATACCAATGATAATAAGCTCTAAATACTAAACTAAGATAAACATATGACCAAAAACAAATTAGGTGCAGAAAACAAACCTCAAGTCTACAGTTGCTCCGAAAGTCCACCACCTCAATTTTGGGATGTTTCGTTGTCTTCTCAGGTATTCCAGAGATGCAGCATACATCAAGTTAATTGTTGAGATTTAATCCGCTGCTCCTGAGGCTTCTGGGAGAAATTTCCCTTTCTCTTATTTGTTTGCACAGCGCTTGGGGTTCAGCCCTGGATTTGGCCCCACCTCTGCGTGTAGTTTGTCTTAGGGTGTCTGTTCTTCGCCCAGACAGGATGGGGTTAAAGGAGCAGCTGATTAGGGGGCTCTGGGTCACTCAGGCCAGGGGGAGGGAGGGGCATGGAGTGCGGGGCGAGCCTGTGGCGGCAGAAGCTGGTGTGACGTTGTAACAGACTGAGGCGCACTGTGCGTTCTCCCGGGGAAGTTGTCCCTGGATCATGGGACCCTGGCAGTGGCGGAGTGCACAGGCTCCCGGGAGTGGAGGGGTGGATAGTGACCTGAGATTGCACACAGGCTTCTTGGTGGCTGCAGCAGCAAGCTTAGCGTTTCATGCCCGTCTCTGGTGTCCGTGCTGATAGCCGCGGCTCCCGCCTGTCTCTGGAGCTCGTTTAGGTAGTGCTCTGAATCCCCTGTCCTCGCACACCCCAAAACAATGGTCTCCTGCCTCTTAGGCAGGTCCAGAATTTTTCCCGGACTCCCTCCCGGCTAGCTGTGGTGCACTAGCCCCCACCAGGCTGTGTTCACTCAGCCATCCCCAGTCCTCTCCCTGGGGCCTGAACTCCAAAGCCCGAGCCTCGGCTCCCAGCCTCCACCGGACCTGGTGGGTGAGCAGAGAAGCCTCTCAGGATGGTGAGTGCTGGTCAGCACCGATCCTCTGTGTGGGAATCTCTCTGGTTTGCTCTCTGCACCCCTGTTGCTGTGCTCTCTCCATGGCTCTGAAGCGTCCTCCCCACTACCCACCCCCTGTCTCTGCCACTGAAGGGGCTTCCTAGTGTGTGGAAACTTTTCCTCCTTCACATCTCCCTCCCAGATGTGCAGGTCCTGTCCCTATTTTTTGCCTCTGTGTTTTCTTTTTTCTTTTGCCCTACCCAGGTACGTGGGGAGTTTCTTGCATTTTGGGAAGTCTGAGGTCTTCTGCCAGCGTTCAGTAGGTGTTCTGTAGGAGCTGTTCCACATGTAGATGTATTTCTGATGTATTTGTGGGGAGGGAGGCGATCTCCATGTCTTACTCCTCTGCCATCTTGAAGGTCTCTCCCTTCTTGGTTTTATCTCCTGGGAAACTCCAACCAAATTTATGACTCACCATACTTACCGTTTTATCCTGACTTTAATATATTATTATGCCCTTATTTTTCCACAACTAAACTCCTTTGGCTATATCACCAGGTATCACTATATATTTGCAGTAACCACTTAAATCTATTTTAGTGAGCCAGACTAAATATTATACTATTATCAATCCAACAGACACAATATTTGGCACTAATTTCTTATAATTTCTTATCTACATTGCATTTTGTTATCTCCTCTGTTGTGATTGTCTTGAAACTTAGAGTCATGTCTTATTTTTGTTTGTTTATTTTCATGTCTTCTTCTTCGTGAACAGAATAGTAAATATTTTCATGGCCAAAATATTTAGGAAATACACGCTGAACATGAAGGGAACAAGAGAATACATATTTGAAAGTTGTGTTTAAGGCAGTGCTAAGAAAATGTCTCACAACCATGGAAGCCTTCATTTCCCTGAGGAAGTGCTTTTCATGGAGAGATGTACCTTTTCACATAACAAATCAATTGAATAATATTTTACACATATGTATCACATTTCCTGGAGAACAAATCAATACCAATAACTACTTTACAGAACTGGATCCTGAAACACCAAGTTTTGCGACACACCCTAACTCACCCAGCAGGCATACTGCAAATCTGGCAACATGATTCACTTTGAAATGAAAATGTTAAAACGTTGTCTACATCTAAACAACCAGATTGGATGCTTTTCAAGGATTAGAGTACTATCCATCTGTGGGGAATACTGAAGAAGATAACGGTGATGAAAACTTGACAACAACATGACACATGAAAGGAAATTCCCACTATGATGGGTGAGGTGAAAGCCACATCTGTTATTAACGTTAAACAGGAATAAGGCCACACAATAAGAAGTGGTCCAAGGAAATGCAAACTGAATTGCTATTTTGATTTTCCTTTTTTATTTATCAGCACTTTATATTAATAGATGGACAATTACTGAATTAATAGATGGACAATTACACAAATATTGTAAGCATGAGAATATTTGCAATTTTACAGATAGAGTTCTTAATAAAACAGCTGATAATAGCGCATTTTAGTTCTTTTTTCACAACTATAAAGGATAACTTTTATACCTAATGATATATTTCATATTAATTTTAGAATTATGAAGAGCTTAGATGTTTAAGAAATGTACATTTTTATAATTATTCTATCAGATTTTTCCCCATTTCTGTGTGTACTACGTGCTCGTTAAACAGCAGTAACTGGACAGAATATGTGGGCTCTGCCAGTTTGCTGTGGTTATAGTTCAGATAGAGAACTCCAGATGGAAAAAGAAATGATCCCCCCAGTACCCACCCTTTTCTTTCAGAGATTCAGGCTTAAATTCTAACTCAAACTTGGTCCTTAAAAGTTTGCAATTTCAGTGTCCTTAAAAGTTTGCAATTTCTTGGAATGTGTACTAACCATTTCCCAGAATTTTGGTCACTGAGGGTATACAGACCACATATATTTGAAATTGCCTAACAAGTTGCATCTTCTCCAGAACAATTCTTTACCACATTTACTTTTTTTTGTCCCCATACAAACTTTGATGCTGAGCATGTTTGATGGTGTACATTAATTCAGATAGAATGATCTCCTGTACTTGCCCTGGGGAGGCATGTGTTGTCACATTAAAAAATCTAGTGACCAGTTTGCATGAGACTGAGTCCATCTACCATTCAATTAAATGACTAATTATGCATGGAATTAGAATGATTATGAGGATGCAGTTTTAAAGAGTGGATCATATGTTGCTTAACTACACAGAAATTGTTAGCAAATGCTAATTGATTAATCGATTAGAACACTAATTTTGTTTAGAAAATGAGAACTCTATAGAGTTTTTGAGGAAGTGGATTTTTTTTTTCTTTCCTATTTGGCTATCATCCATAACTTACAGCATGCTAGTGATTTGACTGCATATATCTTCTTTATTTCCTGACTGAGTTGTGGCTTTTCTGAAATAGGATGGAAGTGAAAGATGAGGGCAATGACTTTCTTACTTCTTCAGTTTTTTAGTAGATAGAATAACTACCTCACAATGAGTAGTTTTAGTTAAGATTAAATGGGATTTTAATTTCTCTTTTAGAATTTAGAGGTGATGACTACAGTTAAACTTCAGTGAAGCAACTTTGATCTCTGTGTACCTCAGATGCTCAATGAAGATCAAAATTTATGCTGGAGGAGAATATGGAAACCCTCAAATAACAGAACAATACTCAAAGGAAGAAAATTCTTCTATAAGACAAAAAGGAATGAGGGATCAACTGTAGACATTTTAACTAATGTTTAGCTCTTCCTTAAAATTGACTATCATATTGTCATCTCAGCCATCTGTTTGTCTTTTTGGTTGTTCATTGTGAACAGTAAAAGAAGTATGTGGATTGTGACAACAATGGAAGTTTAGATCATCCCTTAATGAAATTTAGAATAGTTAAAACTGAACTGAGCCAGTGAAATATATTTGGATGAGTGTGGTTTGGCACCACATAGATTTTCATTTAAATTGCTGCTGCTTTGCCAAATTCTCATTAGGTGAATAAGGGGCAAAATCAATTAATATTTCTAATTCCTAATTTCGTTATCTCTAAAAAAAATAATGCCTATATCACTGAGTTATGGGGAGAATTTAATGATATAAAATATGTAAAGTCATAACACATATCAGGCACTTAGTAAACAGTAGATGTTACAGTGGCAGTAATATTAATATCTGTAGGTTTGAGACGACACAAGGCATATGTGACAGAAAAATTACATAAACATTAATTCCAGGTGACTAGATATAAACTCAGAAAATTATGACTGGAATTAAGGCTGAATTGTGATTAAAGAAAAAAAATGTTAACTAAAGTTTATTATCCCATTATCTGTACTGTAATTCTGAAAACAAAGGCTTTGTCTAATGGGGAGGACACCTTGACCCATGAACCTAAAGTACAGTCTGTATCATAGAAATACTTCTGTAGTGTTGACAAACACATCTGGCTATCATAACATGTAACATATGCATATTATATAACTTTTTCAGTCACTGATGTAATCTAACATGCCATGTTTTGATTCCATGTTCACTAAGCAATCCTCTAACTATAATTTGGTATTCTACGTATTTTGCCTTTTCAGCAAACTTACATCTGTCTTGACCAATACTTGTTATTAATTAATGAACTATCCTAGTTATGAATCAGATGCTATAAATTTGGTTAATAGGAGCCAGATATTTTGAGTCTGATCATTCTGAATCACTGAATCCAAGAATCTGGAGCCACAAAGCTTGGACCATTATTAATTTTTAACCAAGGTCATGCCTTTCTGTTGGACACACTGGAGCAGTGATTGTTTATGCTTGTAAAACACACAAAAGTCTTGCTAATACCTAGTCTTTCTGAAAAAAGAGTCCTTTGATTTTTTTTGGAAAATGCTCACATAACAATAATTGTATGTTTAGTTTTCATTGATTTAAAAAATAAGTATGATAAAAAGTAATTAGGAATTTAAATACTAGTTAGTAACTTTGGTAGTTATCAGGGCTATTAAGAAATGTTTTCTCTTCCTTCTTAACATCTGGTAGGACGCTTCTCCATTCCTTTTGAAATTAAACCTGACAATGTGCCTTACTTTATCCAATAAGACACGAGCATAAGCAACATGTTTTACTTCTGGGCAGAAGCTTTCAGAACATGTACATGAATTGTTGTCTTCCCTTTACATGATTTGATGATGATGGAAGCATGTGCCAAGATGGAGAATCCATCATTGTGGGCTCATTAATGATTACAATGAGCCTCTAGACGCCCCTCTCTCCCTGCTGTCACTCCTTGGTTATATAACATGAGCAAGCAATTTGAATTAAAACACTGATATTTGGGGTTACTTGTTACTGTGACATAACCAAGCCTATTTTGAGTTACATGACAACTAACTGCACACTGTTGAGAAATAGTATTTTATAAGTCAAGACATCATATTTTTCCAACTATAAATATCCAATGACTTATCATTGTATCAATTCTTAGCTCGCTTGCTATTATACTTTTTTTTTTTTTTTTTTTTTTGCGGTACACGGGCCTCTCACTGTTGTGGCCTCTCCCGTTGTGGAGCGCAGGGTCCAGACGCGCAGGCTCAGCGGCCATGGCTCACGGGCCCAGCCCCTCTGCGGCATGTGGTATCTTCCCGGACCGGGGCACAAACCCGTGTCCCCTGCATCGGCAGGCGTACTCTCAACCACTGCGCCACCAGGGAAGCCCTATTATACTTCTGAACTACCAGGAATCCATAGATAATATAAGTACAGCTTTGTCTCACTGAACATCCCAAACCATAACTGTTAATATTGTGAAATCTCAAACAGTGAACATACACATTTCTATACCTAATACTCAAGTATTTTGCGGGACGTGTTGTTCCTGATATAGAGAAAGATGAAATCTTACTCTTTAGAAAGAGTCTCAACAAATAGACACTCCTAGGCTTGTCCCTAGTTCTTGTTCATCTAAGAGTAAAGCCAATTATTCAGTTTGGTTCACATTCATTCAACACATTCTTTGCTTTACACTTAGTGCTTTTGTGCATTAACCCAGTTAATCATTACTAAAACCCTATAAGGTTGTGCAGGGAAGAAATTGAGAAATACCAAGTTTAAAATGTACCCCTGGGTATGCAAATAAAAGATGATTGAGGAGCTGCCTCTTAGCTATCCTGCATTATCTATCAAAAACATTTGTTCAGGTCATTCTAATTCATATCTCAACATAATCATTAACTGATCACAAATCCACTGTATTTTAACATGCAATTTGGTCTAAATGTTATCTTATAAATTAGCAATTAAAAATATCAAACATCTCATTGGGCAGCATAGGGAATATCATCACTGGTACTGTAATAGCCTTGTATGGGGATAAATGGTTACTGACTTACTGTGGTGATCATTTCATAATATATTTAAATGCTGAATCACTATTTTGTACTCCTGAAACTAACAGAATGTTGAACATCAACTATATTTCAATTAAAACATATCAAAATCTCAAAACAACAAAATCTAAATTTTTTAATGTTTTAAATTTCATTAATTGTATTTGAATAAATCCATTATGTTTATACACACACACGTACCACAGGGATAAAAAAAGTATAGGAGAGATAGAGCAATGTGCTTAGTGCTTCTGTGTATGTGTATCTTAATAGGGCTCCAAAACTGAGTTTGACAGCACAACCTAGTCTGTAAATTCAGAAGCCTGTAGAAAAGAAATGTCAGCTATTGAGCTGTTACCCAATGTGGTTCATTGCAGTGAAGCTGCTGATATGATGATTTATTAAACAGCATGTTGCCATTCACTAAAGACAATACCCATAGGTTCAAATGGGGAACCATTAAAGGAGGAGCTTTATCCATTTTCCAGTTGGAAATCAGCACAAAGCTCATTTTTCTATCAGCATGCTCCTTAACAGGAAAATAAACTTATCAAGAGTTGAAAGGAACTAACAGAAAACAAGCAGAACAAAATGTTAACTATTTTCTTCATGAATGCCATGTAATAAATAGATTAATACATTCAAAAATAATAACCACACAATAAAGTTTTAATATTGACCAAAGAAAATAGCTGAAGAAATGTTTTGATAGACAGTAAAATAAAATATTATTTTAGGTTGTCCTTTGAATAAGAAAACATGTTTTAATATAAAACTTGATTTTACTGGCAATTTGAAACAAGTTTGAAATGAGTTTTTTGTTCAAACCATTTTATTAGTTCTCTCTGCTTTTGTATTTTCACCTAAAATATACTTAATCAACTATTGGCTAAATGATAGTGTGTAACAGATTGTACAGTATTCTCTATGATATGTATCCATATGGGAAATTATCTATATACCTGTATATATAAATTAAAGCAATTTCACTTTAATTTTCTTAGAATAAGACAGTATAATAAAAAGAAAAATAGAATCTTGTTAGGTTTGGTAGACATGGATTTTAAAAGGCTTAAATACTTTTAAGACATTTCCTTCTTAATCAAAGAAATATGTGAATGTATTAATGGAATATTTCTTATAATGAAGACTCTTTATTCAATAAAAATATAGCAGGCCATTGGAGCAACAATATGAAGCCTCTTAATTTAAATTATTCAGGATACAAGGAGTAAAAACTGGAGAACCACATGAGTGAAACATAAGATCTGAACTTCCTGAATGATTCACTTAGGGCAATAACAGGCTATCAATAAAAAGCTATGAACTCTCTCAACCATATGTAAAAAATAAATAAAATGCTGCACACACAGCTAAATCTCATGTTGCAAATTCTTTTTATATCCATGTTTAAATATTAAGTTCTAAAAAGAATACCCAAGAGAACTGTGGATAAGGGCTGGTGAACTACGGACAAAGAAATGTATGGAATGCCTGGAAAGAGCTTATTTTATTAAGCTCTGAGATAACTAAAGATTTCAAGAGAACGGTTAGAGTCCTCTAATTTCTGGGCCCGAAGCCTGTTCTGCAGGAGCAATCTGTATGCATTTGTTTATTCTAAATGCTAAAAGTCCTGACTTTAAGCTTATACAATGAATCTCACTCTGGAAATTGTTCAGGCAACTGCAAGAATCAAGCATTGTGAAGAGAAAGCTAAGATGAACGGGAAATTATATCCAAAGCATCTGCTCTCAGTGTTGCTCTGATTGGTCACAAAGGCATGAGCAAGTCATGCAAGCACTCCCAATTCTCATGGAAAATCATGCAAGTAGGGTTCATTTTTCCTCAAAAGAGTAGTGTACTAAATTTTTAAATAGTCAATGAATTGAAGAGAATTTTATAGAGGGCATGATGCAAAAACATCTGTTCATTCTGGCTTTTATCTTATACACATTCAATTTTAAACAGGCTGATCATAGTAGGTGTATCAGTTAACTATGGCCACAAGGGTGCTAAGTACAAACAATCACAGAAACCTCACTGACGTACAACCATAAAGATTTTTTAGCTCACAAATCTGGTGGCCAGCTATGGAATGGTGCTCTAGGCTGGGCCAGGTGGGATAACTTGGCTCTGCTCCATGTGTTTGTCATTCTTCTCCTGGGACCAGTGGACCAGCCTGGACGTATCCTCTCATCTTTGCAGCAGGAGTGACAAGGGCAGGTCTGACATTGCAAGTGTTTTTCAAGCAGGAACAGTCTTGTAATAGTCCACGGGTAATTTATATGGCAAAGGCCAAAAGTCAAGGAGGCAGGAAAAGTACACGTCTCTTGTGGAGATGAGATGGGGAGAGGAAGCAGATATATCTAATCTGTAATCTACCACAGAAAGCCTCCCTGAAAATCTCTAATTTAAACAAAGATCTGATGGAGCTAAGGAAACAAGCTCTGCTTATATTGAAGGAAGAACATTTTCTGGCAGTAGTAACACCAAAGAGCAAATATAAGGAATTGGAGCACATCTAAGGAGCCAAAAACAAAAACAGGGTGATTGTGAAGCAGAATGTAGGAGAAGGGGTCAGATAGGTAGTAAAAGACTAGACTGTATGCCACATTTTGTTGATTGTATGGAGTTTGGCATTTACTCTGTGATGAAAAGTTACTGGAGGCTTTTAGACAGGAGAATGACAGTATGCAAAAACACTTCCAAACGATCACCATGGCTACTGTTTTTTATTATTATTATTTTTTTCGGTACGCGGGCCTCTCACTGTTGGGGCCTCTCCCGTTGCGGAGCACAGGCTCCGGATGCGCAGGCTCAGCGGCCATGGCTCACGGGCCCAGCCGCTCCGCGGCATGTAGGATCTTCCCAGACCGGGGCACGAACCCGTGTCGCCTGCATCGGCAGGCGGACTCTCAACCACTGCGCCACCAGGGAAGCCCTGGCTACTGTTTTGAGGACAGCATTTAGCAGGAATATCTGAAAGCAGTGAGAAAGGTAGGAGACCAATACAGAGCTCTGACCAAAAGCATAACATTGGAAAAGATGACTAGAGTTGGATTTAGTAATTTAGTCATTCTTCCTGTCTACAAATATTCTGGTCACCTACTATGTGCCAGGCACTGCATGTAGCTTATATCTAGTGGACGTATTTTGAAGGTGGGACCTATAGAATTTGCTAGTGAATCTCTAACAAGAGTCATTTTCATTAAAACAAAATACAGAAACTTGACAATTCAGGAGAGGAAAAGGTATCTCCAGATTTGGTGGGCAACAGATCGAGGAGCTTAAATGTGTTTAGCTATTGGATCAGTTGCCACACCGAATCTCGAGGTTTAGCTATTGGATCAGTTGCCACACCGAATCTCGAGGTTCCTCTCTCTTTTAAATCTTGGAGGTTCTGTGTTTTGTTTTAACAAGGAAAGACTTCTTCCTTTTCAAACAAGGGAAAATAAGAATAGTAATGATATAGGGAATATTGTATTGAATCTGTACTTTCTTAAGCTAATAGTAAAATGTAAATATTGAGCAAAAGAAGAGAAATATGAGAATGATATAAAACTGCATTAACTATTCTATGCATTTAATTCAATTTTAAAGCTCCACTTGCTTTCTATTGCATATAAGACAGCAGAAAAAGGATTGAAGTGTTGACAGCTAGTCAACCGAATAACACAGGGCATATTCCACAATAGAACTCATCCCTCCAAATGACCCATAAGAAATAGAAATGGACCATATACATACTAAGTATATTAAGGCAACAGCCTCACAGAAGGTTTAACGTAGGGATGTGGCAGAAAAGCGTAGAGTAGAAACTGAAACCAGCTCTTTGAGGTGGTAGCTTTTGAACTTCTCCAATACATTCCTCTCTTATGTTACATGGTACGCATGAGGGGGTCATTTCATACAGTTGACAAGTCTAGTGATAATAAGTGGAGATGAGCTGGAACTGAAGCCTGTGACATGTCTTCCAGCATAGAGTGCCAAAACACACATGGGGAATCCAACCTGAGTAGCTAAAAAGAACAGATCCTATATATGGAATTATACTTGCTCTTCAAGCTCTCCAAATCCTGTTAATAGCACTTAAGTCTTGGAGGATTATTCTGTTTATTAACACTACTTCTGCCTTCATCTGATAACTTCCAATGAATATACTGAAGATACATATGTTAACTATTTGATTGTTGCCGTCAAGTATTAGCAGTATTGCTTTTGAAGAAATTGCTCAAACTTCAGTACCAGTGAGATTATTTTCTTCCTATGTACTCTATGAGGCAGTAATTATTTTCTTCTTCGATATTATCTAGAAACACATGAAAATACATGTACATTCTTATTATGAAAATAAGTAAGACTTTAAGGAAACTCCTTTAAGATAGAGGAAAATTTAAAGAAGGCTGCAGTACAGCAATTTTATATCCTACTGCTCTTAAAAACTCTGAACTTGGATGGTCCAGAAGTCTTTTTAATCTTTATCAACTATTCACATAGTACAGTAATTAGCTCAGAAATGTGAAAGCTGTGTGTTACGGAGGGTATTAGAAATAGCTTTTTGAGGAATCAAGTTTATAGTTGGTAAATATGACATAAAGTTATTGTTATTTATTGGTGCTTATAATATTTTGAAAAAAATCTTGGTGTTTTTACAATTAATGTCTTAAATTTACTATTTTATTCCATTCCCACAGCAGCTAGGGAGAGAGAGAGAAATAGAGAGAAAGAGAGAGAGAGAGGATAATATTTCTCTCATTTTATATTTAAGAAAATAAGGAGAGTAAAAGTTTAAATGACTTACCCCCAAATTACCCCGAGTCATGGTAAGAATGTCTCCTATTTCTATGATGTCAAACTGTGTGTGAAAATTAGATCACTGATTCATTTTTGCTTGGTATGGCTGAAAACAAGCTCAATCCTTTAAATATCTTTTGATAGTGGAACTTCAATTTTTCAAATCTGGTTTGAGCTTTGAAGCCCTCCAATGTTAATATACAAAAGAAGAAAATCAGAAACTGCTCAGTGTGAAATATCTCAAAGTGTAAAATAGTTTCTGTTTCCTGCAATATGAAGGATTACGTGTTAAGTGAAATCAGTCCATGTACAGCATACTTAACACACCAGATTTTCACTCAGTTTCTAAAACAAAAGTTGTCATCCATAAACAAAAGCATGTGATGTGTCCCCCAAACAGCTCATTCAACATTCTAATTACAATTCTACTCACTTAGCTTATATTCAGTTCAATAAACATTTGAGTGACTATTTTATGCCAGGCATCAGAAACACTTTTAATGGACTTAGAGTCTAGTGAGGGAGGCTGACAACAAAATAGAAATTTTCGATAATGAGAAGTGCTAAATTAGAAGTTTGCGTAGGTAGCTAGCTCTAGGTTAACACCTAGAGGATGGACCGTCAGCCTCTGGTTTATTTAGAGGGTAAATGTCTTTCTAAATCGGTACACTCTGGAATCTGGACTACCAATGGAAAAAAGTAAGCTAATTTAAATTCATTTACCCATTTCTAAGACAATGTCAAAAAAAATCTGAATTTTCTTCACATAAAGGTGACAATTTTTTAAACACATGAGAGTTCTCATCTAATTTTGTGACTTTTCATTTTTGTAGATAAATATATTAAAGATGAATATATTTTGCACTACTGCTTATAAAAAGGTTCCATTGAAAATAAAAAATAATATTTACATATGAAAGAAGAAAAGACAGTACAGAAATAGGAACTTTTTTTCATATAGTTTTCACCAGTCATATTTATTTCAATTAAAAATTCTGATGGTGTTTTAATGGGTAAGAAAGCATAAGCTAATGTAAATACTTTATATCATCATTGATACCCAAACTTAGCACTCTTTTTTAATATGGAAAGATGATAGTTACATAACATTGCTTGGATTCTTTTAAGCATTTCTACATAAGGTAGAATAGGTTACATCAAATTCAATTTAAGACAAAAAACTATTTTATCAAGAATACTGGAGAGAAAAAATCCTCAACATTAGTTTAAAAGAAAGGAATTTTTTTCTTTTGTCAATGATTTAAGAATGAACACTTCAGAGGATATTTTTTAGAAAATATGACCCATAATGTTTGAAGTTAGAATAAAGATTTTCAATAAATAAGCTAGAATATTAACCATTTACTCCACTAAATGTATCCCTTTCCTCATCATAATAATTAGGAATATTTAATGTAAACATACATTTCTTCTCTTGTATTTAGATTTTTTAGAATTATTTTCAAAAATACTTAAACATTTGTGAACACAAAAACCATAAGCCCAAAATGGAAATGGGCTAAAAGGCATTATTATTTTCAACATGTAGTACCTTGATTCCTCACTGTTCTGGAGTCTTCCAAGCTATATAACTAATATGGCTAGATTTTAAGTTTCTTGATATGACTCATTTTATTACAAGACACCTAGCAAGATATATTAGTTAAATATCCCTCTTCCAACCATATTACGTGTTTGATTTTTCATAGATTGCAAAATTACTTTTCAAGAAATGTATATCAATCAAATATATTTTTTAAAGTGTGGCACTTTTATGGGTATATATGACTGCCTTACTGCTTAGAATTGCTCAGTATTTTATTTTCCTAATTCACATTTCAATGGGTAAACTTACTGATTTTTGGCATTTATTGTCAATGGTCCTCTGAAAAAGAGTAAAAAGGTGTAAACAATCCATTTGGTATAACTTAGCATGATTAACATTTTTAAATTGTCAGATTTTATAGCGCCTTAGTACTTACCAAATATTTGCAATTACTACCTAAAAACTTAATTTTTCTTGGGAAGTTGTTGAGATATTACCATACTTCATTGAAAAATATGACATTATTAATTGTCAAATTCATTATTTTTGATGTACTATTACAAAAGAAAAATATATTGCCAATTAAGCCATAATAAAAGTCTATAACATTTTAAATGTTAAGATGCATCTTGATTCCAAAGTTGGCAAAAAAGGAAAAGAAACGTACATTATGGATTTGATGAAATACAGTAATAATAAAACACTATAACAAAGAATGGTTAACTTCTTCCTAGGTTACATTTTCTTGTCTTCATTGTAGTTAATTACAGTCATATGACTGAGTTCCTAATAGCAAGCAGCAGTGACATATTATATTTAAGGGCCTAGTTCCAAAAGCCCTGCTGTGAAATCATTCATGTTTTCCCCTCTCCTGCCTATAGGATGTGGATACTCAGGCAAGCTTGCAAGTCATGTGTAGAAGACTGTTAAATTGGGACTCAGAATGTCAGCATGAAACATAACATCCTCTCCCTCAGCCAAACAGGAAGACCAGTACCAACTGATGCTTGAGAGAGAACACAGCTCTTATTGGGTTAAGTCACTGGATTTGAAGGTGCATCTGTTAAACAGCTATCATACTAATTATTACAATTATTCCATATATTTATACTCTAAAGCCCTAAAGCACCTTAATGTCATATTACTTGATCTGAAAATGCAAGATTCAATTTTAAGAGTCTGAAAAGCAGGAACCATTCAACTTCTCTCAAAGTGCCAATTAACTAATGATGGAATTGGAGAAATTTCAACAAATACATATTAATGCCTATGGCATGCAAAATAATGGAACTGGGTGTTATAAGAGTATACAACTACATCTAGGAAAATGGAAGTTCAATTGCAATCATAATGTAGCCTACTTACAAGTGTGCATGAAATGATTAAAACAACAATAGCAATAAACAAACAAACAAAAGTCTCCAGCAGTTACGGCCAGAAAGAATATCTGATAGAGTGTTACATGAAAATATGAAAGAAATGTTTATTAAAGTCTGTAGTTTTTGGGAGAGAGGAGAGGAGAGAAGGGAGAAGGAGAAGGTAAGGTGGGGAGGAGCAGGTAAGAGATACAGTTTTCCACTTGACCCTTTTGGAGATATAGACTTCATATAATCAAATGCTTAGCTTTACACACTAAAAACATGTTTTAACTTTCCTTTTCCAAATTGATATGTTCATGAAACGCTTCAGTGTGAGGTAGAATATTAATATCTCATAAGACACATATGCTATACTGACCAGTTTGCTGCCATAGAAAAAAATAATTAAAATCTTTTTAAATAATAGGGGCAGCATTTAAAATATATTACAGCTTCCTTTCTCCCACTACAAAAGAGGTAGGACAGGTTTTCCCAATAGTTTGCTAGTCAATTTTGGACAGTTTGAAATGCAAGTGTGAGTCTCCTTAGTTTCTTTTAACCATAAGGACCTGTGAACTAGTGATTAGGAAGAAAGATGTCATTAATGAAATACTTAAACATTGAAACTATAAATACTGCAGAAAGAAAATGAGAAGCCCTGCAATTAGTACTTCAAAAATGTGAACTCAAAAAAAAATGTGAAGTGACCTAAGATATACCTATGTAACATGTGGATCACACCAGTCAGAATGTTCTAAGTTGTGCTACAGTAACAAATACCTCTTATATTTCAAAGGCTCAAAACAACAAACGTAGATTTCTGGCTCACATCATGCCTCTCTCCCCCTGACTGGCTGGACGTTCAGGTCTGTGTCATCATGCCCCCCACCCCACCATCACCTCCCTAAGCAATAAAAGTCACTCTCTGGAATAATGGCAGAAAGAGAGTGTGGCAAAAGAGAGTGTGGCAAAACAAGTTCTTAAAGCTTCACCTGAAAGTGATACATATAATTTGTAGTCATATTTCATCAGCTAGGGCCAGTTACAAGTCTTAAATTCCATTGTTTATTAGCTATATGATCTAGGAAGACCTGCTTAAACATTCCTGTGGTTAAAGATTATAACAGTACCCACCTCATAGAGTTGTGATGAGGGTTAAATGAACTAAGCCACATAAAGTGTTTAGTATAGTACATGGCACATTATAAAAATGTAATGATACCAACAAGACCAACCAAAGAGTAACCAAATTGTGGAATATGGTATTACCTCTTTAGACCACATATTTTTTTATCTGCAATTCCACCTTGTTGAACATTACCTTTATTTTCCAAAAAGAAGCAAAGTGGGAAGCACTCAAGGTTTGTGAAAGCTAGAGAATACAAGATCTCACGTGAAGAGATTCTCTTGAAAAACCCCCTACAGTAAACTAACACTGCTTGACTCTAAATGGCTTGGCTTTCCTCAACAGCCCTTTTCTCTTTTTGAATAATAGAAGTTTCCTCATCCTCACTTGCAAATTCAGCAGTTGGTCACCCTAGAATTGATCTATGTGGATATTTTCTTTTTTCCTGTAGCACCATGTCTTCCCAGAATGTATCTGTCCCATTCTACCTATTGTCTAGGCTGACTAGTTCACAAACAATCCTAGGTCTTTTCAAACTTGTCTTCTTTGTTTCCATTCTTACCAGTCTGCTCCCATGTTCTACAAAACAAGTTAACACACACAAAAAAGGCTTGCAGATGAAATATCAGAAAGAGAAATCAAGGAAACAATCCCATTTACCATAGCTTCAAAAACAATAAAGTACCTAGGAATAAACCTACCTAAGGAGACAAAAGACCTCTACTCTGAAAACTATAAGACACTGATGAAAGCAATCAGAGATGATACAAATGGAAGGATATACCATGTTCTTGGGTTGGAAGAAGTAATATTGTCAAAATGACCATACTACCCAGGCAATCTACAGATTCAATGGAATCCCTATTAAATTACCAATGACATTTTTCACAGAAAGAACTAGAACAAAAAAAATCTAAAATTTGTGGAAACACAAAAGACCCCAAATAGCCAAAGCAATCCTGAGAAAGAAAAAGGGAGCTGGAGGAATCAGGTTCCCTAACCTCAGACTATACTACAAAGCTACATTCATCAAAACAGTATGGTACTGGCACAAAAACGGAAATATAGGTCAATGCAACAGGATAGCAAGCCCAGAGATAAACTCACACACCTATGGTCAACTAATCTACAACAAAGAAGGTAAGACTATGCAATGAATAAAAAAGACTCTTTTCAATAAGTGGTGCTGGGAAAGCTGAATGACTACATGTTAAAAAATAAAATTAGAACACTCTCTAATACCATACAGAAAGATAAACTCAAAATGGATTAAAGACCTAAATGTAAGGCCAGACACTATAAAACTCTTAGAGGAAAACAGAGGCAGAACACTCTGACATAACTTACAGCACTATCTTTTTTGATCCACCTCCTAGAGTAATGGAAATAAAAACAAAAATAAACATATGGGACCTAATTAAACTTAAAAGCTTCTGCACTGTGAAGCAAACCATAAACAAAATGCAAAGACCACCCACAGAATGGAAGAAAATATTTGCAGATGAAGCGACCAACAAGGGATTAATCTCCAAAATATACAAATAGCTCATGCAGCTCCATATCGAAAAAACCCGAATAACTCAATCAAAAGTTGGGTGGAAGTTCTAAATAGACATTTCTCCAAAGAAGACATAGAGATGGCCAAAAAGCACATGAAAAGATGCTCAACATCACTAATTATCAGAGAAATGCAAATCAAAACTAGAATGAGGTATCATCTCACACTGGTCAGAATGGTCATCATCAGAAAGTCTACAAACAAAAAATGCTGGAGAGGGTGTGGACAAAAGAGAACCCTCCTACACTGTTGGTGGGAATGTAAATTGGTACAACCATTATGGAGAACAGTATGGAGGTTCCTTAAAAATCTAAAAATAAAACTACCATATGATCCAACAATCCCATTCCTGGGCATATATCCAGAGAAAACTCTAATTTGAAAAGATACATACACCCCAGTGTTCACTGCAGCACTGTTTACAATAGCCAAGACATGGAAGCAACCTAAATGTCCATTGACAGATAAATGGATAAAGAAGATGTGGTACTTGTACACAATGGAATATTACTCAGACATAAAAAGAATGAAATAATGTCATTTGCAGCAACATGGATGGACCTAGAAATTATCATACTAAGTAAGGTAAGTCAGACAGAAAAAGACAAATATATGATATTGCTTATATGTGGAATCTAAAAAAATGATACAAATGAACCTATTTACAAAAGAGAAATAGTGTCACAGATGTAGAAAACAAACTTATGGTTACCAGGGGGGAAAGGAGAGGGAGGGATAAATTGGGAGATTGGATTGACATACACACACTACTATATATAAAATAGATAACTAATAAGGACCTATTGTATAGCACAGGGGACTCTACTCAATACTCAGTAATTATCTATATGGGAAAAGAATCTAAAAAAGAGTGGATATATGCATATATATATAACTGATTCACTTTGCTGTACAGCAGAAACTAACACAACATTGTAAATCAACTACTCCAATAAATTTAAAAAAAAAAGGCTTGTGGTGTGGTAGCAGAGTTTGAAATGGCTGCAAAATGATCTCTGAAATCTCGTTTTAGCACAGAAATTCATTCTGGCCAAACAAAAGTAACAATGATTCACATTAGTAGTACTACAGTGTAAGAAAAATAGGGCATTTCTCCACCCCCAGCAGTTACTCATATCCTAAATTCCACTTGTCTCTGTGCTCTGCAGAGAGCAAGAGTTAAACGCAGATTATGGGTAATCTGAAACTCCTTCCTTTCCCACCTGCTTCCTGCCATGTCCTCTTAACCTTCAACACTTGCTGGCTCACTCCAAGTTTGAACTTCTTTACTCTAAATAGAGCAGCACTTCTGCTCATCAGTCTTTTCATGTAACCTTTATTCATTCACTCCTCCACCTCAAGCCACTTTAGAACTTCCTTCTTACAACTCCAGTTTTGTATGCTCTTACTCTCATCCTCACAGCAGATGACCCTGTCCTGCATTTTTCTGAGACTGTTTCAACTTGTCCACTTAGATCTTATGTAGATGAGAAATGTGTTTTTCAAACTATAGTGTGGTATACATGTAGTTTTAATTTTATTAACAACATTCTTCCTTAATTATGATAGCACTTTCATGTATTTCGGTTTTATTTTCATTCTGTAAAGAAAACTAGAAAACTAGAAATTCAGGTATTTCTGTGTCAGAAAACAAAGTACGATCACATGTTCCTTAGAACACGATAATCTGAGGTGAAAGAGAAAAAGAATCTAAGTAGTCTGCCTATAAACTATATTCTCTTTTTAAAAAAAAAAATTTTATTAAAGCATCATCTTTAAAGATGATTTAGGAATAAAGACAACTTGCATAAAAATTATCTCATGCCGTACTCTACACCTTTTGATTTTCATTCAGAAACGCTGAATAGAAAGCCCATTTGAATGACATAACTGTAAAGGAAACATTTTGATTTAATTTAACGTATTTTCTATAATCTCTGCATTTGAGCAGTTTTACTTAAAAATTAAAGAGTACAATTCCATGAGTGGGACAACAGTGGCAATTTGGGATCTAGCAAATTAGACTTATTTACTATTAAGTAAATTACTACTTGTAATAGAGGTGCCTCAATATCCCTTTCAGTGAAATTTTGTTTAAAAGATATTTTTTGATCCTCTGTTTCATGTTTAAATTAAACTAATTGAACTTAAAATGTCAACACTAATTTAAAAATGTCAACATTAATCAAGACAACATCTGAAGGTGTCAGCTTTCCTTCGTTTATCTCCTGTCCCTAGAAGGTACAGAGCCATCAAGTGAAAAACTCCAGGTAATGAATGCTTTTGTCATTTGTTAAATGTGATTAGAATGCAGTTGCACAGGCATGAATGTTGTTTCAAGCTGCCAATGACACCTGTCTTTATTTTTTTTAAGAAATAAAATAAATATTACAAGCCTTACCTTTACTGTAGGACTGTACGTGAGAGTTCATGTAGTTTGCTTCCGCACACAGCACACAGTGGTATTTTAAATACTTGATTCATTGAATATGTCATACTGGGCACATTCCATTGTTACCTAGAACTCCACTGCAGCCTTTCCAATTCACAGACTAGGGCATTTAAATAATCAATAATTTTTATTCCACTTTCTTCATCTTACAGTATAAGGAAAAGAATTAGTAAAGGTGATAAATGTCTTTGTATACAAATTTATTCATCTGTAAGAAGGATTTTGCTCCACTTTGAAATTTTATTAGAGAAATGTCTTAATGTTATAAGTGAAGTAACACCTTTAAGAATGGAGAGATTAGGAATTTTTCCAATTGAATTATTCATGTTATAAGAACACCAAGGTGACATAAAATTATAAGGAGATTATGTATTTACTTTTCTAAGATGAGTTCTGCAGAAAACCAAATTAATCAAAAGCAAAGAAATGGTTTTAAGTATAATTCCCTAGATTAATCTTTTTTTGAAGCAGAGAATAACACTGTATATTATATATAAATGATGTTGGCAATGATGTAAAGGCTGAGAGAAGGCTAATACATAATACTTACTAAGATGCAACTAATATTCATTTACCAAGTCACTAATAATAAAACACTGCCTGAATTTCAGAGCAAGAAAAATATTTGAGATCATGTTGTTTATTACCCTTATCTTACACACAATAATATTGAGTCCTGGAAAGTTTAAATCATTTGCTTCAAATTCATCAACTAAGTTTAAGAGAGCCTAAGTAATATTCAGACATTCTCTGATGTAGGCCAGTATTGTTCCCAATCAACTGTTTTATTACACTTTGAGTTTTGATTATCATTACTTTTAGTAGAAGTAGCTAATACTTTCTGAGTGTTAGCAATGTGCTAGACCTTTGCTTAGATCTTTATGTGAATCAGATTTTGAAATAATGCCAATTATTACTCTCATGTTCAGGTTAGTTAACAGAGGCAAAAACTTATTCAGTAACTTGTCCAGAATCATTTGAATAAGTGGCAGAGTATTCCTACAAGTTTTGAAATTGTTTTCCACTGTATCTGATTTTATCCTTAGAGCAATCCTATTGTATATATAGAGCTGGAACGGCAATATCAAATTTTACATATGAGGAAGCCGTTTTCAAGAAGCTAACTTACTTATCAAAGGTCATAAATCTAGTAAGTCACAAATATGAGTTGAGCCAAAGTCTCCAGCACTTGGTCTCTTGCTCTTTGTATCGTATCACATCATGGTGTTTTAGGTATGTAGATATTATGAGATAAGAATTATTAAGTCATGTTCTTATTGTTAGTTTGCTAATGCTATGGCAAAGAGCTAAATTAAGTTTTAGATTTCAATTAAAATTCTTTTTCAAATTAGTATAAGGAGCAATTAAAGGTAAATGCCTATTCAAAATAAAAAGGTATAAACAAGGGTTCATTTCCCCTTTCTAAAGATCAGTATACTATAGGTCTGTATAATAGCTATATTTATATATCAAAATCCCAGCAGGCTTTTTTTTTAGGTAGATACTGATCCTAAAATTTATATGGAAATTCAGAGGTCTTAGAATAGCCAAAATCATATTAAAAAAGAAAAAACAAAGTTGGAGGACTTACACTATCTGATTTCAAAACTTATTATAAAACTACAAAAATCAAGGCAATGTGGTATTGAGACCTTAGTTCAGTGCTTGGTACATAATAGGTACTCCCTAGATATTTGTCAAATAGGTATATAAATAAAAACAAATGAATGCCATTGATTAAATGCTAGGTGACTAATAAAATCCAAATATGATCAATTTGTTCTTGATTACTAGATTATTAATGAAATCCTCTACAGGAAATCTATGTAATTGACTAATATTTCTCTTAACTTGAAGTTTAGAATCAAAGTGCAATAAGAGAATAAACAACCATTTTCTCTATAGTCCAGAACACAACTCTTTTTCTTTAAAATGGTTTGCACTTAAAAAAAAAAAAGACAGTGAGGGTATTGGCCTCAGGATTGGTATACAAATCAATAACACAGAATTGGAAATTTAAAAATAAATCCTTACATTTATGGTCAATTGATTTATGACAAAGGTGCCAAGAGTATTCAGTGGGGAAAAGGGTTGTCTCTTATACCAAATGGTGCTTGAGCAGTTGGATATCTGCATGCAAAAAATGAACCTAGATCTTTACATCACAACATTCCCCAAAATGAAGTTAAAATGTATCATAGACCTAAATTTAAGAGCTAAAACTATAAAACTTCCAGAAGAAAAATATATGAAAAAATCTTTGTGACTATTTGGGTTAGCCAAACTGTTCTTAGATACAACAATAAAGGCACAATCTATAGAAGAAAATAATAAGATTTCATTAAAAATAAAAACTTTGTGTATAAAAGATCCATTAAGAAAAAGACTAATCACAAAGAGAAAATAATTTCAAATTATATATTTGATAAAATACTTGTATACAAGATGTATTTAAAACAAAACAAAAAGAAAAACTTCTTACAACTAATTTATCAGAAGACAAATAACTGAATTTTTAAAAATTGGTAAAGGACTTAAACAGACATTTCACAAAAAAAGATATGTGAATGGCTAATAAGAACATGAAAAAATGTACATCATTAGTTATAAGTAAAATGAAAGTTAAAACCCCTACACACCAAATTGAGTGGCTATAATTAAAAGGCCAACAATGGCAAGTGGTTGGTGAGGACGTGGAGAAATGGTTGAACTGATGTGGAGGAACAGTTAGGTAGTTTCTTCAAAAGTTAAAGATAAACTATATACGACCCACTAATTCCCAAGAAAAGGTGATGTACCATGCGTCTGGAGATGGGGAAAAGGATTGATAGTAAAAAGAATTAAAGGAATCTTTGGAGGGATGAAATGCCCCAAAATCGGTTTTGGTGATTCACAATTCTATAAATTAACTGAAAATTATTGAATTGTACATTTACAATAGATGGATTTTATGATATATACAAATTATACTTCAAAAAAGTTGTAAAAAGCAACATAATTTTTCATTACAATGACCTAAAAAAAAGAACATTATGCAAATAAGAATTACATTTATTCCATAGTAGATAATTTATACCAGTATGATTTTGGGAGGAGGGGCAGGGACATGGCGTCTCTACGGGGGGACAGCAGAAGGGAATGATATTAGATGATAGCACCGAGATTGTGGTGAATTACAAAATGCTTTCTTATCCTTCCCCTCTTCTAGCTGACCTCCTTTTTCTGTAGCTATCTTTCACACATCTTGTTATAAAAGAAGCAAAGCACAGGTCAAGGGATGTCACTTTATATTTTTAAGTAGAGGGGCCTAAATGGTTAACCTTTGCATCTGCATTTGAACTTATTCCTGACAAATAAGTCAATCAAGATGAGAAAGTTATGTGAGCAGATGCGTATCAGCATTAACAAAACAAAACAAAACAAAACTGTTGTTATGTCATACTGATCAATATTTTTAAAAAGTTACTGACATATAAAGGTTTATGCTTGTTTGACATTTCTGTTATTCTGTAATGAGTTACAGAATATTTGAGATACACATTATTATAAATTATATAAAAGATTTGAAATATCTTAGACATAAAGCTTAAACCTTTAAATATTAGATATAATATTCCATATGAAAAAGATAGAAAATAATAATTGTTTTGTCTCTAAATACTTCAATAAAATTCCTTTAAGTTTCATTATTAAAAACTATGAAAGGGACTTTAAAAAGATGAACTTTAAAATTAAGGAAATCAAAACAGAAATATAATACAAAGAATAATAAAATCTAAAAGCTTGTTCTTCAAAAATACCAGTAAAATAAATGCAGATAATCCTCTTCAAGTTCTAATAAAGGCAACAGAGAGAGAAAATATATACAAAATTTTTAAAAACACCGAAACATAAAGAAGAGACTTAAAAAAAAATTGAGATTGCCACGTTACTAGGTAATGAACCTGAAACACAGGGAAAACATATGACTTTGTAGCAAAGAAGAAATGACCAAAATCGGCCCAAGAGGAAGTAAAAAACTTCAATCTAGGAAGTACTAAAAAAAGAAATGAGGAATAATTCAAAGCACTATCACTGAAAAAAAAAGGCATTTAACCTTTAAAAAACAGATAATCGCCATTATTGAAATTTTCCCAGGCCTAGAAAAAGTTTCTCATTTTATTTTATAACATCAGCATGACTTTTATAACAAAACACAGAATGAAACACCAAAAAGACGCTTACAGAACAATCCCCCTAATGAATATGTATGCAAAATTCTGAGAAATTTGTTAACCAAGTTTAAAGTTGTGAAGCAACAAAACTCCATATCAAAAGAAGTGTTAAGTAAAGACAAAAAAGACATAATCTAATCCATTCTGCTGCGATAAGCCCTTCAAGAGAAAGGTTGTGTATAAATGAACATTAATTTGTACATTGGGGTTTCCAATTAAAGGAAATGCACCATAACAATGGGATAAAATAAGATTGGAAAAAATTTAAGAAAACAAATCAGTGGCATTCTAACAATGTAATCCGTATTAAATATCTTTCTCTAGACCTCAGGAACTGTGGTACTGAAAACCACTAAAACATAAGAAATATCTCTGACCACAGTGTTGATTTGTCCTTACTAAGCTAGGATCAAACATGTTTAGGCAAAGAATCCCTGAACCACCCTGACTGCTTCTATGTGGAAGTATTTTCTTCCTTTAAACACCTAGAATCTTCTTTAGCCTCATTTTCCCTATCAACCTTCAAACACATATACTAGCAATCAGTTTATTCACTGACTATAATTATAGTAACTGAACACCTGGCTATTTATTCAAAGCTATATGCATTTTCATCTTTTGTATCTTGAACATCTTTTTAATAGTGTGGAATGAACAACTATATCCATTGCTATAGGAATATGTTCAAATACCAGGAAACCGTAGGGAGAGATTATCTAAAGGAAGTTTCTCATTATTTTCTTAAAAAAAAAATCTCCAAATTACACTCCACAATTAAGATCAAACTTGTAATTACAACTTCTTTAGCCCTTTTTATGTGGTTTAGTGTTTGGTGCATAGAAGAATAGGAGGGAAGGCAATAAAAATGAAGATTGATTTTAATTCCCTCCTACTTCTCTAAAGAAAAAACTAGCTAAACCTGTTATAGAATGTAGAGGCCTTTTCTCAGTAAAGACCAAGAGAAAACCTACAGCCTTAAATCTGATCTTCACTGTAACCACTGTCCATGTGATAGGCATGCGGAAGGTAAACATAAGATACTGGCTCTGCACTGATAGAATTTAGTTTAGTGAAGGAGGTATTCATTTAAACAGAAGTGGTAGGTGTTTCCATAGAAGTGTATACTCAAAATGTTAGACAAAAAAAGGGTGCTTAGTGCCACTGTGGTGCAGAAAGGAAAGGTTTCCCAGAGGAAAAGATGGTTGAGTTGAACCTTGAAGGAAGGGGAGGATTTGAGCTGCTGGAAAGCATGTATTGCAACATGGACAAAGTCCAAAGAGGAAGTCAAACGGCATCTGACTATTTACAGGCAGGCTCTGCCTTCTTGTTCTTTGCCTTGTGTTGCCTACTGTTAAATACATAGGATCCTTCCTTTAAAAGAATGTGGTCCTGCACCGTGTGGTTTTAATCCATTAATATAAAATTCAGGCCAGGGCGGGGATAAGTGTGGGCGTGCTGGTGTCTGTTCGCGTAAAGATGCCTTCTGCTTTAGCGAGTATGTGCTTTTAAAAGGATTTGGAAATAGTCCAATCTTTTTTGCTGACTGTTGTCTGCATAGAGAATTAGGAAAGACAGTGTTGGTCCTGCTAGATTTTATCGTAATCTTCACATGGATCCTTTTATTACTTAATGTTCTTTAGGAATGGGCCAGAAAGGGATGCCAGAGTGGGTTTTTTCCTCTCTTTTCTTTTATTGGACTGCTCATATATACAATACACTTACAAACAGCAGGTTTCAATCTATCTCTTTGAAAGAGTGACCTTAAAAGTGACTGTGCTTTTAAATTAGATGCTCTGCTTGTAAGAGGGACCTAATATTTATATGTATGTGTGTGTGTGTGTGTGTGTGTGTGTAATCTCCAAGCCTCTGCAGGTGGAATGCTGCACGAGAGTTCTATAGGGCTAAAGGTTAGGTTTTAAATAGTAGTTAAATATGAAGCTCTATTTCAGGGATTTTTCAAAAAACCTGTGCAGTTGCAAATATCGGTCAATAAATTGTTGCAACTAGAAAACTGAACCCAAATTTAATTTCAGATAGATTATTGATGATTTTCACAAGCTATTTAACTATGTAGAGTAATGATAATATGCTAACATTTTCCAAAAATGACAGGTAAATGTTTGCACCTGGTTGTCTTTTCTCCTCCCAAGGATCATATATTCGTACAAAATGTTTCCTGATTTGAAAATGCCTGCACATATCTAAAGGATAGATTGTGGCCTTTAGTAACATAATGAGTTCTTTAGGATTTACTTCATATAATCTCATCTTTTCCCTTTTGTACTCTGCATACTTAACACTCACATGCTAATATTAGCACCAATGCCTTAGGCCTAAATAGCAATAATTACTGGATGACATACTGGCTTCTATTTAAGTTGACAACTCAATAACTTGACATATGCATTACATCTCTATTACACTGGAATCTAAATGGCACTTTATAAAGCATTCCTTTTATATTTAGTTCACTGACTGATCAGACTAGAGCTTATGCTCATCATGCGTCTATTAAAGACTAGTGGATGTGTCATTATTTCTAAGACCTTGCCAGTGTTAGATAATGGAATCATGGAAAGCTGTGTTTACAGAGAAATGTTGGGGTTTTGATAATATGTGTTTCTTGGACAAGAAAAAGTCAAAGACATTTTTACAGTTTTTTAACATGTAGTATAAATGGTTCTTCTAAGTAGAAAATGTCATACCTGAGAAATTCAGTCTGCAGTATAAGATACATTTTTTTTTCTCACAGATGTTTATGTTTTAGGAAGTTTTGTTATGGCAGCATTTCAATTATCAATATGTAGAGCATAATAAGTATAAAACATGTATATCTGTTTTTTTGTTTTGTTTTGTTTTGTTTTTGCGGTACGTGGGCCTCTCACTGCTGTGACCTCTCCCGTTGCGGATCATAGGCTCCGGACGCGCAGGCTCAGCGGCCATGGCTCACGGGTCCAGCCGCTCCGCACGCATGTGGGATCTTCCCAGACCGGGGCACGAACCCGTGTCCCCTGCATTGGCAGGCGGACTCTCAACCACTGCGCCACCAGGGAAGCCTGTATATCTGTTTTTGTTATCTAAACCTCACACAGTTTGGAATATTTCAATGCATTCTACAATACAATATAAATGGAGTTTAAAATATGAACATTGTTTCCCCCCTTCACTCCTCTCCTACCTTTAATCCTCTCTTCACCTGAACGCTCCTCATTTCTCTTCTTTTGCCTCCAAAAGACATTAGGCTGCGGTAGTAATGAAGGCAGGCATAGGGTTTATGTGGAGAGAGTGAGGCAGTGATTGTGGGCAGAGGTGGCCAGTAATGACAGCCCATGCAGACAGAGACTGTGTGTCAGAGTGAAGTGGTGAAGGCAGCCTTCAAGTCCTGGGAGAGTAGCCACACATAGGGGATTTAGCACATATGTAAATATATTAAGGATATTGGAAATTAAGTTTCTCGATGACAGAAAATGAAGGTACAAACATTAGAAGATTTTGACACTGGAACATCACATAAATAATGAATTTATCAACTTCTAAGTACCACTCTCCACTAAAAAGCACCAGACACTGTTAGAGAAATAGCTGATTTTAGTACTGGGGAAGAAACAAGTATAATATGAGCCAGAAATATCTTGTTGAGATAGTAAGGAACGAATCAAAGAAAAATGGGAGTATAATAAAAAGATGTATAAGCCAGTTTTAAGGGGTCCCATTGGCCAAATAGAGATCAATCTAACCATTTATTTAGATAATGACATTAACAGACTGAATATAAGAGGAATCAATGAATACATACTGATATAAATAAGCAAATCCATAAATAAATGGGAAGTAGTACAAGTAGAAGTAACAAAGACCCACAATCTGATGCTCTTCTAGCCACGATTCATTCAAGCAAGAAACATCAATGACTGCTAAAACTAGAAGATGACAGTGGGATGAGGAACCAGATATTTATTTCAAATTACCTCCACATATAATTCTTATTAATTACAAAGTAAAAAGAGTGAAGAAAACTGGCTGATACCATCTTAATTATGTGAACAAAGTTAACACAACACAAATATTAGGACAAAAAATATCATGTACTACGTGATAGGATGCGCAAAAACAAAAGCACAGTATCATTTGCCTGATATTTCTTCTTAAAAAAAGTATAATCTGGCTCTCCTCATGAGAAAACATCAGACAGATCCAAATTGAGAAATATCCTACAAAATGACAGGCTGAAATCTTGAAAAATATGAAGGTTATGAAATCAAAGGAAGATTGAGGAAGGTTCCTGGATGAAGCAGATTAGAAAGATATGACAATTGGGTACATGTATGATCTTTAACTGGATGCTTTTAATATAAAGGACATGACTGAAATGAAACTTAGAAAGGTTCTGTGTGTGAATGGTACACAGGTGTTTTTTGCAATCTTCTTGCTACTTTTCAGGAAGTTTGAAATTATTTCAAAATAAAATTAATGTTTTGAATATGAAAAAATATTTCTTCATATTTCTTTCTAAATGCTTTCAAAAAATAATTTTATTGAAGTAGAATTGATATACAAAAAAACCTGCACATACTTATTGTATACCATTTGATGAATTTGGACATATAATATACATCCATGAAACTATTATCACCATCAAGTTAGTAAATATATCATCACCTCCAAAAGTTTCCTCCTGTCCCAGTTTTGTGTAGGCATGTGTGTTAAGAATACTTAACATGAAATCTATCCACTTAACAAATTTTTAAGTGAACATTACAGTATTGTTCAGTATAAATGCATTTTTTGAGAGATATATTTTTAACCTGTTTCGTTTGGGTGATATGCAACTTAGGTTTTGCCTAATTTCCAGCATATGCTCACATAGAAACTTCCCATGACATACTAATAGAGATATAAGATCAGCAACTATGGGAGGAGTGCTTTTGAACTTCCCTTTTATTTCCTTTGACCCGGACACCTGCATCCTGGATGGTATCTTTCTAAGTTCGTCATGACAGTGCAATAGGAAACGGCCATCTTATCAAACTTCCTGGAAATCCTTCTTTCCCAAGGAAAACAAGAACAAACCTCACTTAAGCAAACGTTCCCTTCACAGTGCTTCGCTCAGTGTCCTCCAAAAGTGAATTTGTTAACAGATACCCTGAAGAGATGGTAGTTTTGTGGCGAAAGACGACACTATATCCATATTTATTAACTGCCCTTCAAACAGAGTAGCAATTTCCCTTGAGACTGTGCTCTCAGAAACAACAAAATATAACGTCCAATGCTTCATATAAGACATGTCATTAACTGCAGAAAACTGCAGAACTATCTATCATGTGGTCTGCCTACTGTGTCCTTCCTATTTTTTTTTTTCTTTGCTGATGCCAAATGAACACACAATTTCCCAGAAGCAAATAAATGAACACCACAAAGAATGAGTACAGAACACAGTTCATGTACTTCTTCAAAAGGAAGAAGGAAGCAGGATGAGGCCAAGGAGAAAAAGAAGGGCTGAAGGGCACAGTGGGGCAAAATGATGCAGGAGGAGTGATGGGCCTTTGGAAGCATTTATGAATCAATCACCAAAGCAGATCAGATACAACATTTATCTGTACTGACAGTATTTATTGACCAGTAAAACAGTCAAGGAATAGTCTGAAAATTATCAAAATGTATCTAAATGACAGAGGCCAAAAGATCATCCATTTCCCTGAAAAGCTTTATGGGAATATTGTTTCATTAATTTAAATTCATATTAATTCCACATATCCATATGTGAGTGCCTACTATTCCCAAAATACTGTAAGAAATAGTGAAGCATATACGAGGATGAATATGGTATAACCTCTGACATGAGAAAGCTGAAAGTCTAGGAGACGGCATTACTCTGGTGCAAGGCAGAATATGATACATTCCTTTGGGTTTTGGTTGCTGCTCTTTGGAGTCAAATATTTCCAAGAAAATGACGCAGGAAGTCATTGTAAAACTTGATCAAATCTGTACAAGTTTGCAAAAAAAAAGGGGGGGGGGACTAAAAAGGACCTGAGGGGATAACAGATAAGTTTGGGTGGGGACTACAGAGGATCCCCATGGTAGGGTCAAAAATGTCTCTTTCCATGGTAGGCTGGGAAGGATTAAGGTCAAGCATCAGGATCAGAGGGTCCCCAAGTCTGAAAGCAACTGTGGAGTTATGGTTTGCAAGGAGAATGGGAGAGAAACAGTACGTGGAAGAGAAAGTGGGCAGAATCAAGGGGGAAAAAAAATCCTGCCTACTTCAGTGTCTGCCTAAGGCCAGCCCTGATATCACATCTGTTACATTCACACAGAGCTGATAAGGGAACACAGACCTCCTCCATCCCTCACACTCCTTGCTCACATGCCCCCCCAATGCCATCAATGCCTTAACAAAGCTCTGCTGTTCAGGCCAGCATTTTCCTTCCCTCCTTATGGTTTTATTTTATTATTGTTATTATTATTTGGGTTTATATGTGTTACTTGCTATACACTCAGCAGTGTAAGTTGGTATTTGGATTTCATGTGTCTCTGGAGAGCACTTGCTCAGCACAAAGGAAAGTGAGAAGAAAACCTATGTAACATTTTCTGTCAAAAAGCCTCCCTGCTCAAAGCTTAGACTCACCTGGAAAGAGACCTGCTTACAAAAATATATGGAACTTCCAATATTATGATTCACACAGTCTGTGTTAGAATAATAAATAACAACCTAGAGCAGGAAATATATTTTTCTCTTGATATTTGCAGTGATTTTTTAATGGCTTTCTCTGGGCACTTGGTTTATTAACTATAACTCTTAAAAGCAGAGATAATTTTTAGAAAAAATGAATCATGGGCAAAAATGTAATGAAAAGAAAATTATATAAGGTTTTGAAGTGCCAAAAAAATAGCAAAACCAGCAGAGGTTGTTTGTGAAAATATAACTGTAATATCCTGAATTTGATCATAACAAATCTGCACAATCCTCCTTTTGAATAAGCCAGGAAAATTTTAACTCTAGGAAGCCTTTGGGAAAAAGAAATTTGTTCATTAAAGGGTACTCAGGTTAATGTTTATTCCTTACCCTTTCCTTTCCCAAAAGTCATCCATTTTTAAGTTGGTTTGAAGCAGTTTGCACGTTATCATTAGTAATAGTTACCACTGTTGAGTAATAATTATTCTATCTGGCATTATGTAAAAGGTTTTACTACATATGAATTACCATGATATATCTTCAAGCAGCCTCAAATACATATGTGTACCAACTGTGAGAAATAGTTTGTTCAACTACAAAAGGGTGTAAAACAGTCTGGGAAACAGTTGTTTTGAAAAACTGTTTTAAGGAATTTGAGCAAATTATTTCTGTTTTTAGCAATGCTAAACTTAACCACTTTTCCAGATATCTTCTCTTGATTAAAATTTGAGGGCAGTCATAAGGTTTTAAGACTATATGGTTTAAATAAAAAAAGACTATAACTGCTTTCCATAGAATAGATATAGAATGTACGATCATTTCTACTAGAAAATATGAGCTTCCACTGTATTTCCTATATTCTGCTCACACGATCCATACTTGTCATTTTATTTTAAAATGACATCAATGTATAATATATGTATACATTATACATTGTATAACACATACAGGAGTTCTAGAACTTTGTACACTGGACATTTCTTTAAGTGTTCTATGTTGGGTATTTCATTAAACGCATACCTATATACTTGCATACTATATAAATAAACATATAATATTATATGCTTAATTAATGTCTATATAATATTATATGTGTTTATATATGTATGTATATATAAAATTTCTTTTAGAATATTAAATATATTAATCCATAATCTATCAGCTTCCAGCGTTGCTGCCAAAAATTCAGAGGACATGTTGATTCTTGATTCTTTATATATATGTCAATTTTTCTCTCTTTGGAGGTATATGGAATTGTGTCTTCGTTCCCTATTATTCCAAAATTTTACCATGATGTGCACAGGCGGAGGTCTATTTTCATTCACTGTGCTGGCATCTGATGAGGTCTTTAAATCTGAAAACACATCCTTCATTTACTGGAAATTTTCTTAAAAGACTTATTTGATGATTTCTTTTCCTCTGTTTTTATCTGTTCTGTTCTTATAGAACTATTACTATTTGGATTTTGCACTCTTTTGAATGCTCCTCTTATTCTCTTTTCTTATCTGAATATCCCTTTTAAATAGTACCTTGTTGTTAATTCATAGTCCTTTATATCTCTGGGGAAAGACTTCTTGAGCATACAATCTTTTTACCTCAATTTGCTAACATAAAAATGGGCTTTGGGCCTGGACACTTCCTTTCCAAGAAATGAAAGGTCTCCCCAGCCTAGGTTGGGCTTACTGCCTGTGGGAATATCTTTCCCTGGTTCATACTTAAGGTGTACTCCTTTGTTCTGCTTAAGTACATGCATCAGTGGCCCTCATGAAGACCCTCAGCTTTCTATATTTTAGACTACACAGAGGAGAGGTTGAAGTGCTTTTATGGGAGCACCAAGTGGGTTGTGTAGATCTCTACCACCCATGCAGGCTGAAGATGCTTTATCTGTACCGCCAGAGCCTGTTGTGCATGTCCTCTGTTCTCAGTGACCTCAAATCATGCTCTAGTCTCTCCAAACTGGATGGCACCCTTTGGCCACTCAGTGAATGAGGTTACAAAATCTTTCTAAGGATACCAATGATGTTTACTTTTTGAAATTTACATTTCCCTATGTACTTTGTTTCCTCTGTTAGTTTATTTGTTCTGTTCACTAAATTCCATCTTGAAGAAATTTCTCAGATATCTGTTGATCATTAGTTGTCTACTTATATTCAAGAGTAGGGGACTAAGATGTTGTTTGGAAGTTCTGAGCATGTGGGTATGGGTGGTCAACTGTGGGTTTCACTGAAAAATGATGGGACTGGGTCATTTTCATTGGAAAATCCCTATGTCAGGATCTTTATGTTTTGCCGTTTGGCGTGGTCAGATTCTGCACACTCTTCAGTCTTCTGCCTGAGAACTAAGAGAAAGAAGATGGCTGAGCAGAGGGTATGTCTCAGCCTTTTCTATAAATATACATACATTTAGTTAGGGCTTCACACTCAACTGTACCTAGCATGTACCATTTCAGAGATCTTCTGCTTTATTCTCTCTAGAAAACAAGCCTCCATTCTCCTGTCAGGATGGGACTATAACTTGGCTACTTACAGTAGGGTAAAAAATTGCGGCAATTACATGCTTTATAAACAGGCTTTTAAACCAATCTTTCCTCTGTTAACACCCTCTCTCTAATTCAACTGACATCTAGAGATACCTAATGACACCAATTCCTGAGCTTTGAGGGATTTTGCAGTACAAACTGGATTTGACCTGTTCTTTCTCACTGTTGCTTTAAGATTCAGCTTTCTTGAGTCTGTTATGTCAGTTTCCCGCACCCCATGCAGTGGAAACGCAGAGTCATAGCCACTGGACCACCAGGGAAGCTCCCTTTTTTTCTTCTCTTGTGTTCATTCCATTCTTGTGAATATAGACCTCTGTTGTCATGTTAGTGGGGTTTTATGAGGGAGTAAAATTAATATATATATGCAATCCACCATTACCTGAGATTTTACAGCTATCCATTTTGTGATGAACATTTCAGAGTCAAATTATATATTCTGTCATTTTTTAAATCGGGTGTCAAAATCATAATAATGGTGACACTAACATCTGAATGAAATTTTTAGTTCATCTTTGATTGGAGGTTATTAGCAGATGTGTCCACCTTATGACATATGTTGTACTATCAACACATACATGGCACAATGAACTGTGTGGAGGGAGTGGCCTGTAGTAGGGTAGAAGGATGAACTGATTTGAAACCAGAGTAGGAATTCCAGTGGGCATTATATTTATTTGGGTTCAGTCAAGAAAACACTGCCACTTTCAGGATTTGGAGAACAGAGGGTATAATATAGGAATCAGGTCTCAAAGGAATGTTAGAAGAATTGGAGGAGCAAAGGTTAAGGAACAGCAGCTGGAACATCAGGGAAAGAACTACTGAAGATCTCAGCTTGAGGCAAAAAAATTGAGTAGTTCTTAAAAGCTTATAGAAAAACTACTTCACTTCTCAAGAATATCTGAAAAGCACCTATTAATTCTCTCATTGTGCCATAGTGAAGTGGGTGATTCTCAAGTACAGCCCAAGAACCTCCTGTGAATGTGCGGCCACCTCCATAATACAACTCTCCAGCATATTTCTCCTCTTCTGCCTTTCAAATTGTACTTGTGTGCCTTTTACTGGCTAACTACAAACGTGAACCACAGAGAGAAGGGGATTCTTGTCTGAGTGCAAAGGGAAACTTGGAAGGGGTGTTAGTAAAGTTGAATCAGCAACAGATGATCCACCTACAACATAAAAATATTGTATCTATTCAATCAACTCCTGTGTTATGGACTTATTTGCAATGGTATTGGTGGGAATTTACAATGACAGGACATACCTAGAGGGCAGAGATAGACTGAGGAAAGCTGAGTGAAGGTGAGGATATAAACCAAAATATTTCCCTCATGTACCAGGTTCCACGTAACGTATTAAGTATAACTACATTTTAATGTTAGTTTTGAGGACTACAGCAAAACAAACAAAAGCCAACTACTACCAGCAATCTGAAGTGCCAAAAAAAAAAAAAAAAAAAGGACTATTAAGAAAGGAAAAAGTAAAAATGAGCAGCCATCTTACCTCCAGAATATGGCCTAATACTCACCACTAAGCCATGCAATTCTCCCATTGAGCAAAAATAAGCTCACAGAATACCAACTTCAGACAAGATTACTTTGACTCCATGACAAAGTGAGACAAAACAAGGCCAGTCCACTATTTTGCCAAAGCCCAGGCAAAAACAAGGTCACTGTGCCAATCACAAAATACCAGACACCCCCCTCTTTTGGCTAAAATGAGTAACTTTTCACTCTTTACCAGTCATAGTTTTATCCTCATCCTAGCCTCTTCTCCCTACAAATAAAATGCATTGAAATACCAATCATAATACTGTCCCACTTTCTCCCAGCATCCAATTTACAGCACCAGCCCCCTCACTGCTGTTTCCTTAAGCCCTCCCCTAAATCACCCACAAAAAGCCCCCAAATTTCTATAATAGATTCTTTCTAACACCCTCTATTTTGACACTACATGATTACTCATTGTGACAGTTAACGTGTCAACCTGGCTAGGTGCCCCGTTATTTGGCCAAACACCAGTCTATAGATGTTACCCTGAAGCTATTTAAGATATTACTAACATTTCGGGATTTCCGTGGTGTCGCAGTGGTTAAGAATCTGCCTGCCAATGCAGGGGACACTGGTTCGGTCCCTGGTCGGGGAAGATCCCACATGCCGCAGAGCAACTAAGCCCATGCGCCACAACTACTGAGCCTGCGCTCTAGAGCCTGCGAGGCACAACTACTCAACTCCATGTGCCTAGAGCCCGTGCTCTGCAACAAGAGAAGCCACTGCAATGAGAAGCCCGTGCACCACAACGAAGAGTAGCCCCCTGCTCGCCTCAACTGGAGAAAGCCTGCATGCAGCAAATAAATAAATACATATAAATAAAAATTAATTAATTAATTGATTAAAAAAAGATATTACTAACATTTAAATCTGTACACTTTGAGTAAAGCAGATTACCCTCTATAATGAGGGTGGGCCTTGTCCCATGATGTTCTCTCTGCTGTAATAAACTCAATGTGTTTAAATATATAGGTGTGTTCCTGGTAGTCTTTCTCTGAAGGCTGTTGACCCTGTCCTGTCCTGCATGAGTTCTCGCATGTAGCCAAAAGAAAAAAGGGAAGGATATCCTGCATTTCTATTTAAGAAAATAAACTGGAAAATCAGGGCATTTTTTCTCTTAGTTTTTTTATTTTCTCTTTCATAAAAAGAGAGTACTGAATATTTGAGAACTACACCCAATCTGTAATGTTTTACACATTCAGTGAAGACTTTCGAACACATTTCAAGTATCAAATCTATTTAAATATATCATTTTAAAGAAGGTTGTGTCAAATGTTGGTTACTTTCAGTTAATAAAATATTCATTAGCTATTTTCATTTTGTCAAGTCTAATGAAAATATTGTTAAATAGATAAATAGTGATGTTAAAAGTACCTCCCACAGAATTACAGATTTCTCTGCAAGATTTGTGCTTTTTCCTCTTAAAACATCAGCAACATTACAGGAATAGCACAACTTACTGAATTTTGTTTATTGTATTTCCTATGACCTGGACATCATTTTTTTTCCCTTTACTTGTACTTCCTGTACCAGAATTTGGTCAGTTTGTAATTTTCCACTCGTTCACAGCACATGACAAAAAAAATTTATGAGGCTCTTGAGTGTTAAGTCTTGTGACGAAAATCAGTCCTAATGGGAAATTGGTGAGTTCATTTACAACCAGGAAACCATTAAGCAAATTCTGTGTTTTAAGAAATCCCATTTGGTCATATGTTAGTGACCAGGCTAGTGATTAAATCACCTTTACATAACCCTCAGGAAAAAAAAAATGCTTTTATACATACATGGCTCAGTGCCCTACACCCCAGGCTATGATCTTATCAGCCCTTGCAAGGACAGATATGATCTACATTTGGATGGAAACATTCCAAGAAAAACCCAGGTGCTATAGGAAGTGATATGGGTGATACAGTAGGTGGTGATCTTTCCTCTGAGTCAGTTCTGGACCAATTACCCAGCATAGGGCAAGGGAGCAGCAGTGTCGATTGACGACTTGTCACAAAACGTAGTTCTCTATGGTGCAGTTTCTTATAGTTGAACGAAACATTTTTTTTAAATGTCAATATATTTTGTCTCCCAGGCAAATTTTTATAAAAAATTATATCTTGTGCTTTTGCTTATTTCTCCATATTTAAAGAATTTTAGCTGTGAGTACTATTAAGGATCTCAAAGGATTCTTAGGGATCATTTGACCCAAGCCTTAATTTTATAATTAAGAAAGAGATTATTTACATGAGTTGCAGAATTGGGACTTGGACCGGGTTTTCTGACATCTAGTTTTGCTAATCTTACTCTTGCTATTTCTCTTTTATTTTACACTCTCTCCTCTGATCTTAACAATTTATTTGTTTTTAGTTCATAACAAATGTTTTGTAGTCAATGAATAAATAAAAAACACTCTTAAGTTCTTCAAAATTAAGTACTACCAGAATATTGTTTTTTTCTTTGTCCTTTTTAAAAAATTTAGCAGACACATAACAAGCATATACTAGATTTTTTGTGAACTTCAGATTCTAATAGTATCACCAATGATTTCCAAACATTTATTGAATTCCTAAGAAAAAATATCACTGTTCTCATGCACTTTGGTAGCCTTATTTATTGAATCATTGGTTTTTTCTTTTAAGGAAAATTTACAGTAAGTGAATTTTAACATTGAGATTTCTATTAAAGAACAATAAAGATGTCTAGGAAGAGATAATTAATCATGTGTTGGTTTTATATACAAAATCGTGATATTGTAATAAATATTAGGACAAGTTGGAAAATAATGTCACTGACCAGCTGCTACTGAATGGATAAAAAAAAATGCAAGGAAAGAAATTTCATCACTGAAACTATGGAGAGATGCTATATTCAATCAAGACTAGAAAGCAATTCAGTCATTGTGTACACAGTTGTCAGGAAAGAGGACAGAAGTGATGGAATTCCTTACTATTAAAAAGCAAAGACTTGCTTTTATTCCAATATGATAGAAGTAAGTGAATGGTACACTGACTATAGCTGAAAGCATTTTCATCTATCCCAAACTTTGAGAAAGTCTGACACACCCATACATCTTATTTACTAAAGCAAACAGTCAAATGGATTATTTTAAACTATTTCTTTGTAAATTACCTAGCTTCTTTATAAATCACCCATACCTCTCAGTGCTTATGTCATTTCCTTGTTTGTTCCAACTCAAATAAGAGTTTCTGCATATTTCCAAATCTCCATCCCAGCAACCTATGGCTCTGGGTCCCTGATTTCATCTCTGACTAGTACTGTTGTTTTTTTGAATCTTGCTATGTTCAGTGGTCTCTGGCTTGATTTTAGGCACCCAGGAAGCATCAGCTACAAGACTTCTGGTCTTGTCAACCTCAATCCCTGAGCCCAGTCAATGGTTAGTACACAGCCACCTCAAAATGTGCCTGAACTTGGCTTTGTGTATTTGGCTCCTTGATTACCATCCTGCAAAACTGGTCTAGTTTCTACGGGCCAAACAACAATATGGCAGAAACGCAGAGACAGGCAATTTTTGAAAGTCCTTTAAAGTGATAAGTGGTTTACTTAACGATATGTATTAGATAATAAGAGAAAGAATCCAGAGATTTGGATTTGGTATCCATACCTATGTTAGGTAGCATCTTACCTTGAAACAGTATTTCACATTACAGCAGAAACACCTTAACTTGGATGACTAAATTCTACTTAAATAAAGCCTATTTTTCAGTATAGTTTTTCAGAGATATTATTAGTCACTTTTAATAAAAATAACCTGCACATTTCCTTACCATTCCTGGGATTGCCCACAGAAATTTTATATTAGAATAAGAATTAGAAGTAATTTATATCTAATCTATTCATTGAAGATCTGGGTTAAACAATGTATGAGGAATAGAAGAAAAACTATATTCAAAAGACAAGTTGGTAACCCTGAAACCTATAAGGAAGGTAGGTCACTGCAAAAGTGGTGAGAGATGGTAAAAGAGAATGAGTGAGAGCCTTAAATAGGCACAATTCTGAAGCTCGCCATTGTCTTATCTTACTGAGAGATAGGATACTGAGATACTGAGAGATAGGATATTGAGATACTGAGAGATAGGATTGCATGATGGTTATATCCACAATCTCTGGACTTAATTCATGGCTTCACCACGTGTTAGTTATGTGATTCTGAGTTCTCATAATGTTAGCTTTCTTAAATGTGAATGGGGTAAAAGTAGTATTGAATTCTTAGAGATGTTATGAGGATTAATAAATAAATACAGAATAAGCACTGAATAAACACTAATAACCATGACAATGGTTACTGTCAGTGGTTAATACCCATTACAATAACTTTATTGTACAACAGCATATTTGACACTGATGATTTTGCCATACTTTTTGTGGCCATATTTCTATAAACCACATACATAGGCTTCAAAACCAGAACAAATAACAGATTCTCCATATCTCATTATAGAAAGAAATATATCTTACAGTCTATAGATCTAAACACATTAATTTCATTGTAAATAAACTTATGACACAAAATTAGCATTATTTTCAACATTTCAAAATGTCCCACGTATATTATTTATAAGAATTAAGTATACTTAATTACAATGAAAAACAAAGATGACTCTATAGTTCCTCTAAGTACTCCAATTTTTACATCTCCAGTCATATTCCTTCTCTCTACAATTATTATAAAGTGATCAAATTTTAAATATCTTATATCTACTATATTTTTTATGAAAATGGAGCCATAATTGAAAAAAAATTAGGTGATTAAGTTGCCAATAAATATTTAGCTCTGATTAAATAAAAGTAGATTCTTTTGCCATGACCCACTGGAGTTTGGAATACTTTTTTATAACTGCATCTGTACCAAATCATGAATAAATATTACAGAGACATTTGCTCTCTTGATGAGCAGTTATAACTCCCATTAAAAGGAATGGAAAATACATCTGCAAATCCTGTCTCTTTACCAGATCTCAGTGCCAAACAACTAGATGTGTTCTGGTGATAACGTTTCACGTGGAAGAAAAAAATAAGCCTCGTATTTGGAAATCATCTGATCAGAAAAAAGTTCTATTGTTTTATATTTTTATAAATAAACAAAGGTTGAGACTGTGTCAAAAAAACATTTTTCTCCTAAGCACACCAAGATATGTCCTTCTATAAAACAGGGGATTTATTGTAACCATTTTTTCCCTAATAATTCTAAATAGCACCATAATTAGTCTCAGAAGAAGTGGACTTTCTCAAGAAACTGAAACGTTAATCTTGGATATCATCTATTATATTAAAAATTTTCTTCTAGGGATATTTTGTATATTATTAAGTAGTTGCATTATTTATTCAATTATATTTTTCATCTGAGCTTAGAGGATTATATTGGTCTTGAATGTAGATATAATTATTTATTATATATATATTGATAATTACCACATATATATTACCATAATATATATATTACTTAGAAGGAACTTTATACATATGAAGCTACTGAGATTCAGAAAGTTTAAGTGATTTGGCCAAGGTGATAGAGTCAAAAAAATGATTCAAATTTTTATAGTTACTTGTAAATATAAAAACTGTAAAAAACCAGCTCTGAATAGCAGAGCATCTTCTGGTGTTTTACTATGCAGTGGATAAGCTTGAATAATATTTCCTACAACAAGTTCCAAAAGTGGCAACGAAGTAGGGAGGCTCAACGGGGTCCTCAATGCTGCTCTGCCATATTTCTGATACATTAATCAGCACGTTTCTCACATTTCAGTTTCAATTTACTTTTCTAATAATCTCTAATACTTCCATCCTAAAAAACACAGTCAACCAGTCAACAAACCAAAAAACCAAACAAAACCCAGGTTAAAAAAATGAACAAAAGATTAAAAACTAAAAACCAAACAAACAAACACTTTTCCAATTCCACATTCTCCCTCATTGTCTTGATTCTTGCCTCTTTTTCACAACCATCCTTGTCTCTGGTGCCTTGCCTCCCGTTCACTCGCCATCTTCAGAACAAAAGTTCCCTCGCCCCCAACACTCTAGTCAATGGGTTTTATTGATTGATATTGCTATACCGATTGAACGTCTAACAATATTTTTATTGTACTTCAGCCCACAACATCACTTGACATGTTTGATCATCTTCCAAGTCTCTTACTTGATTTCTATTATAGCACACTACTAATTTCCTCCAGCTACTCATGTTTCTTTTTTTATCTGTCTTTCTTTGAAAGGTGGGTACACATCAGTGTCCTTTCCTATACTCTATTCACTGGTTGAACAGTCTCACCTATTTTATGATCTTAATTTTCACCTATATTCAAACAGATGTTGAAAGCCCAGGATGTCCAAAAATCTAACATACTCTTAGATATTCTATAAGTCAACATCTCCAAATCTGAACATATTGTCCTCAATCAAGAAACTACCTCTCCTTTTGTTTGTTCATTCTATGATTCTCTCCATCTATCCAATTGTTAAGCTGACCTCTTCATTCTTCATGAATCACTAAATACATGAATTGTATATCTCCTACTAATCTCTTCACTCCTGAATTCCACCCTCCTTGCCACTAATCTACTTCATGTATTCTTGCACCAAGATTATTTCTAAATTCCTCACATTTTTCTTGTTTCATCTTCACATTTTTTTGCACATGCCAATAAGAGTTTTTTTTTAAACAGATTCAAATTGAATTATACCATTTCTCTTCATGAGATACTCCACTGGCTTCCCATTATTCAACACATAAAATCCAAATTCTTTAATAGGAGACACCTGACACTGCTTATCTGGCTCCCCACATTCTCTCCAGCTTCATCTTCTTCACCATCCTGCAACCCAACTTCCTACTTTAAGTTTTATACATTTTAAATAACTATCACTAATCCCGACACTAGATTTCTGCTCACCTTTGCACATTGTCTCTTATCCTAGAATGGTTTTTCCACTGCCATCCCCTCTTCGCTCCCAGTCATCCCTCATATGCATAAATCCTACTCATTTTAATCATTCTCTTTCTGGTGAGTTTACATATTCCTATCTCTGGAAGCCTTCTCCGCTCAACCCCCAAATCTACAATTCTAAATTTAAAAATACTCTCATGTGTCCCCATAGCACCCTCTGCTTTCTGCTTCCCATGATTGTATCTCAACAGAGAATATATAATAATTTCCTAATTACTTGTCTTTATTCCTCACTAGACCATAAGCTCCAAGAGGGTAGACACTTTCTGTCTCTTTCACTGTTGTATCTCCAGTGTAGCAAAAAGCCCAGGGCACAGAAGCCAATGGATAAATGTCTGTTTTATGCATCCATGAAAATAACAAAGCATATAACCATGTTTCACTAATTGTAAAATCCATTTCCATCTACCATAATCCTGATAAAAGCCTGAATAACTTATTCCATTTAAACATTATTTTATTTCTATGAATTAAAGATGCATCATTATGGAAGAAGGAATGGATTACAATAAGTAAAAAGAAAAATATGGGGACATCCTCTTTATTTATCACAGGTGTGGTCTAAGAAGTGAGGTCATTCCAGAATCTAAGCATAAATTCAGTTACCAACCAGGAAGTAAAAGTATAATTTGTAAATAATTCTGGAGTGCTTGTAAACATCTTTCTTTGCTGATTCTCCAAGTAATTTTATAGTTTAAATATGGCAAGTTTTTAGGAAAACATTTGGATTCTCTGTTCTAACTTATTTGACCATGCATCTGTATTTGATAACTTCATCAGTTTGATTCTGAAAAGAGGGATTTTGGCTCCTGCAACAGTTGATATATTGTCAAATGTTGAATTTACAATTTGTTTTGCATATCATTTAATGAATTCTCAACTAACTTAATCCAAAATAAACATTAAGCATACAAATTTTAAAGATTTAAGATTTCTATTACTAAAAATAAGATCCAATGTCAGTAAGAGACTTTGCTATGAGGTATTACATCATCTATTATATGTTATTTATATTGTATTGAGTAGTATAAGGGAAAATGAACAACCATTCCACACTTACCAATAGAATCAAAGTTTCTGAATGCAGCAATGAATATGAGCTTACAGAGAATGAAATACTGAAGAGACAAAGGAAGAATGAATATCATAATGAAACTACTAGAACAGAATATCAGAATTCATACATTAATATGTTCTTAGTTAATAGCAGTGATTATTGAAAATTTGATTCAGAAAATGATACTATTACAATCTGAAATATTAAATTTTGGAATGCCAACTACATCATTCACAAAACCTAAAATGGTTAGAGTTGCATTCTAAAGCATTATGATATAATATACAGAGGATACAGAATCTGTGGCAAGTTAAGCCCATATGGTTTCTCTGAAGTTTAGATCAATTTAGATTTTTCTGGTCAACTTTATACTGTGGCAATCTTTATCTTTAAAAAATTGGAAAAAAATGCTAAAATGTTAGAACACAAAGACATTACAAACTAAGCAATGAAAAATGTTTGGAAGTATTGATAGCACATCCATTTTTAAGAAATTTTGCTACAAAATTTCAAAATGTGTTTAAAATTCTAAGGGGAAGTATTAGTTCAGGAGTAAAAATAACAGTATATTCTTAACATTTTATTCACTCATTCCACAGGTGTTTGCTTAGCACCTACAAATCAAAATATGTAGAGTAGAAGATACTAAGACAAATAAGAAAGAACACTGGACTTTAAGAAACTCAAAGGCTCTCTCAAAGGAGAGATATCTAGCAGGTAAGAAAACAAATTGAGAAGCAAGAAGAACTACAACCCTGTAGCCTGTAGGGAAAAAAAAAAAAACACATTCACAGAAAGACAAGATGAAAAGGCAGAGGGCTATGTACCAGATGAAGGAACAAGATAAAACACCAGAAAAATAACTAAGTGAAATGGAGATAGGCAATCTTCCAGAAAAGAATTCAGAATAATGATAGTGAAGATGATCTAGGACCTCAGAAAAAGAATGGAGGCAAGATCGAGAAGATGCAAAAAATGATTAACAAAGATCTAGAAGAATTAAAGAACAAACAAACAGAGATGAACAATACAATAACTGAAATGAAAAATATACTAGAAGGAATCAATAGCAGAATAACTGAGGCAGAAGAACGGATAAGTGACCTAGAAGACAGAATGGTGGAATTCACTGCTGTGGAACAGAATAAAGAAAAAAGAATGAAAAGAAATGAAGACAGCCTAAGAGACCTCTGGGGCAAAATTAAATGCAACAACATTCGCATTACAGGGGTCCCAGAAGGAAAAGAGAGAGAGAAAGGACCCGAGAAAATATTTGAAGAGATTATAGTCAAAAACTTCCCTAACATGGGAAAGAAAATAGCCAGCCAAGTCCAGGAAGCACAGAGAGTCCCATACAGGATAAACCCAAGGAGAAACATGCCCAGACACATAGTAATCAAACTGACAAAAATTAAAGACAAAGAAAAATTATTGAAAGCAGCAAAGGAAAAATGGCAAGTAACATACAAGGGAACTCCAATAAGGTTAACAGCTGATTTCTCAGCAGAACTTCTACAAGCCAGAAGGAGTGCCATGATATATTTAAAGTGATGGAAGAACCTACAACCAAGATTACTCTACCCGGCAAGGATCTCATTCAGATTCGACAGAGAACTCAAAAGCTTTACAGACAAGCAAAAGCGAAGAGAATTCAGCACCACCAAACGAGCTCTAAAACAAATGCTAAAGGAACTTCTCTAAGTGGGAAACATAAGAGAAGAAAATGACCTACAAAAACAAACCCAGAACAATTAAGAAAATGGGAATAGGAACATACATATTGATAATTACCTTAAACGTGAATGGATTAAATGCTCCAACCAAAAGACACTGGCTTGCTGAATGGATACAGAAACAAGACCCATATATATGCTGTCTAAAAGAGACCCACTTCAGACCTAGGGACACATACAGACTGAAAGTGAGGGGATGGAGAAACATATTCCATGCAAATGGAAGTGAAAAGAAAGCTGGAGTAGCAATACTCATATCAGATAAAATGATTTTAAAATAAAGAATGTCACAAGAGACAAAGAAGGACACTACATAATGATCAAGGGATCAATCCAAGAAGAAGATATAACAATTGTAAATATTTATGCACCCAACATAGGAGCACCTCAATACATAAGGCAACTGCTAACAGCTCTAAAAGAGGAAATCGACAGTAACACAATAATAGTGGGGGACTTTAACACCTCACTTATACCAATGGACAGATCATCCAAACAGAAAATTAATACGGAAACACAAGCTTTAAATGAAACAATAGACCAGATAGATTTAATTGATATTTATAGGACATTCCATCCAAAAACAGCAGATTACACTTTCTTCTGAACTGCACAAGGAACATTCTTTAGGATAGATCACATCTTGGGTCACAAATCAAGCCTCAGTAAATTTAAGAAAATTGAAATCATATCAAGTATCTTTTCTGACCACAACACTATGAGATTAGGAATCAATTACAGGGGAAAAAAACGTAAAAAACACAAACACATGGAGGCTAAAAAATATGTTACTAAATAATCAAGAGATCACTGAAGAAATCAAAGAGGAAATTAAAAAATACCTAGAGACAAATGACAATGAAAACACGACAATCCAAAACCTATGGGATGCAGCAAAAGCATTTCTAGGAGGGAAGTTTATAGCAATACAATCCTACCTCAAGAAACAAGAAAAATCTCAAAGAAACAACCTAACCTTACACCTAAAGGAACTAGAGAAAGAAGAACAAACAAAACCCAAAGTTAGCAGAAGGAAAGAAATCATACAGATCAGAGCAGAAATAAATGAAATAGAAACAAAGAAAACAATAGCAAAGATCAATAAAACTAAAATCTGGTTGTTTGAGAAGATAAACAAAATTGATAAACCAATTGCCACACTCATCAAAAAAAAGAGGGAGAGGACTCAAGTCAATAAAATTAGAAATGAAAAAGGAGAAGCTAAAACAGAACCACAGAAATACAAAGCATCCCAAGAGACTACTACATGCAATTCTATGCCAGTAAAATGGACAACCTGGAAGAAATAGACAAATTCTTAGAAAGGTGTAATCTTCCAAGACTGAGCCAGGAAGAAACAGAAAATATGAACAGATCAATCACAAGTAATAAAATTCAAACTGTGATTAAAAATCTTCCAACAAACAGAAGACCAGGGCCAGATGGCTTCACAAGTGAATTCTATCAAACATTTAGAGAAGAGCTAACACCCATCCTTCTCAGACTTTTCCAAAAAAATTGCAGAGGAAGGAAAACTCCCAAACTCATTTTACAAGGCTACCATCACCCTGATACCAAAACCAGACAAAGACACTACAAAAAAAGAAAATTACAGACCAATATCAGTGATGAATATAGATGCAAAAATCCTCAACAAAATACTAGCAAACAGAATCCAACAACACATTAAAAGGATCATACAACATGATCAAGTGGGATTTATCTCAGAGATGCAAGGATTCTTCAATATATGCAAATCAATCAATGTGATACACCGTATTAACAAACTGAAGAATAAAAACCATATGATCATCTCAATAGATGCAGAAAAAGCTTTTGACAAAATTCAACACCCATTTATGATAAAAACTCTCCAGAAATTGGGCATAGAGGGAACCTACTTTAACATAATAAAGGCCATATATGACAAACACACAGCAAACATCTTTCTCAATGGTGAAAAACTGAAAGCATTTCCTCTAAGATCAGGAACAAGACAAGGATGTCCACTCTCACCACTATTATTCAACATAGTTTTGGAAGTCCTAGCCATAGCAATTAGAGAAGAAAAAGTTATAAAAGGAACACAAATTGGAAAACAAGAAGTAAAACTGTCACTGTTTGCAGATGACATGATACTATACATAGAGAATCCTAAAGATGCCACCAGGAAACTACTAGTGCTTATCAATGAATTTGGTAAAGTTGCAGGATACAAAATGTAGGCACATAAATCTTTTGCATTCCTATACACTAATGATGAAATATCTGAAAGAGAAATTAAGGAAACACTCCCACCTACCATTGCAACAAAAAGAATAAAATACCTAGGAATAAACGTACCTAGGTAGACAAAAGACCTGTTTGCAGAAAACTATATGACAGTGATGAAAAAACTTAAACATGATACCAACAGATGGAGAGATATACCATGTTCTTGGATTGGAAGAATCAATATTGTGAAAATGACTATACTACACAAAGCAATCTACAGATTCAATGAAATCCCTATCAAATTACCACTGGCATTTTTTACAGAACTAGAACAAATAATCTTAAAATTTGTATGGAGACACAAAAGACCCCAAATAGCCAAAGCAGTCTTGAGGGTAAGAAACGGAGCTGGGGGAATCAGACTCCCTGACTTCAGACTATACTACAAAGCTACAGTAACCAAGACAATATGGTATTGGCACAAAAACAGAAATATAGATCAATGGAACAGGAGAGAGAGCCCAGAGATAAACCCAGGCACCTATGGTCAACTAATCTATGACAAAGGAGGCAAGGATATATGGTGGAGAAAAGACAGTCTCTTCAAATAAGTGGTGCTGGGAAAACTGGACAGCTACATGTAAAAGAATGAATGAAATTAGAACACTACCTAACACCATACACAAAAATAAACTCCAAATGGATTAGAGAACTAAATGTAGGACCGGGCACTATAAAACTCTTAGAGGAAAACATAGGAAGAACACTCCTTGACATAAATCACACCAAGAGATTTTTTGAACCACCTGCTAGAGTAATGGAAATAAAGACAAAAATAAACAAATGGGACCTAATGAAACTTCAAAACTTTTGCACAGCAAAGGAAACCATAAAGAAGATGAAAAGACAACCCTCAGAATGGGAGGAAATATTTTCAAATGAATCATCAAAGGATTAATCTCCAAAATATACAAACAGCTCATGCAGCTCAATATTAAAAAAACAAACAACCCAATCCAAAAATGGGCATAAGACCTAAATAGACATTTCTCCAAAGAAGACATACAAATGGCCAAGAAGAACATGAAAAGCTGCTCAACATCACTAATTATTAGAGAAATGCAAATCAAAACTACAATGAGGTATCACCTCACACCAGTTAGAATGGGCATCATCAGAAAATCTACAAACAACAAATGCTGGAGAGGGTGTGGACCAAAGGGAACCCTCTTGCACTGTTGGTGGGAATGTAAATTGATACAGCCACTATAGAGAACAGTACAGAGGTTCCTTAAAGAACTAAAAGTAGAATTACCATATGACCCAGCAATCCCACTACTGGGCATATACCCAGAGAAAACCATAATTCCAAAAGACACAGGCACCCCAATGTTCATTGCAGCATTATTTACAATAGCCAGGTCATGGAAGCAACCTAAATGCCCATTGACAGATGAATGGATAAAGAAGAGGTGGTATATATATACAATGGAATATTACTCAGCCATAAAAAGGAACAAAATTGGGTCATTTGTAGAGATGTGGATGCATCTAGAGACTGTCATACAGAGTGAAGTAAGTCAGCAAGAGAAAAACAAATATCGTATATTAACACACGTATGTGGAACCTAGAAAATGGTGCAGATGAACCAGCTTGCAGTTGAGAAATTGAGACACAGAAGTAGAGAAAAAATGTATGGACACCAAGGGGGGAAAGCGGTGGGGGCTGGGGGTTGTTGTGGGATGAATTGGGAGACTGGGATTGACATGTATACACTGATGTGTATAAAATGGATGAGTGATAAGAAAAAATAAATAAACATTTAAAAAAAGAAGACAAATTGATGTATACAGTCTCCACTTTTTGTTTTGTTTTGTTTAACTGATATATTTAAAATTTGAACAGGTTTGAGCAAAATTCCTAGAAACTGACATTATTAACTTATTTTTTTTCTAAAAGGAAATATCTTTACAAGATCTTATTGTATGATTTATTTGAAGTAAAACTATTAAAATATTTTTTAAAAAATTTAGTCATCTCTGTTTTATATGTGGTGCAATTAGAAAGCCAGAGCAGAATTATTCATTTTATACTACCTCCTGTCAATTTTCCCCTATTTTGTCATCATTAAAGCTAGATTTAAAACAGTTTACAAAGTAAACCCAGTTCAAAGTGGTTGTATAGGCTTAAAAATTAGTTTGATCTGGTGTTTGAGGTTCTAAAACTTTTAGGGGACTCACTCGGTCTATCTAATAAAGTTTGTACTTAACAGTTCATGTGAATTGGAAGAGAATCATTATTTTTAACTGTCCTCATTTCAAACTGTCAATGTAATTGGAATTGGTGATAGAATAGGGAGAACTATTTATCCGGACTCAGAAATATGGGTTATTGATTTGAGAGAGAGCGACAGATAGTCGTTACTGTGTGAAAAGTTTTATTTTGAATAAAGTAAGAATTATAAGAACCTGTGTTTATTCACTCCAATTTATGTAAGTATTACTTCATTATTTTATGATATCTTTATTTCCCTAAGGTAGAGATCCATACTTTTGTTTCCTTTATTTTACAGGTGGAGGAACAGGCCCAGAGTTTAAGTAATTTGATCATGGTCATGATAAATGCTTGGGTTAAACTTGTTAATTCAGGTACAGGATTTTGCTTTGGATAATTTGTCTGAATTCAACCTTCACACTCAATTAATGAATGACCTTATAGATTGAAATTACTTTCCCTAAGAATTTTGAAAGTATTTCCCCACTGTTCTCTGTCTTCCAGATGTGCCACTTAGAATCATGATCCTTTTTTATATTCCCAAGCACCTCCTCTCCACATTTTTTTTCCTTTTTCTTATTGTTCCTGGATTTGGAATTACACTATGATAACTTAGAATGATTCTTCTTTTCATTTATTGTGTTAAATATTCAGCGAGGCTCTTCAATTTAACTCATGGCATTTAGTAGCGGGAACTTTTCCCATAACTCCCTCTCCAGTCTCTCTTTTCTCTTTATAGGTGTCATATTACTAGAATAGCAAAACACCTCTCCTTATCAATGTTTTTTAAACTTTCTGAGATATTTGTTAAATTTTCTTACTGATTTTTCCCCCTTCTCTCTCTCTCCTCACTGGAATTTTTAAATTTCTAAAGACTCATTTTTGTTCTCTGGATAATCCACTACCATACTATACTGTTTCTGGTTCATGTCTTTCTGAAGATATTTTTGAAGTGTTTTTCTTTTTTGCAATCTCTTTTGTTTTCTATGGTTTACTTTCTTACCCTTTTGCTTTATTATATTTTATCTCTGATTTTCACCTTAGAGGCATCTATAAAATTTCCTGTGAGCCATCATTGTCTTTAGTGAGGCAGTACAAATTGAGTTGATGATTTATTTGCCTAACTAGGTCTTGCTGACCAGAAGCCTTCCCTATAGGAGAGTACCTGGTATTTTGTTGCAGCCTCTCAAATATCTATATCTCTGATTTTTTTAAATAACGCGTTTCCCCAGAAAATCCTCCAGAGTTATTTTGTAGGTATTTGCCTGGCCCACACATTCTAAGAGTATGTTGGTTAAATAGAGTTTTATCTTTTGTGTACAGACAATCCCTCTATTTTCAGTCCAGCATATCAGCCCTGCCCTCACCATTGTTTGATGCCTCTGACTTAACGATGTCCCAGAATGAAAAACTTCAGACTACTGGAGAAGGACAGCTGTGTGGCTGATCTGGGTAGCAGATGAGATTTGGGTACCTAAATCCTCATTACATAAAATTTCACCCATCCTCCCTTCTGTGACGCACAGCAATCCATCTTCAAAATCTTCTGTTTTCAATTCCTGAGCCATCAGAAATTTGAAGCAAAATCAGAGAGTCTTTGATTGCTCACCTCTCCCCCTGTCAACTGAAGGAGGATCTGATAGTTTCATCAAAAAATTACAGTTAATAAGTAGGGGAAATGAGCCTGGAAGCCAGGCTACTAAAACCTAGCAGATACTTGCCCCCACCCTACCTCAAGACCGCTAGCTTCTTCAGTAGGATTCACATAACAAGTAGACCAATTCTAAAAAACACAACACTAGATTCAGATTATCATAAGTTATTCTCTGTTGACAAAGTGATTTTTCTCTGGAGTGCCACCTTTCAGAAAAATGTAAAAACTGTATCATTATCAATATTATTTACTCAACATTCAGTTACTCTGACAAGAGGAAAGCATATGAAATATACAGATATGAAGCAAATTAAGTAAATATGGTTTCTGCCTTCCAGAAACTAAACTTAAAATATACCTAACCCCATCATGTACATACTTTCTAAAGCCCCAAAAAAGCAAAAATCTGTGTTTTAAAAATTCTAGACATTTTTGTAGTGGGTACTGAGTAGCTGGAAGAAAGTCAGCATTTAAATCCTAATAGTAATTGTTTGAGTCAGCATCATATAACATGTTGCAGCTTTGGAATCTAACAGAGCACAGTAAAAACTGAAATCATGCCACACTTTTTTGAATCTGTAAAATGAAGTTGATAAAAAAGACAACCAAAATTGTGGGAATTATGAAAACATATGTCCTGTGCCTAATGTTTTCTGGCATATAGCTAGTGCTTTGTTAATGTAGGGTGGCATTATTTTATTCATTCAACAAATATCTCTTCTTCAGCTATTATGCGTCAGGCTCTGTGCTTTATGCTAGGGAAAAAAATGGGAAATAAGCAAGCTAGGATCTGTGTCTAATGGGATTTCTAGCAGAAGAATCAATTCCTTTGATTGTTAATTTATCATTTTATTTTGTGCTCTTTGCTGGGAATATGGTGCTGGATAAGAGAAACAGGGTTCTTTTTCTACTGGAGAGATATTAAACATAAAATTATAGGACCATAATAGGAAATTCAAATATAAGTCCAGTATTTAAAGTAGGGATTTGGTACTAGAGTTTAGGAAAGGATTCCTTGGGAAATGATATTTACACTGGGAAATATGAATAAGATAAATAGGCATTAGGTAAGTGAAGGAGATGGCAACACAGTTCTAGAAGAGCGCAGGCAAGACAAGTAAAAGCCCTACTGAGAGAAGAAGCATGGTGCTTGAAAGAAAGCACTGGCATCACTGGAGTCACTGGAGTACAGTGTCACTGGAGTGTAGAGGGAGAATGACTTGGTATAGAAATGGAGCAAGAGCCAGATCATGAAGAAAAATGTACACCATGTTAAGCACTTTGAATTTTGCTCTAAAGATAATGCATAGTTCTTGAAAGATGTTCAGAGAGGACTGACATGATTCAATTTGCATTTTAAGATTATTCTGTCTGCTGAGGGGAAAATAAATTAGAGGAAGCAAAACATGGATGCAGGGAGACACATTGGGAAGTAATTGTAATGTCTCAGGCAAAATAGGTAACCTGGAATGGGTAATGTCAGTTATAACAGAATATAAGTTCTATGAGTTAGCAAGTAAATTGTATGTAGGCACAAAGGAAAGATATTTCACCTTGACTTAAAACAGTGAAGCCTTCTGACTAAATTTGAGCTTGAAAGGACTACTTTTACTAGTGGGATCTATCTAGGTCCTACTGAATATCATGGGGTACATATTAGTTTGGATGCCATCCTCCTTTTCCTTTTAAGACCACCCCCTCAAAATCCTTTGAGGAAATTGCCTCACTCTAATTTTGCGAAGTCATTGGATTTTAAGCAACATGCTGTGCCTTTGCTAACCAAGGGATAGGAGAACTGGACTATCTTCTTGGATTTTGACTTTTTAGAATACTCAATAAAAGGAGGAGAAAGTTTGGCTACTGATTTTTCTCAGTAGTAACTGCCTGATAAAACTACCAATTAACTTCCTCCACTAGTAACCTTAAGTCTGCCCTGGTTCGAGCTCACTCCAAATCTGGTTCCTCATTATTACTTTAAATTTTCAGAGCTGTTTCATGTGTTTACAATAAGCTCTCATTTTGCTAAAGCCAGCCAGAGACTGTTTCTATTGATTGCAACCGAAGTAACTCAGCAGATGTGTACTAAGTGATGAATACCATGTAGACAAAACTCAAGGACCCCCAGATAAAAATGATAAAGATCTCGCTTCAGTGCAATGGTTCTTAACTTTTTGTGGATGTACGATGGCCATGGATCTTCTTCCTATAAAAATTTATTTATGCACAAACACGTGATACCTTGCATAAAATTTCAGGGAGTTCATGAACCCCCTGAATCCCTTCCCTGGAACCCCTAGGTGTCAATGGAGCCCAAATTAAGAACACCTGTCCAAATATACAATTTTCTCCTCAAAGTGGTAAAAGACTAAGATATGTTTCACATTTATTCAATTTTGAACTCGCCTTCACAAAGTAGGTGATGTAGAATGTGAATGAAACCATGAAACAACAATTGACCTAAAGCACAATAGTTTTAGAGCACTTTTCATTTCAAAGGAGAATTTTAAAAACAATTATTAGTAACATCTTTCTCTTTCTCCTTGGGAAATATTTGAAGTACTTGGCTTTATTTTACATGATGTGCATGTACATTTCACCTGAAAGAGAAATTATTCACACTGCCTAGGATTATATAAAGGTCTTAACAGCAAAAAGTTGAATGTACTTAGAAACTACATGAAAAATATTGAGTGTTTGTAGAAATCTCTGTAAACATTATCTTCAACATTGAGTATTTTAAGTATAAATGTGTTTTAGTGCCATTGTATTGGAGAAAAAAAATATCACAGAAGAGAAAATTCCAGCTCTAATTTTCCTGTGCAGCTTGATTTCAAAATTGGCACTCAAATCTATTAGTCATCAATAGAGCAATTCCTGACTTCTTGGTGTAGTAACACTATTATTGCTATAATTTTGAGACACCACACATTGCATTAAAGTACTTAAAACTTGGGCACTTATAAATTAAAATAAATAATTTGGAGACTTTGGGGAAAATGAGGGGAATATTTTCCATTTTTTTGGAAAATTGGAGAAAACGTAGCAAAATATAGATGTCAATTATTGTGTTACTGAGTTAATTTGGAGAAAGTTTTCTCAACCAATATGCCTGTCACAAAACCAAACTGATAATCAACTGTGATCTCACCTGCAGATTTTCTGTGACATTTCATTGTTTTATTTACAAAACTGCTATGAACAAAATTTTTTAAAAATCCAAGTATCTCAAAACTATGTTTGTTTGTTAAATATCAAATACATTTGATATTTATATAAATGTATAGATATATAAATAAAATATATTTAATTATGTATTCATATTTACTGAATTAAATACATTAGATTTAAGCATTCTGACAGAGATAGCCATCACCATATGTTTAAAATGCATCTCAGTTTTTGAAGATCATGAAAGTTGTCAATGTTGTAATTCTATCACATACCTAAAATAAATATGTGAAATGCATTTCATTAGACATGCAACATATGCAGCCAATGGAAAATGAAGATTGTTTCCGTATGGGGCTTCGTATTCTGACTTCCTTCAAAAAGATAACTCAAACGAAACAGATTAGGATCATTTTACAGCCTAGATGGTAGCATTTGGATTTGAAACAGAAAAAAAAGAAAAAATGAAAAGGAACTGATCATTGAAGTGACTACATTACTGCCATTGTAATTTGCACAAGGGATGTGAACGCTTTGATGCCTAAGATTCTATACTTACTGTTTGAAAAGCTAAATGAAAATCAGGTTAATTATCTCTCAGTCTGTGTAATTCAGATGTGTCTGGTCTTTCTACATAAAAGATGTGCTGATCAGGGGTGATGATCTGCAGGATATCAGAACATCTCAGATTAATTTTCTTTTCACTTAAACGAAACTGTTTTCCAGAGATTCAAAATCTTGCAAATTAGCCCCTCCAGAGTCTGGGAAAAGCTTGTAAAGTTTTTTTTTTTTTTTTGCTTTTTTTTTCTCTTCACCTGTTTGAATTGAGAATGAGAAGCAAGTGTGAAAGTGCTTTAATATTTCAAATGTGAAAATCAGGATTTTGATAAAAAAGAAAATCCAATCTAGATACACAGAACTGAAACATGGTTAAAGGTATAATATTTTATTTCGAGTAGATCTTGGACAAAAAATAAAGTCCTACATACAGCCTAAGAACATGAAAAACTATGAAAAGTAAGATATTTAATACCTAGGCAATAGGCAGGCATTCTTAAATTTAATAGTTCTTCTCTAAGGATTCTTTATTCTGTTGTTCCAAAGAAAAAGCCCTATCATTTTTGCAATAGATTTATTCCATATTTCATGAAGCTCTATATTTCCATTGTGCTGTTTTTAATTATGGGCATGGTCTCAGCTCTAGTTTGGGATTTCGGGAAATTGCACAAGTAATTGTCATCACAGACACAGCTTAATTTCTTGTGTAGTGATGACACAACGATTTGCCCAAGGCCAAACTAAAGCAGAAAAGTCTTTAATAAAATGATGGGTGGCTTATCTACAACTTGATGGTTCACTATAATAAGATTAGAGAATATAAAAAGTGGAAATTTAAGTTTACATTGAGCTTCAAAACCTTAATGCAACTGATTGCTTGAGAATTATTCAACATTATTATGATGAAATAAGCCTATATTAACACCCTCCCTCACACATGTGAACTTTATTTTTTGAAGAAAGTAGTTATTACACAGGCAAAAATACAGGAAGAAAGTATAGGTAAAAGCAAGAAAATGAAAATTAATATCTAGGGACTTACGATTTTTTTCACATTTGGAAATCAGAGGCACTTGTTTCAAGTGCTGCTCTGTCACTGTTTAGTTGAAAAAATCTTGATAAATTTATGAACTTTGGATTCTCAACAACATCAATCTTGCAAGGTTCTCAGGATTAAAAATAAGATTAAAGGGAGAAAAAGACAGGTTTGTAAGATATTTGGTATACCTATCACCTGTTAGGAACACAATAAATGACAGCTATTAAATGTCTATCAGAAATTGTTTAAAATAGGTTTTTTTGTTTGTTTGTTTGTTTTTGGTTTTGGTTTTTTTTTTGCAGTACGCGAGCCTCTCACCGTTGTGGCCTCTCCTGTTGCGGAGCACAGGCTCCGGACACGCAGGCTCAGCGGCCATGGCTCATGGGCCCAGCCGCTCTGCGGCATGTGGGATCCTCCCGGACTGGGGCACGAACCCGTGTCCCCTACATCGGCAGGTGGACTCTCAAACACTCTGCCACCAGGGAAGCCCTCATGTAGGTTTTTGAGCCATGCTTACACTTAGCAGAATTTAGTGTCCTGAGACTGTTAAAATTAGAAGTAAGATCCAAAGTGCGATTTCTCAGAAATAAAACACTTAATTATAAAATGTTCAACAATCTAATATGTTTTAGGGATAATGAGAAAATTGTGTTCTTTAAACAGAAACTAATTCTACTGTTTTATCATGTAACTCCAGCTCTTTCTTTTTTCTTCAATGTCCTAACTCCTGAATTTCATTCCAGTGTACATTTTGGAAACCTGAATAATGTTCACTGACTTCTTTTAAATCAAGTCACATAGATTAAAACACATTTACAAAGGATAGACAAAAAACAACTGGGGAGAATACTCATCAAAATCTTACGTTAGAAAGTAGAAAGCACTTGAAAATATTACAGAGAGAGAGTTTTTCAAAGTTGAAGCTTATACAAAGAAATGTCCACTAAGAGATTTTTGAAATCTAAAAGAATTATAGTCTTCAAAAAAAGGTTGTTAGGTAATTTATTTCACCTTCCTACCTTAAAGCAGAACTTCCTCTAAACAATACATGGCTATCTTCCCTGTTTTAAAAGAACTCCAAGTAGAAAAATTCCACCATTTCAATAGACAGCTAGTTATAAAATATGATAAATTTCAGTCCATTCGTTAAATGCTCTGACGTGACAAAGCGACATTACTGTTTCTCCCTAAATGGGGTGCGAATCTGTTAAAATTTTGAGGCTTACCAAATTACACTGTTTTGCTAGATATTTGCATTGAAATTAATAGACACTTAGTAAGGTAGTTATGAATAATGATATTCTACCTCTTAGGAAGCACTTGGTTGTTGATTGCATGTGGGGGTATGGTAGGGGGGAGGTATAATAAAAGATGTAATTGTTTTTAATATAGCTTTAGAGGAGGAGGCAGTTAGGATGAGTCAGTTTTGAAGACATTAATTGTGAATACCATCCAAGAGGGGATGTTCCCTAAACAGTTATATATAGTCTGAAACTCAGAAGAGAGGACTGGGTTAATGATTACAATTTGGGAGCAGTCAGCATACAAATGACAATTAAAGTCATTGCAATTAGTTAGAACACAAAGAACCAACGTGAGTAAGTTTGAGAGCTGAGGCGCCAGACTCCTGAAAACAAAGGAGAATGAGAAGGAACTTCAAGAGAGGTAGAACAAAAACTAGAAGAGTTTAGTATCCGAGAAGGCAAGGAGGAGAATGTTCCAAGATGGAAGGAATAGTCAAGTGTATTGGAGGCAGTTGAGAGGCAAGTAAGGTAATGAGTGAGTTTCTATTGGAAATTATTGGTAAACACATCAAAATCAGTTTTATGGGAAAGTTTGGGGTTTGGGGCAGAAGACGGTTGAGAAGTGAATAGGAGGTAAAAGGAGGAGAGTAAATCTACTACTGCAGAAAAGGTTTTAGTAGAAGATACGTAATAAAGGACGACAGAGTAAGAAACTGGGAGAGAATGTGGTCCCAAGGGAACCTGGATAAGTGGCCTATACCAAAAGGAACAATATTTCCTCCAAGATTTAACATTATCAGCTGAGAATGAGAGAGGAAGATGGGTCACCTCAGAAAACGGAAGACAGAAGTGGCTAGAAAAATATTAATTAAGATGTCTTGTAAGCTATGAGGAACATGTTAAGGTTGATAATAATGTGTTTACATTGATGTATTCTGATGGCTAATCAGTCTTTCCCAGCTGTTTTCTGATAGCATGTAGAAAGAAAATGTTTTGATTTAAAATTTTAGGAATTAGGATTTTGTTATGTCAGATTAGGTATTTGTGAACCCCAGGCTTGAAGGTGAAGAGGATGTAGCAAGAGCCCAGTGGATAGGGAGAAACTGAACAGGACAAGGGATCATAAGTACAAGTGGGATGGAATATTATTAACAGTGAAAGATGATCAAGGAAGCTGAAGTCTGTGGTCAGAGAGTGGGCTTATATGTACACATACATTTACATAATTGGGATCATGCTTAATACAGGGTTTGTACCTTGGCACTAAAAATTCTTTGAACATAATTCAGTGGCTGACGTATCTACCATGTGGATGTATTTAACCATTTACCTTTTGTGGTTTCTCCCAGTGTTTAAAATTCTAAATAATGCTGTGATGAACATTCTTGTACATAAATTTAAGAGCCACTGAAAGCATAAAGACAATTGCTCTTGTTCTCAGTAACTAAATGCTTTGCTTTCCCAGTATCCAAACCCCCAGGCAAAGGAAAGTAAGGGAAATCTAACAGAGTCAACATCAAATCCTGGTAGATTTTCATCTTAAATATTAATTTTTATAATGCTGACACTTTTAGTATGGTAGTGAATAAGATTTATATATCGATTATTCTTGATTACATAATATGTTTGGTCTGATCACTACATTTGGCCTGATTACTTATGTACGTGCTGCAAGGACATTAATTTACTATAGAGTTCTCCTACAGTTTACTTTGCAAATCTAGAGATATACAATACTCAACACTTACAAAGGTCACAGGATTAATACTGTCTTGATAACTCTTTAAAATTTTTCATTTTGAACTTTAGAAAGCCGATCTAAATTACTATGCAGAGTCTAGGAAAACAAGATCTACAAATTTTCTCCAACTTGATTTCACTTGCTGTACTCATATATTTGGGTAAATTCCTCTCTTCACAAGGTTCCCCAAATTGAGTAGGTTCCTGGAATACTAGGCAGTGACCTTTGTTACTACCTGTAAAGTTGAGACCCAGTAAAGTCTGATAACAGACCAGATTTCCTGGGATGACTTTGTAGACATTGACTTCATAAGTAAAACCACCTTTGTTCCATAAAAAGTGGCTTGTCAAACCTTTTAAAATGGCATTGTTCTCAAATGTGACACTCCCATCAATTTGCTCAAAAACATCCTGGTAAAAAGGAAGACAGATTCTTATTAACCTATGCAAATAACTATTTTTCCATGAAAAGTGACTTAATAAGAGTTTCTGAACTCTAGGGGAATCAGTGAGTATCTGATAGTTTAAAATGTTTTATTTTATTTCACAAAAGCAGAGTTTATGAATTAATAAGAAAAGTGGAAGAAGAAAGAAAAAGGTCTTTTTCATAGAACCAGAAGATATAACATTAAGACAATATTAACACTATCCCAAACAAAAAAAACATAATAATTTCACTCATGAATTAATTCACTATTATATAATTAATCTTTGTTCTGATGCATTTGGTTCAGCAGTTTGCTTTCATGAAGCTGTCTGTTTCTAGATAAAAAGTGTCCTCAGCCATGAAAAGAAACAAAACTGAGTTATTTGTAGTGAGGTGGACGGACCTAGAGTCTGTCATACGTAGTGAAGTAAGTCAGAAAGGGAAAAACAAATACCATATGCTAACACATATATATGGAATCTAAAAAAAAAAAAAAAGGGTTCTGACGAACCTAGGGGCAGGACAGGAATAAAGATATAGAGAATGGACTTGAGGACATGGGGAGGGGTAAGGATAAGCTGGGACGAAGTGAGAGAGCAGCATTGACATATATACACTACCAAATGTAAAACAGCTAGCTAGTGGGAAGTAGCTGCATCGCACAGGGTGATCAGCTCGGTGCTTTGTGACCACCTAGATGGGGGGGATGGGGAGGGTGGGAGGGAGACGCAAGAGGGAGTGGATAGGGGGATATATGTATATGTATAGCTGATTCATTTCGTTATACAGCAGAAACTAACACAACATTGTAAAGCAATTATACTCCAATAAAGATGTTTAAAAAATGATAAAAGAAAAAAAGGGTCCTGGAAATCTGGCCTCAGTCCACTGGTAAGAGTCTGAAAGTTGTCTAAGAGGTGCGTGCTCAGAAACCTGTACCCATGGAGTCTCATGGAAACCTGTATCCAAGAGTCTGTTCTTTGAGGTGTTAATAGTTTAGAGCACCTTTCACAGTCCTTTTCCATCAGGCTCTGAGACCATAGTTTTTTTGTGGAAGACAGAAATTCTGTCATATAGCATGTGTAGCATATGGCAGAGCTTTCAGGAAAGTATCAGAATAAAACTGAAACTATCTGTAGATGACAAAGATTTAATGGCTATGGGTGATTTACTACTGGTAATTTTTCAGTATGAAAGGTCTGATGAGGAATTATAATAAAAATAATGCAACAAGAAATTTTTATCATTAGAATAACAATAACAGATCAGAGATTGTATGTAAGAATTAAAATGGTCAGCTCTGAAAATTGTTGGATGAATGCAAAATCATTGTTATAATTATTAATATGAACTGATTCAATAAAATGACTATTTTGTGTAGCTATCAATAGTTTCTATTTATTCATGTATATATTTACTTATTGAATGATAGTTTATGTTTAGGTAAAAGAATAGAAGCGATCTAAGTCATGATTTCTGGTATTGTATCATTTGGTTCTCTTCCTGAGGTTGCCACATCTATAAGGTCTTAGTTATTATTTTAATTAACACCATGTCACATATATGACAGTGTTGTAAGAGGTATGTTAAAATTCTACTGGTTTTAAAAAGTCAATTCAGTAAAGAAAAAAAGGATGTACTTTCGCCTATAAGGTTCTCATCTTCCCTAAACCAGCCCAACACAATAATTTAGATTACAATCACTAAGTCTTACATTCTTAAAATCAATGGAACAGAAAAGATATGGAAGATTTTAAACTTCATTTTTGTTAGTCAGTTATCTTCGAATTAGTCCTACATAACATTTATTTGATTTTTTAAATTATTAATTAAATTAATTACAGTTTAAGACTTCATTTTTTTAAGAGCAGTTTTAAGTTCACAGCAAAATTGAGGGGAAGGTACAGAGACTGCCCTTATATTCCCTTCCCCTACACTTGCGTCACCTCCCCCATTACCAACCTCACTCACCAGAACGGTACACTTTTCACTGAAGAGGAACCTCCGCTGACACAGCAAAATCACACAAAGTCCATAGATTATATTATAGTTCACTCTTGGTGTTGCACATTCTATGGATTTGGACAAATGTATAATGACATATATCCATCATTATAATATCATACAGAGTATTTTCACTGTCCTAAAAATTCTCTGTTTTCTTTTTATTCATCTTTCTTTCCCCCTTAACCCCAGCCCGGGCAAACATTGATCTTTTTATTGTCTCCACAGTTTTACCTTTTCCAGAATGTTATATAGTTGGAAACATACAGTAGTTTGTCTATTCAGATGGGCTTCTTTCACCTAGTAATAAGAATTTAAGTTTCCACCATGTCTTTTCATGGCTTAATAGCTCATTCTTTTTAGTGCTGAATACTATTTCACTGTCCAGATGTACCACAGTATATGTATCATTCACCCACTGAAGGACATCTCAGTTGCTTCCAAGTTTTGGCAATGAATGAAGCTCCTATAAATAACCATGTGCCAGTTTTGGTGTGGATATAAGTTTTCACCTCCTTTGGGTAAATACCAAAGGTAATGATTACTGGATCATATGGTTAGTAGAATATTTAATTTTATAAGAAACTGCCAAACTCTCTTCCAAGGTGGCTGCACCATTTTGCATTCTCACCAGCAATGAATGAGAATTCCTGTTGCTTCACATCCTCACCAGCATTTGGTGTTGTCATTTTTCTAGGTTTTGGCCATATTTATAGCTATATGATAGTATCTCATTGTTGTTTTAATTTGCACTTCCCTGATGACATATGATGTTGAACATCCTTTCATATGCTTATTTTCCATGTGTATATTTCCTTGATGAGGTGTCTGTTAAGGTCCTTGGCCCATTTTTTAATTAGGTTATTTTCTTAGTGTTAAGTTATAAAAGACCTTTGTATATTCTAGATAACAAACCTTTATCAGATATGCACTTATTTTAAGATTAGTAAAATATATCAATTTTTATTCCTTTTTATTTTCTTATATCTTTCATTTACCAAGAAAAAGATTAAAATAAAAAATAGATATCCTTTGAAAAGAATCAATTCAAACATTTATTTGGAAGACAGTCTGTAAAAATGCAATTACCACTGAACCAGTAGGAGCTCAAAAATTTGGAGTTTAAAAAGACCTTTATATTATTGAATCACTGACTTGATCCCCACCCCTGGAAGATGAGCAAAGGAATGCTGATCAACCATCTCACTCTGAGATGTTAATTTAGCACAATTCCAGGAACTCATCAATTGTATAGACAAGCCATCCTATCAAAAGAGAGTATTTTTCTTTGAAAACATCTATGGGATTATTGATTTTTGAACATGTTGAGATCATAGTGTAGAGACATAGAGCTTCATACATTTTTGATTATGTAAAGGACATGTTTCATAACTAAAATTGGAGAGTTTGGAAACTATCTTTCTTGAAACATGAGTCTGAACAAAGTCTGATATTAAACGCAAAGGTGTCTTTGATGTTTATGAATCCACAATTTTTTATTCAATGATTTGCTCATTGTTGTTATCTAAATTTTATATTTCATAAAAATAAATTCCACAGAAACTCCATGATTCAGGTTGCCTGAATGCACCTGCATGAAGATAGACACATAGGCACAAGTGCCAGGTTACACAGGAAACACTGAACTGTACAGTTTAATCATCAAAAGATTAGACAGAAAAAGTGAACTAGAAACACTTTAAAATTTGATTAAAATTTTAAATCCAGCAGTATTTATGATTTTATGTCAGTCTATCATCACAGAGTAAAGGAATATGAGATTTGTTTAATAAAGTCAAGAATTAGAAAAGGTAATTACCAGCAAACAAACAAACAAAAAACCTCCAGAACAAAACATAAAGTAGACAGTACAGTGCCTGGCCAAAAGCAGGTGCTAAATGACTGGTAGTGGCATTATTATTATTACCCCACCCAATTAAGGACCTAAAAATGCCTTGGTTCCTATAAAAACCAAGGAAAAAAATGGGAACTTTTGCTAGCAGCAGTTCTTTGTTGAATTTGGATGCCTCTTTTCACACTCAAATCCTTGGTGAAAGCATTACTCATAATATACTAATTTACATGGCTTATAAAGTAGACTGATCCCCAAATCGCCTTTTGTCCAGTGTCAGATGGAATATGCTGAAGTAATTTACAAAGACTAATAATAGTTTTCATATTTAAGCATCAACCAATCTGTGACTCTGTGCTGTACTGGATTCTTCAGATATCCAAGGGTAAGTAGATTTAATAAAATAAAAATTAATACTTATTTGCTACAATGTAAATATACCATATATTAGTAAAATTCTTGATTCTTTATACAATTGTATAAAATGCTTAACAGCAGAAAGGCATGAGTTTTCATTATTTCCAAATTATCATTATTCATTTATTCTCTACTAATGAAATATCAATATTTACCCTCAGTCTTATTGATATTTTTTATATTCCTAATGTAGCAGCATTTTTGTAGACAAAATTCAATGATTAGTAAAGTAAATGTTTCAAATAATCAAGAGAAAGTAATATAATTTCTTTCCCAATGGGTGTTATGAACATTTATGATTAAATATTGGTGACCATTTGAAATTTTAGCTTTCCAGGCAAAGAGAAATAAGAATTTCCATTAATGGGATCTACTAAATTCCACAGATATTTTCACCACATTCAAAGTAATTCTGGAGAGATAAACCAGCCCTGTTCATTGATGGTAAATTATTCAAGTAATTGTCAAACGATTGTTGTGTGGCAAGCCCACAGTACATTTTGCCAACTATCTGGTTTCCTCCTCTATTTATGGCTATAAATAGTTTAAGGAAATTTAATCCATATGTTTCTGATTCATTTACACTAACTTATGTTGTTTTAAAGAAACATACAAATTCATGTAGGTTTTTTAGGTCTTCATTTTTGAGAACTAAAAATCCATATTTTCTCAGCTATAAATTAATTCAAGAAAAATTTAAATATTTTAGACTTGGCATAAGACATTTTCTGTCCTTGAAATTCCCAGTAATTAAGTAGTTTGCTTTTCCTTCTGTTCTTGAAAGCCAACCTACTTAGTGCCCTCTGAAGATTGAGTTTGGACTGCTGCTTCATAAAAAAATAAAAAATCTGGAAGGATTTAGGCCTATCCTAAAGTAGGTATAAATTAAGAAATGAAGGTATTAAGCTACATGAGAAAATGAGAGCATACTACCTTTTTTCTAATTTTAAATAACATAATTTTTATTTACATAGAAAATATGTTTTCCCAATGTGAATAATTATTTGGATTCACAGTCTTAAATCATAACTTATCTGGCAATTTCATGCTACATCTTGTGATGCCAAAGGATGAGGAAGTATGAAGACTATTCTGCAAAAAGAGGTTAAAGAAGGAGCTATAAGAGGCAAACACAGCTAAAGAAAGACCTACAGGTAATACCCACCATGCAAACTCATGAATTCAGTAATTATAAAGTGTGAATTATAAAATGGAGAACTGTGTAGAGATAAATATTTAAAAGTCTCACACAGATGTGAACAAAATAGTCTAATTATTACTGTGGTGTGATATGTGAAACTTAAAAAAAGGAAGACCATAAACCTTAATTCATTTATTCATGTTTTCTTTAAATGTATACTTTAAAGTCCCCATTAAGTTACAAACATATATTCATTTAAAAAACCGAATATGATTCAGTCCCTCTCTGTAAGGAAAACATAATCTGGCAGGAATAAAAACAAAAAAATTCCAATTTTTTTATACTCTTAATTGTATAACAAAAAATAGTAATAAAAATAGTAATAATAAGATAACTCCTTTGTGGCTGAAAGGAATTATTTTCACTGAAAGGGTTAATTTTAATTTCAATATTTCCCTGCTGAATTTGCCAAAAATGATGTTAATTGATACTTTATATATGAATAGAATTTTAGGTGTAAGGATTTATCTTGTAGGAAATAATCAGTTTCACTTGACTTTCTAAGTAGTCTTCAGTGACCTTTAGTCATCCAGATGGAATTGAGCACCAAGATGCTTTTCTTTTTTTTTTTTTTTTTTTTTTGCAGTACACGGGCCTCTCACTTCCGTGGCCTCTCCCGTTGCGGAGCACAGGCTCTGGACGCGCAGGCTCAGCGGCCATGGCTCACGGGCCCAGCCGCTCCGCGGCATGTGGGATCTTCCCGGACCGGGGCACGAACCCATGTGCCCTGAATCGGCAGGCGGACTCGCAACCACTGCGCCACCAGGGAAGCCACCAAGATGCTTTTCTATTTCATGGGATAATGAGCAGTTAGTTAAATGAGCTGTAAAGTACATAGTAATTGTGCCAGAACAAATTTTATTCTTTAATGACTACTGATATAGTGAAATTATTCATCATTTCTCCTCTTATCCCACTCAATTTAAGACTTTGTCAGTTTAAGAAAGAAATTTAATACTGATGTGAACAAAGATAACTTGGGATTTTTTAATTTTTTTATTTTTTCAATTTGTGAACATTACTGCACTGAACCCATCTGGAGATCTGAAGGGTACAATATTTTACAGCACAGTAATGTCCCTGTGACTTTATGCAAAGCTGAGAGACCTGCGATGTCCAGCATGGCAAACACTAGCCATATGTGGCTATTATAAATTAAATTGAAAATTCAGTTTCTCTTTCATATTAGATGCATTTCAAGTGCATTTCTAGGATCAGAGTTTTCAAATTGCCTACACTGCTGCCTCCACCTAAAAACACATTCAAATTTTGAATCCCATGACTCACTTGTTGGTTGAATCAGTCTCCCCAGAAGACATGTTGAAGTTCTAAACACCAGTACTTGTCATATTTGGAAATAGGTTCTTTGCAGACATAATCAAGTTAAGATGAGGTCATACTAGATTAGAGTGGGCCTTAAACCCTATGCCTGATATCCTGATATCCTTAAAAAATGGGGGTATTTTGGACACAAGCAGATCAGAGACACAGAGTGAAGATGGCTGTGTGAAGACAAAGGCTGAAATGTGGGTTCTGCTGCCATAAGCCAAGGAATTTCAAGGACTGCCGGCAATCACCAGTAGTTAGAAGTAACAAGGAAGGTTCTTCCTTAGAGCCCTCTTGGTTTTAGACTTCTAGCTTCCAGAACTATGAGATAATAAATGTCTGTTCCTGTAAGCTATGAGTTTGTTGTAATTTGTAAGTGCAGCCCTAGGAAACTAACAGATAACTCTGATAGTGTGTAAATAGTTTATAAAACTCTGATAGTTTATAAAGTCCATTGAGAATCAATTGTGAAAGCCTAAAAGCAACAAGGTTTGACCCATAAGGCTCACTATCTATGGAACATGGGCCTAACTAGTATTATTTTCTTCACCAGCCCTAACAGCCCTTCTGTCCTTAGAGATGATGTAAGGTGGATAGAGCGTGACCTTGTTTCTGTTCATGGTCATCATTGGTATACTACTGCAATGTAATAAATTCAGTGAATAGTAAAAATCTTAATGAAATTAACTTAATTGACCTGAATTTGATACTACCTTAATATCTTTATTATTTCCATTTCTGTGTGCCTCACAGATTTGGAAGCATTTTAATATACATGTTCATTTGATCCTCACCAGAACCATGTGAAGCTGGCTAGATTGAACTCATAAAAAAAATTATAAAGGGCTTCCCTGGTGGCGCAGTGGTTGAGAGTCCGCCTGCTGATGCAGGGGACACGGGTTCGTGCCCCGGTCCGGGAAGATCCCACATGCCGCAGAACGGCTGGGCCCGTGAGCCATGGCCGCTGAGCCTGTGCGTCCGGAGCCTATACTCCGCAACGGGAGAGGCCACAACAGTGAGAGGCCCACATACCGCAAAAAAAAAAAAAAAAAAAAAAAAAAAAAAAAATTATAAATGTATTCCTTAAGGACAGGAGCAGTGTTTTATACTTCTCTCTATTTTCAGTGAAAGACATTAAGTACTAAGAAAATGTTTTCTTTTGTTTTGAATGAATCTCCATTTCCCAAACAGAGAAGAAGACTTTGAGAAGCTAAGTCTGTAAGGGCAGACATGAATTTTGGACTCTGCTTACCTGACTCTATTTTATTTTTCTGTTTATTTTTACGTTCCCATACTGCATTTGGGAGTTAAAGCGGTAATCTCTCATTAGGAATAGGCCATTTCTGCCATGAATGCATGGATATTAAAAACACCTTAGCTTGTCCCTCATTCATTTCCAAAATTTACTGATGCAATGTAAGGTGAAAAGATCCACCAATTTGGATAAATTAAGAAAGTGTTTTGAGCACAATATCTCCAACTCTCCTTTAAAAGATCCACCTATACAGAGTGGGGGTGGGAGAGGCAGCGAACACTAGACTTTCACTTCGATTTGCTTTTATAAATTTCTAGAATTTATATATTTTTTTGTTTTTGTTTTGTAAATGTCTCACACTCATAACCTTATTTGAGCTGCAAATTAGTTCCATCAAATAGGAAGGCTCATAAAAATTAAGTAATTTTCTTGGACTCATATAGCCAAATGGCAGATCTAGAAAATGGCAAAATTACTAAATAGCAAAACATTTCTTGCCTTTAGTGAAGCCAAGGCCTACTTTGGAACTGAGGGCAGAACCAATGTTCAACATCTATATGCTATTATATTATCCCTGTGGCCTGGGGTCTAGGTGATTGCCTCCAAGTCCACCCTAATACCCAACTCATAATAACCTCTTGGACTCTTAATGCAGATCTGGGTTGATAAAACTTCACTAATTTAACAACAAACATCTCTGCAGATATCTGCTATATTGTAACCTATATGAAAAGTGAAAAACATTTAAAAAGGGGGGGGGCTTCCCTGGTGGTGCAGTGGTTAAGAATCCACCTGCCAATGCAGGGGACACGGGTTTGAGCCCTGGTCCTGGAAGATCTCACATGCCACAGAGCAACTAAGCCCGTGCACGACAACTATTGAGCCTGAGCTCTAGAGCCCGCGAGCCACAACTACTGAAGCCCATGTGCCACAACTACTGAAGCCCATGTACCACAACTACTGAAACCTGCGCATTTAGAGCCTGTGCTCTGCAACAAGAGAAGCCACCACAATGAGAAGCTCTTGAACCACAAAGAAGAGTAGTCCCTGCTCGCCGCAACTAGAGAAAGTCCACGTGCAGCAACGGAAGACCCAACGCAGACAGAAAATAAGTAAATAAATAAAATAAATCTATTAAAAAAATCTCTGGTGTTTGGGACCTAAGTAAATTCAAAACTGAGCAAAATAAAGTTCCCTTAAATTAGATAATCCCGTGCAATGGTGATTAAGTAACAAAAAGAATTTTTTTTTTTTAAGTACAACAAATAATTTATCCAATAAGGGCAAGAATTATTATTCTGGGCATTTCTACCACCCAGTGTTCATCAGGATATGATCAAATAATCCATAATTTCTTTATTTGTCTGAGAGAGATTTCCTACCCTAATAGCAATCTCATAAAGGGCCTCAGTGCATATTCTATGCAATATAATTTCACATAAAGCTGAAGCAAAGTGATCTTATTACAACAGTGCATGGCAAATGGTAGGCTTTCTCTAGACATAAAATAAATAGAAAAGGAAATAGATGAAAAACTTGGAATTCAGAGTTATTTGGAGTCTATATTTCCATGCACTTTTAGATGTGATGTTATTTTGACTAGATGTTAGTATCCTCCAGGAACTTTCAGGTGCTTTGGTTAATTAGCTCCGGAACCATCATAAAATAAGGCACCAAGAAAGAATATGCTCAGACTCAAAACTAAGTGCCCCAAATTCAAAACAGTTTACTATGCCAGAATGACTTACAAATAAAAGTTCAGTTTTATAAGGCGACATAAAAGATTGTTACTTAAGAGGCAAACTCATCTAGAAAGCTTTATTGCCTCCATAATTTATTATAGAATTAATCCATTCATGTTTGCACCAGGTCAGTTCACTGAAGGGAACCTGCATGTTATCCAAATCAGACTGAGTAGTATAAATCGAGAATCCCAAATGGAGAACTAAGCACACTTCAAAAAGCCAGTCATATGGACTGTGTTTCTGAATGGTTTTACTTAAGTCATTAAGACTAGCCAAAAAAAAAAAAAAAAAAAATCAACCAAGGCTATTTTTCCTACTAGTCTGTGGGTAATCTAGAAAGAAAAAATATTTTTGTTAAAATATAAAAATAAGCGCTTTTATTTCAAAATAAAGAACTTTTCAGGAAGAGCTCTTGCTCTCTTCCTCTCGTTGTTCCTCATAAAATTACATTAAATATATTTGGAAAAAAAGGTCAGAGAAAACATGCTAAGGTAGTGATTCTTAGATATCTGGAAAGCTTTGAGTTTATTCTTAAGACAGTACAGTTTTGTTGATCAATTCTTACTGACTTCAAATTTAAGAATGCATTCTCTATGTGATTGAACATGAAAAAAGCTGCTTTCTTGGACAAATAAGTTCTCATTATAAGGGGGAAAAAGATCAGGTTAGCAATTCAGAAAATCTGAATTTGGATACTTTCTCCACCTTTTATTAATAATTTGAAAAACCATAGAATTCATTATCATCAACTCTGAATCAGGGAATATGATGACCATAAGCCAAGTGAAGGTTAAATGTTAGAGAATCAAATGAGATGATGTTTGTGAACAACATTTAAATATCTAAATTGCATTAATATGAGATATTTTTATTAATGGACATATTTAATTATAAATTATACAGCAAAGTTCGATACCATTTTTAGCTTTCTGAGAAAATGTAAATTTCTAGCCAACAGTAGTATCTTTCTTGTAATTCGATAATACCTAAAGTATATCATGAATACATTAATAACATAACATATTAATACTTGTATTATCATAAATATTATTCATTCTAATATTGTGCAATAACTTAATATAATATCCAAATTGTGTGACTGATACATTGACATATGTACATTACATACATAATGACATCATTAATACATAATAACTATTACTCCATTCATGTATATGTATATGTAGATACACACAAATATATATATCTGTGAATAAACACATCTCCATCTATACATTTCATTTTTAATTAAGAGACCCAAGTAGGATCAAGAGGTCACATCTATATGATAAAAAATCTATTTTTATAAGAAATTTATGTATATGATAAAAAGATGTTCCCTATAAAATTTCATCCTAAAAGTGAGTTTCAAATAAATATATTTCTTCTTAATAAATTTCTCTTAAATTTTTTTTGAATAACTTTAACATCTCATGAATGAGAAGACAGGGTGACAAAATTAAATCATCATTCCCCAGAGTATTAAGATAAAGTAAGAGGGGAATATGTTTCCCTCTACTCTCAGGTTCACATGCTACTTTATCTTTCATATGCCTTTGATACCCACCTCTCCATTATTTATTTTCTTTTGCCATTATTTTATTGACAAGAAATTTTAGGAGTTTTAACTTCCCTTTAACAATATTTCTTACTTATGTTAACTTATAAAATAGAGCTTAGCTTTCAGTCATACCATAAGGTATTTTATGTCTATGTATACTTGAAAGCCCAGTAATTTATTTTTCTCTGCCTGCTGTGTGCTACTGCAAGCCTGGAATCTGACCCATAACTTCAACTCAAGACCCCACTCACCTATCACTTTTCGAAATGCTTAACCAAACACTCTTAACTAGTCAAAAGTCAGATATAGGAGAGTCTCCTACTGGGCATCCTCAGTGCTGCGTGGCTCATTGACAGCTGGTGAGAAGGCTCTTGTTAAGCATGTCTGATTTGCCCTGGTTTATGTCTCCTGTTTTACTGGAAAAGACGTCAGCAGGTCACTGGTTGGGACTTCACAGCTGAGCACTAAAGATGTGAAGTGTAAACGATGATTAAGTGCCTGCACAATTCTCAGATTTCCAAAGCTCCAGCTTCACAGGTGTTCAAATTGCAGCTGGAACTAAGGCCTTATTTTTATCAAAAGTTAGGTGTCTATTTTAATTGTGGAAAGCAGAAGGTATTGACTGAAGTACACTGGTTTTGTTGACTGGTACTCATGTAGAGAAAGCTAGTAAGTTGATCAAAATGTTTTATAGACCATCTTCTGGACCCAGGTGAAAGGTAAAGTAAATGGTATCTTGGAATCTTGTCTTAAACAGATTAATAACACTAATTTACCTATGTCATGCTGTAGCATGCCGAGCAGTGTAAAGAATGGTGAAGGAAATGAACACCTTTGTTCAATGATTTAGAGAACTACTCAAGATGCTTCATTCAGAATGGACATTTTTTTTGAAATTTGCCTGTTTTGAACTTTTTTTTTAACAGAGAACAGGAGTATTTATTTATTTATTTATTTTTAAATTTATTTATTTATTTTGGGCCGTGTTGGGTCTTCGATTCTGTGTGAGGGCTTTCTCTAGTTGTGGCAAGCGGGGGCCACTCTTCATCGCGATGTGCGGGCCTCTCACTATCGTGGCCTCTCTTGTTGCAGAGCGCAGGCTCCAGACGCGCAGGCTCAGTAGTTGTGGCTCACGGGCCTAGTTGCTCTGCAGCATGTGGGATCTTCCCAGACCAGGGTTCGAACCCATGTCCCCTGCATTAGCAGGCAGATTCTCAACCACTGTGCCACCAGGGAAGCCCCCAGAATGGACTTTTGATGGTCATTTTCAAGCACTTTGAAGAGCTGTCTGTGGAACAGAGAGGCATTTTGTTTTTCTTTGTATAATTCTAGAGGGCAGTGTCACGGCTAGAAAGTGAAGGTGACAGGACAGCAGGTTTCAATTCAAAATAAGGACAAAATTCCTAGCCACTGCAACTTACAAAAATTTAAACTAGAGTTGATAAAGTCTCCTTTACTGGAAATGTTCAAGGAGCAGCGAACATTTTCTACAGTGGTTGCAGTGGCAATTCCCACATAGAATGGAATTTTGTATTAAATGAGATTTATGATCTTTTTGATGCTAAGGTTTAATGATTCTAAGATCAAATGAGGTTTGGGCATACAAAGGGAATTCATCTTAAGCCAAATGCCACTGTCTTTGGTTTGGTAAACTAGAAAGAATGCAGGTTTTGAAGTTCAAAAACCAGGAGTTAAATTCTAGTATCTATTTACTGGTTACTTTGGCAAATCACTTAAATGCCATTATAGCTTCCTCATCTCTAAAGAGGATTATGCAATGTTATTGTGGGAATTAAATTAATGGAAAACCCCAAACACTGTGTCTGGCATTTACAAATATATTCAACAAAGCTAACTAGCATTACTGCTATCATCACATATGTTTAGATATTTGATATGACTTTCAATGCACCACTACACATGAAATGTATCTCATGCAGCTGGTGTGTGTGTGTGTGTGTGTGTGTAATATTAAATGGATCTGCCTATCTTTCTCTTACCTCCACCATTAAATCCAAGTTCTGGCTAGGCTATGCTGGCAATACTGTAACAGTCTAACTTTTTAGACTCTTCCTTTTTCCCGCAAGCTTGTTTGAATCTTTCAGCCAAATTACATATCAAGCTCCATAATGTAATTTCTTTTTAAAATCTTCACAGCTGATTCATACTTTGAGTATGAAAAAAAACAGTAAATTGATATTAGATTATTATGTTACCTTGAAGATTAAACCCAACTTCTTAAACACACAGTAATGGATCCTTCTTGTGTTTACCCTTAACAAGGAATCTCTTTTGCAGCTACACTAGCTGTTTTGTTCTTTTTTCCATTCACAGTGAGTATGCATGTTTGCTTTCCCTCCATTAGTCTTCTGTTTGCAGTCCTGAAGTTTTTGCTACACCATTCAGTTACTAGGAGGACTACCTTCTTTTATTCACTCAGCCAGGTCCTCTCATTCCATTAATACTTTCTTTCCCCAAAACAAAGGTTTTCCAAGGAGACTTTCTAGATGAATACTAAACCCACAGCTCACCATGCTCATGAGTTGATGTATATTTTGTTTTATCGAATTTATATCTACTGTTTGATATCTGCATAGCTTCCCCAGAAACTTTTAATTTATGCTCTATATTCCCTATAATTCCTATTATTGGGGTATGCATGCAATAAACACTGAACACATACATGAGCCCAAGTCTTTTAAATTTTTACTAACCTTTTTATTTGTGAGAAGCAACTAGTCTTATAATTCACTAAAGGATTAGAAAATTTGAATCTATTTTAAAAAGCAATTATGAATAAATGAAGTTGGTAGGAAAATTTGTTAACTGGGAATGTAATGAAATATGAACTTACAAATGTATGTACGTATGTGTGTAACTGAAAAAAAGAGTGATCCTTCATATTATATAGAAAAAACATATATGCATCATAAACATTAGCTTTTAGGTCTTTCTTAGGTAAAAAGCAAAAATTATTTCGTACATGTTATAGATGGTGTTTGAGGGTAAAATGATACTCCTGCCTAGAGAAAAAAATTAGATGTCTTTCTTATCTTAAACTAAATTTGGGGTTAATTTTTGACATCCACTTAACTAGAAGTTCAGGGAAAATTAATTATTTAGATAAATTATAAGTCAGAAAACTTTGAGTTGAATATATGACATTGTCCATAGAATTACTATAACTAGTAAAAAAGTATGTGTACAAGAAAAACTACTGTGTTAGGCAGACTAATAGCACCCCATAGATGTCTATGCCCTAATCTTCTGGACCTATATATATGTTAGTTTATATTACTAAAGCAACTTTGCAGATATGACTACGTTAAGGACCTTAAGATGGGTAAAGTAGCCTGTATCATCTAGGTGTCCCAATGTAATCACAGGGTTCTCTAAAGAGTTAGAGAAGGATATGTGGTGATGAAAGCAGGTCAGAGTGATGTGATATAGATGTGAAGATGCTAGGCTGCTGGCTTTGAAGATGGAAAAAGGACTCATGAAGCAATGAACACAGCCACCTCTGGGAGCTAGTAAAGGCAAAGAAGAAACAGGTTCTTCCTTAGAGCTCTATTGACACCTTGATTCCCAGTAAAACCCATTTCAGATTTCTGACATCTAGAATAGTAAGATAAAGAATTCCTGTTGTCTTAAGTCACTAAGTTTGTGGTCACTTATTACAGAAGCAATAGGGAACTAGTACAAACACTAATTAATGATTTTGTTTCAATCATTAGCTCCTGTGCATAAGGAAAGTATAGAAATGAAGCCATCTATGGTTCTGTTTCTGTGATGAGATTTGCCCATGTAGAAAATTGTCAGGAATTTAGAAGAAAAAGATAAAGTGGGAAATCTGTGCATCTCTTTCAGAAAGTTGTAGCAGGGGATGGCTTTATGAGCATGTGACCTGTGGTGTCATACAGGGCCCCATGATTAGAAAGGCCCCTTGCTTACTTTAACACTATGCTGTCACATCTCAAAATCCTGAACAATTTTTTAATAAAGTGTCCTGCATTTTTATTTTGCACTGAGCCCTACAAATTACATAGTCAACCCCGGCTGTAGCCTTACTGTTTAGAGTTATTTTAATACTCTCTTAACTCAGAAAGACAAGAGTTACAGCAGACAGCTAAAAGGAGGAGGAGGAGGAGGGAGAGGTGACAGACATCAGGGAGAAGAAAAAAAGCAAAGCTATACTATAGCTCCTCAAATTTTTCTGTACATGTAATCTTCCCTCCTCTTCCAAATCTTTATATCAGAGTTTATATAAGAGGTAAGCATGATAGCCCTATCATGGTCACTTTCTACCTAGTGGTGTTAAGAAAATGAAAAGTACTTCTCCACCTTTAATTCAATATATGTTTGTTGGACTGTAGAATTATATAAGACAGTTAAAAAGCTCCAAAAAAAAAAACAAAAAAACCTGTAGAACTATTGGGTAGCAAGTAGACTGATACACTTATGCACAAAATGCCATCCTAAAAAAAATAATTAGAAAATTTGAATTAATGAAAAATCTATAAAAATCAGTCACAACTAAATAAAATCAGTAGAAAAAATTAAAATTGCTATTTGTATAACTATACATTACAAAACCACATCATCATCATCAAACACTTTCATACCCAACTCCACCCTGTTACTTCATAAAACATTCTTGATTTCCGAAATCCTAAACCATACTGACCCTTTCTATAAACAAAGACTAATACTCATTACCCTTTTGATGGAATCCATAATTCAAATGGAATATTAAAGTCAACTAGTCAAGAAAAGTTTCTACGTACAGTATAACAATGTATATATATATATTCAAAAATCATGTATGTATCCATTAAGTGCCATTTATTATATTTGTTGTATATTTAAGTGTAAATTTAAGTCAATAAAGAAAAACATTCCTTTAGAATAACTTCTCAGAAGTTGTGTAATCGCTGCTTTATTTTAGAAGAGAAGGTGTGCAATAGAAACCACAAAAGTACAAGTTGCTAATATTTGTAATTAACTTCACTGACATTATTAATAAAGCCAGTTTTTAAATCAAATAATAATAAAAGGAAAATATTGTATTTGGCTTAGCCTAATACATAGCTGATATTTCGAAGTATTGCCTTTGAAAACAGCATGTTGTAACCAGAAAATCATTGAATTTAGGAGGAAAAAACGATCTGGGTTTGATAGCAAACCCTGTGTGGCTTTGGGCAAGTCACTTTATATCTCTTATTAATTTGTTTTCATCCACAAACAAGAAGTCTGGACCAAATCACTTCCAAGGTGGGTGGATCCCAACTCTTTTCAATATTGCTTCTAAAGGAATTTTCCAGAGAGGAAGTTGTTGCTACTATGACTGGTTTAAGAGTAAATAATGTTCTTTAAAAATGTGTTATCAAGTTTCAAGAATGTTAAAAACTTCTCTGATGATTTAATCCAAAATCATTCCTACAGCAAAATTCATAAATAATAAATATTATCTCATTAATCCATATTTTAGTTTAGCTGGGTCTCAGATCAAGTTAGTTCCTCAGGGAATGTAGTCTTCTTTATAAAAGAAGGTGATGAGATGTAATCTTCAAGAAATTAAATTGTAAAAACAATCTCGGTATTGTACATGCAAATATAAATCTGTTATTGCCTTTCCGTATCTATCACAACACATTTTAAATTGTGCTGATCTTGTATGCGAGTAGCCGTCTTATTAGAAATTGTGGCTGTATGTGCTAATGTCTCCCCGGATTTCTTGGGAGTTTGCTATCTAACCATCAAAGCAATAGAAATGAATCATGATTACTGCAAGGCTTTGAAGAACAAAGAAAAGTCAGAGCATTTTAGAGGTTCTAGATGTCTGAGGCATTGACAGTTTGCACAATACACATGAATGGGTTTCTCTTTAGATCATTTAAAATAGCTTCAATATGTTTATTAGGAAGGTAAAATATTTTCCACCTTCTTGTGTTTGTTGCAACTAACAAAATGTGAATCATTTGTGCATGTGTGTGTTCTCTAGGCATTTTTTTGTTTGTTTCAACATTCGTTAAAATGTAACCTTGGTTAAAAAATAGAATATAATAATTTCAAAGACTAGAAGAAAGCTTAAATTTTTGAAATTTTGCATAGGAATTACCAATCACCGAAATAATTCCGAACAAACATTTAAAACTAGTTCCTCCTTAATGTATCTCCTACGTTGAAATTCTCTTAAAGTTTTTATATTCACAGGTTATTATACACATAAAATGTGTCATTTATAGAGTACAGGCCCTTATAAACCTTTATGTTCTTTAGTGTTTTTTGTTGTTGTTGTTATACTTTTGTCTATTTAAAGTACATTTTAAAGTAAAGTCCAATTTACTTTAGTGAAAAGAAAAAAAAAGAGTAAATAATGAATCGTGAAAGTGAGATTCTTGCTTTTTGAATTCTATTACCTTTTGAATGAGAAAAAATGTTAACATTTCTCAAGTTCTGAAATGATCTAAAGAAAATGCTCTAAAATGTAAGATCCATAGAGACACCTGTGATGTTATAAATTTAGACTCAAGTTTGCACAAATCAAATTGTTATCTTATAAAAACAGTAATAAGTAAAAAGTTGTTATTCCATTAAAATTAATTTCCCATTAAACATTGAGAATAGTTTAATCACTTGCTTTTTCATATTAATGTAGGCTTAGTCTAAATATCATCATCATTGTGCTGTCAGAAATCTAGTGTCAAATTGACTGTCATATATATTTTTTTCTAACCACAGTCAGGAAGGATATTTCTAAATGAACTGTATACAGCCTCATCTTAAATAAAATGTCTTCTTTCTGACTATTTAAAACAACTCTTAGGAAAATGTTTATTTGACTTTAAGAAGTAGTTTACAATCTCCCACTTAATAAAGCTCATACATTTTAACCTGTCATTCAGGAGCCTACACAACCTGGTGCCAACCTATCTTTAGAGCTCTATCTCCTCTGATCCACTTTGACACATCCCAAGCTGCTAAACTATTTATTTTCCTAAATATGTTTTGTGTTTTCCTGCTTACCTGTCTTGCTTAAGTTATTCTTTCTGCTTTGAACGTCTTCCAAGTTGTCTTTGCATTTCCAAAGTCTCACCTACTGCAAGGCTCAGATCCAGGGCTGGGTCATTATCAAAAACATCCAGACCCCGGTCTCTCCTATATCCCCATCTTCCCTTGCCACATCAGTGTCCAATTAGCTCCCGTTCTTCTGCAATTCTAAAACTCTCTTTTTCATATCCCTAAGAGTAATTAGCATATCCAAATATATATTGTACTAAGGAAATTTGTATACACTTAGTTCTCTTATAAGGTTGAAAGATTCCATATTTCAGGCCAGAAACCGTATTTTTTTAGCTGTTTGTAATCCCCATATCATCAAGCATGTTGTCATTTGAGAATGTGCACACATGCAAAATAACACCTGAATGAGTATGTAATTAGTAAGAAGGGAAGGGAGAGTGTCCTATTGCTTTCATTATAATTGCTAACATGGATAGTCTTTTAACATCATGGTTCGATTATAATTGCTTATACAGTCTTAAATTATCCAATATAACTGTTTTTAGTCAGTCTTGAGAAGATTTTATACCATCGTAAGAAATAGTCAGTTAAAAAACTCCACTCTTTGAAACTTTTACAATCCTAGAGGACAAGTCATCACTCTTTAACCCGCCCCCACCCCCGACTTAACCCAAGGCTGTAATAATGTTTTATTATTTATAAAGAGATTTATATTTCTAAAGGACTTAAGAGCTATTAATTTGTTAAGCCAAACAACATACAGTATAACAAGGTGAGTGTGATTAAATGCATTTGACAGATAAGAAAACAGCAGTAATGAGAAAGTGGTCTTTTCATAGCCAGCAGCAGTCTGGAGTTTCTTTGAGTGCTAGAACTGTACTTTTTCCACTGTAAAAACAACCAAACAATGAACCTGCCCTTATTTACTTTATTGTCAATTATTCTTCATTTCCACAGCCAAACAGTTAGGGGCAAATCCTATGTTAATGATGTTTAGTTTAAATATATGACTAATTGTAACGTTTAAAAATTTTGCTGTTACAATTATTGAGGTAAGAGTACTATTCTCTGCTTTTAGTTTAAATCTGTGGAAATACTGATTAATAATCAAGCATTATAATTCCTTAAATACTACTGAAAAAGTAATAGTAGCTGGATAAATAAAATGAGATCTACAACTCCATTTTATGGCATTTGTCATCTATACTGGGTGGAAAAACAACCTTTCCAAAAGATTTCTGATTTCTATTTGTTAACTCTAAAATTATGAGGAAATACATGTACATATATGATAAAAATGTCATCTCTAAAATATAATATGCATTTGTCTTCAGACATATAAATCTTACCATAGATAACTTTTCCCACCAAAGTTTTAGTTCCCTACTTGTCAATGCAAAATTGATTTGAAAGTAGATTTTCTCCTCTTATGCTCAAGGTTGTGATTTGGGGCGACATGATAATAAATTATTTGAAGTTATTTTCTCTCTAGTCCTGGACCAAACAAATCTCCAAAGAAATTGTCTGTCTCCACTCAGTATCTCAGGAATGTAATGTTATTTTATCCCAGCGGGGATGAGGGTTTTTCACCTTTATTTACGGCTGGCATTTTTATGCTTTTGACTCAGGCAACCACTTTCTCACTGTGAAGCCATTTATTTCCTGAGAGAGGTTAAGGTAATTTACTATTGTTGAATACATTTATTGCTCACTCTGATGCAAAGAGTTAGACACATGACTCCTGTTAGTGTCAATCCTAGGGGTCCACATGTAAAAATCAGGACTTTGCATAAAAATCATCAGCTTCCTTTGATGCAAAACCTTAAAAGTGTTTGCAATATGCCAATATACTCAAGCACACATGAACTACAAGTGGAAATTCAGAACTCTGGGAAGAAGGTAGAACCAAGTATAGAATTTCGATACCAAGTTGTCACCTGCATGAAGAAGGATCTGGATTGGCTGTTGAACCTACACATTTTAAGCCTTCTGTTAATTCTTACTTTCAACTTATTATGTAGATGTAACAAAAACACTAAGGTTTATAATAAATTAGCAATTAGAATATATATATTTGAGCTAAATTGCTCATACCATTTAAGCGAATTTCTTTGCAATTCCATGCATCATTTTCCTGTTAGTATAACTTCAGTCATTTTCACACAGTCATAAAAGAACTTACCAACACTTGGAACATTACCGCTGAACTAGAGTGTCTAAGAAACAACTTTCTCTGAAATGACTAATACAGGCACCTCTGGGTAAAAAAGGCTCATCCTCCAAAGCAACCAACACAGGTTAAACTTTTAAATGTCTTTAATCCACTCTCCTTTCAAGTATCTGGAGGGAAGTAAGAGTGCAAGGGTCAAACCTACATCTGAGTTTAATTACAAGACACTGTATTGGGATACCACTTGAGACCTTTTTTCCTTCAAGTTACAGCATATGTTATGCTTAAAGGTGGAAAGGCTATTTTCTCCCTTCACATCACTGAAAATGCAGACCTCTCGCCTCACTTAGGTACTTTGATGTTTTCACTGGGCTTGGGGCTACTAGAGGAATTGATTTAAGGGAGACTTCTGTTTTAACATCATGATTTCTTTAAATGGCAAAATAATTGACAAATGGCTGGCTCAAATGAAGTCTTTTATAAGAGACATAAAACAATGCCAATTTTTCCAATCATAAAAATGATAGTACAATTCTTCATAATTCTGTCTCTAAAATGTTAAAGAAAGTAAATTTAAATTAATGGACACATGCAAATTCACTGTTTACAGCATAGGTATGCATATATATATATACATGCATGTATACGTATATATTCCTACGTACATATATGTGTATATATGCTTTATAAATAGAAAGTACATAAACTGTGCAAGTATCTTGAAACTGCATACGCTGCTTAGTGACTTTAGTGTTTAACAGCTGCTTTTGTTACATAGTAAAATCCATGAGGCACTAATCACTAAAGATTACCTCTAGGTAAAGTAATAATAACACTCTGACCTATGTAGTTAGCCTTTCCACTCACTTGTACCACAGAGTGATTTTTTTTTTAATGCAAGGTGGGAATGAAACCGAGCATCTGGGGAGCATTCCTGCCCCATCCTGATAAGACTTTCCTTCCACCCGCTACGCACTAAAGCACATTGAACTGAGGTTTAAATATACCAACGCGTCCCTTGTCCTTCACTGTCTATAGTATGGAAGTACAGGGCACTGATTCCTTTCCAAATAAATTCCCAACTATATGGTAATTGACTCCCAATAAAATAAGCTACTAAAAAAGAAGCTCTTTCCTACCCTCTCCCTGCAACGGCTAAACAAGTTCCAAAACTTAGTCTCAGACAGAGAAACAATCACACAAACATAATCAAATGTATGTACATAGAAACTGATTTATGTACTGGATTTTTTCTATGTTTCTTTCTTTTATTTTTAATAAATACTTTATTTTAGAATAGATTTAGATTTACAGAAAAAAATTACAAAGCTAATACAGAGAATTCCTGGGCATTCTACAAGCAGTTTCTCCTGTTGCATCTTAAATTGGCATAGAACATCTGTTACAATTAATGACCCAATATTGATAAACTCTTATTAGCTAAAGCTCATACTCTATCCAGATTTCTTAGTTTTTAACTTAATGCTTGTTTTCTATTCCAGGATTTCCTCTATAATATCATATTGTGTTTAGTTATTATGTCTCCTTAGGCTTCTCTTGGCTGTAACATTTTCTCAGACTTTGATATTTTGAGGGGTACTGGTTAGGTATTTTGAAGAATGTACCTCAGTTGGGATTTGTCTAATGTTCTCATGATTAGACTGCAGTTATGGGTTTGAGGAGGAAGACCACAGGGGTAAAACACCATTCTCACCAAATCATATTAAGGGTACATACTATCAACATGACTTAGCACTGACCTTGACTTTGATCACCTGGCAGAGGGAGTGCTTGTCAAGTTTCTGTTGTGTAAAGTTACTCTTTTCCCCTCTTTCTACATTGTACTCTTTGGAGGAAGTCACCATGTACAGCCTGCACCTAATGAGTAGGAAGTTAATACTCCAGCTCTCTGGGGACAGAGTATCTACATATATTTTTTGAAATTTTTCTGCATGAAATATTTTTATTCTCTCTTATTTATTTATTCAATCATTCATTTACATTAGTATGGACATATGTATGTTAATTTTATATTTTGGATTATAATCTGGTACCACTTTATTTACTTTGTTGCTAAAATTCTTTCAGCTTTAGTCATTGAAAATTCTTTTAGATAGCTTCTGTGTCCCTTTCACATACATTATATATATTATATATAATGTAATATATGTATATGTATACATATATATATATGTCAAAGGGACACAAAAGCTATCTAAAAGAAAATATATGTGTTGTTTGTGTGTGTGTATATGTGTATACACACTTAACTCCTGACACTAGACAATACTTCAGGAGGTTCAACTTGTAGATTTCCTTCCCCTAGAATCAGACATTCATCCAAGGAAGCCTGGTTTCTTTTATTGGAATGTGGCATTAGAAACCAAGATTAGCCACTTGGTGAGGATTTGCTTGGAGTCAGGAAATTTAGATACATAAATAATGAAATCTTGAGTAAATCACACATTATCTGTTTTTCTGTTACTTATATTGAAATAAGATATTCTACTCTACCTCCAGTTTAAAAGTGATACAGCCATTTCCAAATATCACAAAGCATAAACGATAGTCTCTGTTGCATTAAACATATTTAATACTCACAAGGTAAAGGTAGAGAACATTTTCTGAAATCATATATATGCAAATTAGCATGTTCTTATGACCATTTTAATCTTTCATCATGATTTTTTTCTTAGTTTCTTGTTATGATGGAAATGAAACTCCTTGATGGAACTTCTTGATTTATGTGAGGAGAAGCAAAAACTAATTTTTTAGAATGCTGCATGAGTGATGATTTTAAATTGAAAATACTTTGAAATTTTCAATAATCAGGCAACCATTAAGGAACTGCAAATCATTTCAGGGTATGTTATAAATAATTTAAAGTTACCATTTTCATGTCTATATTTTTTAAAGAGATAAATTGCCACCACCATCATCATCATTATCAATTCTACAGAGAAACTGCACTGGTTTGAAAATGTCCTGTTTACCATTGAGCACAGCAGGAAGACAGGGAAAGAATAATATACAAAGATGAAATTATCCTTTTCAACAAAGTCTTCTCCACTGGAATCCTGTTTCCTGTCCTCATCCCAATTTATCTTTCCTAACCTCTTTTTTATTTATTATAATAAAATCCCCCTTTCACATAGAACTTCAAGTGGTATACCAACATAATCCTGCCTAGGGTTGATATAATGTGTGATTTGCATTGAAGTAGAAAATCTTCTGAGTAACATATCTTCTTTCCCCAGCCCTAATTTTGTTACTATTGAGTTGGGAAGGATTTAAGAATAACTCAAACATATGTATTTTGTTTAGATCTTTTCTATTATTCTTATTATTTGATCTTAGTGTCTATGAGGTTATTTAAAATTTTTACAGAGGCCCTTTTCCATATGAAGAAACAAAATATCAGAGTTACAAAGTAATTTCCTTAGACCTTTAAGTAGTATTAGTGATCATTTTAAAAGTGAGTTCTCCTCTAGGGTGGGATGGGGAGGGGGACAATGACATATGTACGACAGGAAATATTGCAGTTCTTGGGTATGAGAAAGAAGGAGAAACTTCCTTTGCTCTCAGAGTTGACCCAAGAAGAAGGAAGAGGTGGCTAAATCTGGGACAGCTTAAGTCTGAGACTGGAAAATAATCAAGATTTGCCCAGACTAGTTGGGGAAGAGAAGTACTAGAATAAGTGGTGGTTCATGCAAGAGACAGAATACTTTGGAGAAAATGGTGTGTGCATGTAAACTAAAAAGTTTTCCTTTACTAAAGTAGCTTTGAAATTGGAAATCTAGTGCAGTGATGAATGAAGTATTAGCATAACACATGCTTATCCTCCATGTGGAAAACCACAGCCTAATCACAGACTACAGTGGTACACTAGGTAACCAAAATATTTTTGTTCCATAACCAGGGCTACTGAAGCACCAGATCACCAGGCATGAGTAATGGCTCATGTTTTGGTCCACATTATCCAATGATGTGACAAGAACCATACAAGCAAAACTGGATCACCTGTGTTACAGTACATATATGTACTATACACAGGTAATATAAATTTTCATTTGTTTAAAGAAATACCTCCGAAATCAAATTAATATGTCAATTTACATCTCAGAAGTACAATAAATTTCCCTGCTAGGCATCTATATTAAGGTAAAACTTTATCCTTCAAGACAGTATTATTTAAAAGAGAAATAAAACAGATATTGGAGAGTGAAAACTTCATATACCTAGAATAGACCACAGTGTGTGTAGATAGAAATAGATTTGTTAATTCAGTATGAAGTTTATAATCTTTTTGAGTCACTGAAAACATATTTTTCTTCACTGTATCACTGTTTTAATTCTAGCAACAGTTGTACCTTCTCAGGTGCATGAATTTCAGTTTAATCGATTCAAGTTTTTCAGAGTCATTATTATTCATTCTATCAAAAGAGTAATGTTAATATGAGTTCAACACTAGAGAAAGTCACTTTAACTTTTTGTTAGAGAAGAAAATGATTAGTTTTGATTCTCATTAATTAAGTTATGAAAAGTGAAATGTTGGAGAGGGTGTGGAGAAAAGGGAACACTCATAAACTGCTGGTGGGAATGTAAATTGGTGCAGCCACTATGGAAAACAGTGTGGAGATTCCTCAAAAAATTAAGAATAGAGCTATCATATGACTCACCTTTTTCACTTCTGGGTAATTATCTGAAGAAAATAAAAACACTAACTCAAAAAGATAGATGCACCCCCATGCTCATTGCAGCATTATTTACAATAGCTGAAATGTGAAACAACTTAAGTGTCCATCAATGGATTAATGAATAAGGAAGATATACACACACAGACACATACACACACTATGGCATACTACTCAGCCATACAAAAGAATGAAATCTTGCCATTTGTGACAACATGGATGGACCTTGAGACTATTATGCTAAGTGAAATAAGTCAGACAGAAAAGGAAAAATACCATATGATTTCACTTATATGTGGAAACAAACAAAATAAAGCAAACAAACAAAATAAAACAAAATCAAATTCATAGATACGGAGAGCAGATCAGTGGTTACCAGAAGGGAAGAGGCTTCATAGCAAAATGCATGAAGAGGTTCAAGTATATTGCAATAGATGGTAACTAGGCTTGTGGTGGTGATCACTTTGTAGTATATACAGATGTTGAATTTTAATGCTGTACAACTGAAACATATAATAAAAAATATATGAAAGCTGATTTTTTTCTGTGGTAGTAGTGTCATTATTATTGGCAAATTTAAAACTGGATCTCCTAAAATAATTAGTTTTTACTTGAAAAATCTCTCAAAAAATATACTCAACGAAATATATATATTGAGCATCATGTTAAGCACTGCCAAGAACACAGAGGTCAATGAAGCATCACGATCATTCACAAGGAGATTTAGACTAACAGGATTGGAAAATGCAAAAAACTCGATCACAAGAGTGAATGTAGGTATAATCAGAGAAGAACTTGGAGGAAAATCTCAGGATTTGGAGCCAGAACGCTGTGAAGTCCAAGCCCTACCAGTCACTATCTTTGTGATCATGCAGTCATTAAGGGTCTTTGAATTTCAGTTTACTCATTTGTAGAATGGGACTTTTTATGAGGAATCAAGGGAATACTGTTTATAAAGTGCAACATAAATTGCAAAATGCTGCAAAAATGCAAGTTGATAGGGTTTCAAAAGATGGGTGGAATGACTTTATTCATTTGTTATAATGAGGGATATATTCTCTCTTCACAGATGTTTACCAATGTGCTAAGGAAGTGGTTCTGGAGGTTGGATGAATTCTACCTCCAGAAAACAAGAACAAAAAAAAAGAAAGAAAGAAACAGCAGGGGAAAGGCATAGAGAGTGTTGAATTCAGGTTGTGTTTGACCAACATGGAGGGATTATATTTGTCTACAGAATGTGGATCATGGATATAGGACTAGTGGGAAATCAGCTTGAAAAACAGGGTAAGATCTTAATGCTAGAAGGTGAAAGGTGTGGTAATGTGAATGCCATTTTAAATATAATAGTTAACAGTGAAATGATTTATTAAGTAGTGACAGGATTTGTCGTGAATGAACGGAAGACACACCTGATGGCAGCCCAAAGGATGGATTGGAGTTTAGAGCAATTAGAGGGTGGAAGTGGAATCTGGGTGAGTTTGAACTAGAGTAGGAACAGTATGAATAGAACAGTGACAGAGTAAGTGATCCTGATGATGCTGAAATGGAAATCATTAGCTAAGGCCTCACTCCAGACCCCTAGCATCTGTATTTAGTTATCAAATAAAATTTCCAACTCATAATCCTAAAGGCATCTCAAACTCAATAATTGTTTTCATTATCCCCTCTAAATTTGCTTTTCTTCCTTACAGCCACTAATAGTGCCCACACCTAAATTATTCATTGCTCATCCCCACACATTTTGAGGCTATTTCCTATTTTGACTAAAGTCATCTGCAATCTACTCAGCTTTCTTAGTCAGAAATATTGAAGTCTTCCATAACGACTTCCTCTCCATTATTTCTTATATCCAGTAATTTGCCCAGTCTGGTCAATTCCTCCATGTCTTTGCCATCTGTCCCTCTCCTCCCCTTTAGGCCACTGTCTTAAATTTAGACCTTCATTATCCCTCTCCTACATTACTGCAAATATTTTCTTGTCATCACTTCTTCTTCAAAAATTCCTTTGTAATTCACTGCCTTTTAATTGTCTATACTTATTTTAGAATCAGCTTGTTAATTTATGCAAAAAATATCCTGCTGAGCTTTTAAATTTTTAATAGAATTGCATTACATCTATAGATTAATTTGGAAATGAATTGACATAATGTAATATTGAGTTTTCCAATCTATTAACATGGATTTTTACCCTTTTATTTAAGTCTTCTTTAAATTGTCTCAGTGATTCCTAGTTTTCAGTGTAAAGGTTTTTCACATACTTTGTTAGGTATTCCTAAAATGAATTGTTTTTATGTTATTGTGAATTTTATTGTTCATTTATTTCATTTTCTATTTTGTATATTGATATTGAATCTAGCAACTTTGATAAGTGCATAAAGAATAGTACATTAGGGGCTTCCCTGGTGGCGCAGTGGTTGAGAGTCTGTCTGCTAATGCAGGGGACACGGGTTCGAGCCCTGGTCTGGGAGGATCCCACATGCCGTGGAGCAACTAGGTCCGTGGGCCACAACTACTGAGCCTGCGCGTCTGGAGCCTGTGCTCCTCAACAAGAGAGGCCGCGATAGTGAGAGGCCCGCGCACCGCGATGAAGAGTGGCCCCCGCTTGCCACAACTAGAGAAAGCCTTCACACAGAAACGAAGACCCAACACAGCAAAGATAAATAAATTAATAAACTCCTACCCCTAAAAAAAAAAAAAAAAAAAAAGAATAGTACATTACAGCAATAGGAGTGATTATTTACATCTACATGTGACTATTGGATGAGTCTCACAAATGCATTTTGAATAAAAGTAGGTAGACTAAACCATGCTAATGGCATGATTTCATTTATAAGAAGTACAAAGACAGGTGAAACAAATACCTGCTGTAAAATATCAGGATACTGTTTGCTTTTGGAGGGATAAACACTGAAAGAGTTTACAAAAGGACTTATGAACTACTGTTCTGTTTCTTCATCTGGATACTGGTTACATGGATGTGTGCAGTAAGTGAAGAGTCAGCTGTACATTTATGTGTACAGTTTTGTATATTAGATTTTGTTGAAAAAGAAAGCAAAATTAAAAGAATAAAGATGAGTTTCACTTCTAGTTTACTTTTACTACTTACCATACTTCGCGGTTAAGCCTTATACACAATATAGGGAGTGAAAATGGGAAGAAATAATGATGGGTGCTCAGAGAGTTACAAACCCTGAGGGTGTTTTTTGCATATTTGTACATTATTCCTCAGAAATGCCCCACCTATGACATCTTTTCATGTTTCATTGCTGGAACAACTTGGCTGTAGTTGAGTTCTTTATGAATTCTAAATACTTTTTGACTGCTAAGTCTCTGGGGAGAAGCTAGGATGGAGCTGCACTAAAAACCTATTTGCTTTAAAAGTGACAATCACACAAAGCCAGAGTAGGTCGGAGACAAGGCACTGCTTATTGGTGACAACACTGCTAAGTAGAGGTAACACCACATGAAAACAGGTTGAAATTAATGTGAAAATATTAACATATTAAATTCCAGTGTAACTTAGGCATTCAGATGCCTTGTACTCTGAAAGTATGATATGTATTTATCTCCTAGTAACTGCCATTAAAAGCATGCTAAATAGCCATAGAATACACATTAAAAATTCCATGTTTCAGACTGCACTTTTTTAGCCTAAAAGATGGTACAAAATTATGCAAATGTACTTTTGTTCTATATATTCATTTTTCATCTTCACTTAGTAAATACACCAGTGTATTGCATTATGAAAAGGTTAGGTGTTTAATAATAAAAATGCCTTCCAGCAATGTCTCAATGATTCAATCTGATTATTACAAGAATGTTTTTCAACATCTTTAGGTTTTAGCCATATATATTTAGTGAGACTACAGAATTCATCTAAACCATACCAAAGTACATGTCTCCATCAATTTTAGTTCTGCTTTTAATGGATTTCCAGACTTGTTAAGAGATGTTAACAAAATTATGCCCAAACAAAATAAATACACTTTTTTTCTCCAATTATAGCCTTAAGAGCTTATGTTAACTGTAAATAAATATATACTGATGCCTAACTTGCACTGTACCAATTTAAATAGAAACTCCTAGCAGGAAAAACAAACATCCAAAATAAGTCAATTTTATCCAACCCTTGTGATTAAGAGAGCAATATATATTGTAGACGTGCATATTCTTAGAAATTTGAATTTGAGATTTTTAAATGTAAATTAACTGCAAAGAAACATGCAACCAAATTTGAAAGCTGTCCTTGAGCTCAGCATAATCATTTTATACCTTAGCTAAGTCTTTATGCTTTGGAGGCCCTTTAGAAATATTAAGGGTGTTTATTTTCAAATTTTTTACAATTCCATCAAAAAATAAAGTTGATATAAAATGGCTAAAGATTAAATAATATGTGATGAGAATTCAAAAATATGAAATCTGTGTATTTTAAAGCAATGAAACTGTGAAAAATAAAATGGTAAATCAATATAAACACTGGTGAGAATTTTCTAGAGAACAAATATGAACACAAATAACAAGACATACACCTGGCTTTCCTTTTTTGTCTTCTTTGACTATTGCAAGTAAAAATTATCTTATCAGTTTGGCAAAGTAATGATGACAATAGAAGGCTCAGTTGTCTGCTAAAATAATAAGTAATTTTTCCAGATTTAGCATTTTCTATAAAGTTGTAATACTTTAATAGCTGTGAAATGTCACTGCTGAAAAATGATCTGGAATACCTGCTCAGCAGATAATTTTTTAAGCAAGTCAAATCAATTAGAACAGAGTGAGTTAAATTGTTACTGCTTTTACCTTCAAAGAGAAATGAACTACATATTTTCCTTTAATATGAATTGTCCTTAGTTAAGAAATTTAAACTGTCAAAAAATTATTTTCAATAGAACTCTGTAGGCCAAGATAAAATTATAATATTTTAAAAGAAAGATAAAGTCTTTTACGTTTAGCAATTATTACTATGTAGAAATGATTTCACACCATCTTATCTGTTGATCACTCAACAAAAGGGAGCTGGTCAGGGTGAAATCCATCTCATCTCAAGTAAGCCAACTCACAAAATGTACATGCCAGCTCAGAAAATGCAGAATAAATACAAAGTAGACCTCTGAGACTTCTTTGAAAGAAGTTTGAAAGAACTTGCTTTGAAAAAAGTAACTTGTCCTGTCTGGCTGAGTAATCAATGTTTCACTTGAAAAATCAACTCCCTGTTTGATGGATTGACTAAAGAAGTGGCCAAAAATTCAAACTAACATTTTCATAAAAGGCATGGATGTCCTTACTCTGTCCTATCTCATCTAGCTCCCTTTTATCCTCCTTTTCTATTCTCCCACCTAGAGGAAATTACTTACTTTCATTTGGACACATTAAAGTTGATCTTAAAAAAAAAAAGAAATCTACAAATCAGCACAAAACCATTAAGAATATAAAATAAACGTACTGTTGCTTGTAAACAGCCTAAGTTATAAGAAAATGAAGAAATGGAAAGTACTGAACACCACTAACTGCCCTTAACCATTTTTTATAAATTTTTCTCTTAAATTCAAGAGTCATCTAGGAATTCATTTCTAATTTCCACATAATTAAGTTGTGGCCAGTTATTTCTAATATTTGAATTTCGTTAGAGAATGTGGCCTCTAACTTTTAAAATTTAATCAACGTTTTACAAAATTAAACTTTTATTTACAATCAGATACATTATTATTTGTTATAAACATCTACAGACATACAGTTTATATTTGAAGGATAAAAATTTATCTTTTTATATAATTTTATTTAATTGAACCTGTTAATTATTCAGTGTTGATGTCAAAAATAACTCTGGGGAGTCATGAGTTCTGATAATGTGGGCCAGTACACAATATAACAAACATACCATGGCACCTTAAAGGCCTACATTTTTTATTTAATAACACATTCCCAAGTTATGAGTTACTCAAGGGAGCTACATAGAGTCCTTAAGGACATACTCCCTTCACTAGTAAACCTGAACTCAGTCTCAATTAAATAATTAATAAGTACACTTTTGAATTAAATCACTCTATCTCCAAATCTCTATGAAATGTAATTGTACTGATGTTTTTATTCCAATATTCATTGAAACACATGTTTTAGCAATGTATTTATCTGATCCAAGGTCTGGTTTTAGTAATCTTCATGTGCTGCATTTAATTGAGCTACATTTTCAGCATAAGGCTATTATATTAAAGTTATATGGGACAAAAACTACATCTTCACATTTTTCTAGAGAGTAATACACATTTATAAATATTTTAATAATTGTTTTACCTGGAAATGGCAATGTGAGTACTAGAGTGTAGAGCATTGAAACCTGTAAAGATTAGCCCCAGAAACAGAGAGAAGAACATGAGAAGGCCAAGGATTCTATCTGAGGGGTCCACAGCTCTAACTCTTTGATAGAACTCAATGATCTAGCAACATGATCTGCGTTATCTGGTTGATTGCCATTTCTTATGGCTACTGAGCTCCCTTAGAAATCTCTTTCTTTCCTTGTTGAGTCTTATTCTGGTTTTGGAGTCCCACTACCTCAAATGTTGAAAGATAAAGTAGTCTTTGTTCCAAAGGTGTGGCCGCAGGGAGGCTACCAGTCTACTTCAGAGGTATTAAGAAGCATTTGGGCTCCTTGTATCACTACCCCTTTCTAGTTCTCAGGACTAGAGAAGATTCCACCCACCATTAAGATCCTCTTTATCTTTCTTGGATGTGAGGGACCCCTCTTAATCACAATAGACTTACGTGGACCTTGCCCATGAGCATCTATGAACCTACCACGTTCTGATTTCATTTCAGGGCTGTGCAATGTGGTGACTAAACTCCTGACCAGCCTATCAGTACCCCAAGAAATCCAAAGGCTTCATTCCCACTCAATTACCTGCCAGCTCCAGCAGCAGCTTGTCTCTAAAGAAGCAGATACATTGGAGTTAGGGGTAGAGGAAGAGCAACAGGCACCCCAAAAGACATCTTCCCAGAAACCTCCCTTCATTAATTTTAGAACAATTTTTCTAAGATAACTGATGTATGATAAATCTAGTTTTGTGGTCCATCATACTTACAGACTTGTTACAAATAAATTTCAGGCCACAAGTCATATTCATCAAAGAGCTCTTGAAATAGATTTACTAATTTTTTAGTTAGACATCAGGCTATCCAAAAGGTGAGCTTAAAGCAGTTATTATAAAGCAATTAAAAATTTCTAAATGAAAAATACTAACAACTGAAGGGAGTGGGATTTTTTTAGTACAGAGGAAGGTTCCATTATTTATTTCCAAGTAAAACCACTCCAAAAGGGATATAGGACATGAAGAAATCAAAGAAAACATTTTGTTTAACGCTTACACACGATTTTAGCAGGTGCAGACAAGCCCTGAGCACAGAATACCAGACCTTGACCTTGAACAAAGCTTAGCATGTGTGTGCCAGTAATAGGCTACGGCACACCCTGAGAGAATGCAAGCAGATGCAGCTGAAGCAAGGATTCAATTATAGGGAAAAGAGGATCGATCTGTAAAGGCCTTTTAGGTGTTAGCAAGCAAAGCATTATTTGCTGCTTTTAAATTTGCAAGTAATTGAATTCAGTATCCATTAAGAGAATTAGAAGGGTCTATATTTAAATTCTTCATGACAAAGGGGAAATGGTAATTAACATATTTTGAAAATTTTGGAGGTAGAGAAAGAAGCCACAAATAAGACCCTCTGACTGTGGCTGTCACTATAGTAAGTTGCTAAACTGCCTAAGAAAACAACAAATTCTATTATCTGAGAACTGAAGATTTATGTATGCATAAATGGTTATTTTCCCCTGATATGGTAAATAAACAGTGCCAAGTTTTTCTCAACTCAACCTTGGTTCTCTGTTAGTGGATTTTGGACAACTATCATAAACAATCAAGCATCCTGGTGAGACCAAACACAGGAATATATTCTGTATCTGCATTTCTTCATCCAGCAAGCATGTAACTCTTACTATGGTCTTTGTTAACAGTTCTGGGAACAGAACATGATTTTGCCAGCTACAACCACTATTCAGAGCAGAATTGGCTTGTTTTCTAACTTTGGTAGGGGTTGGGCCAGTGCTGTGATAATCACAAATGTCCTATCAAATCTGTGACTCTTTAAACATAAAGCTCAAAAGAGAATTAGAGTTGAACAAACATAACTTCTGAGTCCCTGAAGGAACTATACTTGTGTGAGTTACAGACAGCCCAGGTTGCTGCTAAAGGAATTCCAGTGTAGGTGACCTGAGACCCTGATTAGTGAACTACAGCTGGTTATTGACTGAACTGTGTCTCTCCCCCACCTCATTCATGCATTGAAGTTCAAACCCCAGTACCTCAGAAAATGACCATACAGGGTCTTTACAGGGGTAATTAAGTTAAAATTAGGTCATTAAGGTGGGATTAATCCAATATGACAGGTGTACTTATAAGAGGAAATTTGGACACAGACATGTATGGAGGGAAGATGACTTGAAGACATGGGAGAAAAGCACCAACAACAAACCAAGTGGAGAGGCTTGGAATAGATCCTTCCCTCATGGCCCTTAGAAGGAACCAATTCTACTAACACCTTGATCTCAAACTTCTAGCCTCCAGAACTGCAAAAAAAATAAATTTCTGTTGTTTGAGCCACCCAGTCTATGGTACCTTTTTATGGTAGCCTTAGTAAACTAATATACGGCCATTGACCTAGTTTCCTTTTAGTGGAACAAATATATCAAAAATTCTGTACAAAGTATATTTGGTCTCTTTTGACCTTCCTTTGTGCTTGACCAGTCAGAGGCAGAGTTCAGTTTTTCCTCTCAGCAAACTTAAAGTTTCCCTCAAGTGAGTTGTTTTGTGTCCTCCTCTGGAAGCAGGGTATAGAAAACCCATTTTTCTCTAATTTGCATATGTATTTTCCCAGCAAAATTAGTGCCATTTTAGTTCTTCACCTCTTGATTCTTTTGTTATATTTTTCAATTGTTTCAGAAATTAGGTGGAGAAGAGAGGTGCTATTTATTGGCCCCCACAAGGACTCCAAAATTATGCCTTGATGATAATGAAAGTTTGTGTGATGATCACAAATTTTTTTTATGTCTTTCAAACTTCCAGAACCAATTTTTTCTCTACCTTGCCCAATTCCCGGACACACGCCCTGTTCTAGTTGAGGAGGCCTTGATAAACAGCAGAGTTAGGGATATCACCCTGATTAACCGTGCCCTAGAGTTGTTATTGTTTCTTTTGATGTGTATTGCAGCAGGAACAGATGAACAAACCACATTTGGAACTGTTAAACTATTTCTCAGAATATTTTTCAAAATTTTAAAAACCAAAATGCATTCTCATAAACACTTTTCCCATTAAAGCAGTGTGTGTTGTAATGCAAACACTCCCCATATGGTTCTGATTCATTTACACTTCACCCATCAAAAAGTTGTTTGGGGAAAAAAAATACTTGATTGCCCAGTAAATTGTTTTGATCTTTTTATTTTAAAAACAGGATACTTATCCAAAGTAAACAAAATTCAAAGTGGACAGTTGATGTCTAAATTCTATTCTGTTGTTCTAAGCTTCAGTGTTCCATACTCAAACATTCACATTACCATTTCTAAGCCAAACAATTACTAAAATATTTACAAATGCACATGGCTCTCTAGAAAAATGTTAACATGTTGTCCTATATAACTCTGATATATACTGAAAATTTAGCTCATTAAAATGCAGCACTATGAAGGCCTTGGGTCAGATAAACACATTGCTAAAACATATGTCAATGAATATTGGAATAAAACATTGGTTGTACTAGATTATATAGAGATTTAGAATGAAATCATGGTAATTTAGTCCAAAATTGCACTTATTTTGTACTTGAGACTGAGCTCAGGTTTTTTAGTGGGTCGAGTATTCCACAAGGACTTTATTTAACTTCCTTGAATAACTCATAACTTGGGAATGAAAATGTAACTGAATTAGAAATGTATTTTACAAGCAAACTTTGAAAGATAATCAAAACTGGATATTAAAGTATATATCCAGAATTCATAATGATTTTAATACATTTCTGAATTTGATGTGTTCTAACGAAGGCAGCCTCATTAACTTTGTGAGTTATCACCTTGTCATCACTGTAATATTTCATGGAAGATTCAAATTACAAGTTAGTTGTTCTAACATAAGTTTTAATATTTAATCATAATTAAATAAGCTTATGAGTATATAACTATCAACTTTTAGTTATAAATTGAATCATTTCTGTATCAATTATATATGTTGAAATAATTCATAATATTAAGATAATTACCATGGTACAGGCATATTACTAGTGGGTTATTAAAATTTTTGATATTCAGTTTGTTAAACATTATATTCCTCCAGATTGTTTTTATCTATAAAGTAAGAACACTCAAAAAATGAAATAGAAGTTGATGAATAAAAATTATATCCTCAGCTAACAAGGAATCAGTGATATTCCATAAAATATGCCTATAAAATATTTGCCTTTCAACAGATTTTTATCATAAAATAATTCTAAAATAATTGTTAGGATAGCTATGAACTGTTGAATGACTTTACATATATTATTTTCAATCCTCACAATTATCTTACATTTTTAAAATGCTGTCTTCATAGTTTAGATAAGGAAACAGGATTAGAGAGGCATCATGACTTTTAAAACTAGTGAGAAACCAGGTTACATTTAAACTAAGTCTGACTTGTTCTAATGAATTTTTTCCACTGCAATTCTTTCTCTCAAATCTCTTAAGAAGAGTTTGTGATGTTTTGTCTTGCAGAAACTACTGCATATTTTAAAGACTTATTCATGACTAAAATTTACTAACATAAAAGTCTTTGTAAATATTGAATCAAAAATATGATATTTTTCTTTAAAGGTCTAGTTCTAGATTTACTTATTATTAATGTATAATAAGAACTAACAAAATATAGCTCATGGATCAAATCCAGTCTTTTGCCTTGTTTTTTCACAGGCTGTGAACTATATTTAAAATGACTGAAAAATAAAAAATAATATTTCATGACAATGAAACTTATATAAAATTTAAATTTCAGTGTCCATAAATAATGTTTGATTAGAACACAGCTACATTTATTTGTTCATTGTCCATGTCAGCAACAAAGACTGTGTGACATGCAAAATGTAAAATATTTACTATCTGGCCCTTTACAGAAAGGTTTGCTGACTCATGATATATAATAATAAAATAATAGCTGTAAATCACAATTTAAATAATGTGAATTAAGGTATTTTCTTATTATATATGGTAAAAATAAAGTTGCAGAGAATGGATTATAGTTGTCCCTAGGTATTTGCAGGGAATGGTTTTAGTATGAATTCTATGGTTGGTTGAATCCACAGATGTGGGACCTGTGAATGCTGAGGGCCAAAGGTAATTGGAAGAAAATGGTAATTAAGCCAAAACATAACTATATTGGTCTCTAAGTCAACATGTTATATGTTATTTAAATTAGTTGTATCGCATACTGCTTTACAATATTATAACTTTCGATTGTCAGATGTTATTATGTGACATCATTGGTAGAGTGGGTAGTTTCACGAAGAAAACTACTAATTTGGAGACCCAAAAAATGAAAATACTTTAGATTTTCTATAGTAAAAATGCCTTGCCCCCACATAAGGGAGTTGTAGGAAAAGAAAGTTGTCCTTAAAAAGATTTGCAATGTCTGACATGACTTAGGTTGTACAGATAAAGTTATATGTGGGAAATCAACTATAAATCAAATATGCAAAATTCATGGGAAAAATATAAAAGAACTGCATAGCAAATATTCCAGTTAGAAAGTAAACACTGTAGTCTTATATTGCTCTTTTATTGTGTAAAATATGAGTTATAGCACTAGGTCATCTTGCAAAAATGAAAATAATTTATTTTAATAGAAAGTATTTTTTGGTCAAAACTGTATGCACACCAGCTCCACAGCCCCTTTTGATTACAATGATACACTACCATACAAATAACGGATACAGTATAATAGTATGAAAATGTCAACTTTTATCCTTTAACTTTTATTTAGAAACCACAAACATTTAGAGTCAAAATGTATGACCTGATATAAAAATCTGCTGTTGTGATTTATCTAAAAGCCTGGGATAAGGAAAACTTACAAAGCTAATAGTATCAAAGTACAATGGAATATCTTAACTTTATTTCCTAGGGCTACCTGTGTCTAACAAAGGAATCTATAGAGAGAGGAAATATGCATATTTCAATTAATTGATGTATTAAGACCATTCACATTTAAAGCAGAACCCACCTGGACCCTTGCCACTTAAAAAAGAAGTTCAGTTTAAAAAAGCAAATCACAAAAACCTATAAGCAAATAGAAAGATATACCATGCTTATGTATTGGAAGAATTAATATTGTTAAAATGACCATACTACCCAAGGCAATTTACAGATAATGCAATCTCTAACAAAATACTAATAACATTTTTCACAGAACTAGAACAAATGTTCTAAAATTTGCATGGAAACACAAAAGATCCAGAATAACCAAAACAATCTTGAGAAAGAAGAACAAAGCTGGAAGTATCATGCTCCTTGATTTCTAACTATACTACAGAGTTATAGTAATCAAAACATTACGGTACTGGCACAAAAGCATATACATAGATCAATGGAACAGAATGCCCAGATATGAACCCACACTTATATTGGTAAACAATCTATGACAAAAGAGGCAAGAATATACAATGGGGAAAAGATAGCCTCTTCAGTAAATGATGTTGTGAAAACTGGACAGCTACATGCAAAAGAATCACACTGGACTACTTTCTCACACCATGTACAAAAATAAACTCAAAATGGGTTAATGACTTAAATGTAAGACTGAAACGGTAAAATTCTAGACGAAACATAGGTAGCATGCTCATTGACAGAATACATTTTTTTTTCTTAAGTCTTCTTGGACAAGGGAAACAAATGCAAAAATAAATAAATGGGACTACATCAAACTAAAAATCTTTCTCACAACAAAGGAAACTACCAACAAAACAAAAAGGTCACCTTCTGAGTGGTAGAAGATATTTGCAAACTATATATCTGATAAGGGGTTAATATCCAAATTATACAAAGAATTCATACAACTCAACATAAAAAAATAAGCAACCTGATTAAAAAATGAGCAAAGAACTGAAATAGACATATTTACAAAGAAGACATACAGATGGCCAACAGGCACATGAAAAGATGCTCAACATCACTAATGTTGAGTGGTGGTGCGGTGGTTAGGCATCTGAGAAGTAAGTGTTCTATAATCTTACGATTAAATCTCAGTCTTTTAGTGGACCTGTGACCCTGTACTGTGACAGTCACAGTGCTTCCAAACTTTCCCCTTCCCCTTAGGTGAGACAGAAAGGCTAGAGGGGTGTGGAATTAGGGAAATGCTCTTCCTCCAGCAGTAAAGGATAAAGCACTGGCAAAGTCTTCTACAGAATAGTTTTTTTTTTTTTTTTTTTTAGAGAGAGAGAATATTCTGGGTATATTTCACAATGATTGCTCTTCCCCTTCTCCCTCTCTTTTTTTTTTTTTTTTTTTGCAGTACACGGGCCTCTCACTGTTGTGGCCTCTCCCGTTGCGGAGCACAGGCTCCTGACGCGCAGGCTCAGTGGCCATGGCTCACGGGCCCAGCCGCTACACGGCATGTGGGATCTTCCCGGACCGGGGCATGAACCCGTTTCCCCTGTATCGGCAGGCGGACTCTCAACCACTGCACTACCAGGGAAGCCCTTCCCCTTCTCTTGACAGAGTCAAAAGGGGAAACTTTCTTGACACTTTACTATGAAAAACTAGTGGGGTTCCTGGAGACAAACCCACAAAAGGATGCTGACCCCCACCACCAACTCAGACTACAGGCCCTGGCATTTCTCAGTGTCTCAGATTTTAAGAAATCATCAAAATTAAAATTTAAATGTTCCTATCAGTTGGTGGCTACAGAAGATTCTGCTCCAAGTAAACAGATCCCAGTTGCGACTCTCTGTGTTCAAATGTCTCTTCACATTTGGGGGTGGCAATTTGCCTGGCCAACGTAGTTCTCTGACAGGTTCAGGAAAAGTCACTGATGTCCAGTTGGTTGAGCATCTTCTTGTTCTAGGGACGGGAGTGACCATTCCAAGACTTTTACATTTTGAAGCTGAAACCGAAACTGATTTATTTTTAATGGCAGGTAAATTGATCAGGTTTTCCATAAGTGACCCAATTTACTGAGTCTTCTTGGTTAGATTCATGAAATTTTTTGTTCTTCTTCCAAATCTAAGCATTTGAAAATCACAGAATATGAAATATAAAAATATGAAAATCAGAGAGAGCAAAGATCATCTCCTATGTGCTGCTAATTCTACTTCAAAAGTTATAAAGCAGGAGTGTGTCTTGCCTTGCCCTTTCAAATATATAAAAAATATCTTCAAAAAGGTTTCATAATCTGGATAGGTAACTGATAGCTTTTGCAAGTAGAAATAATTACAAATGTTAACAAGTGATAAAGTGTGCTCAAAGTGAAAAAGTCTCTGCATTTCTTTCACTCTAGCAGCCAAGAGAAAATTAATAGTATTTTAAGTTTCTACTAGAGCCTCTTGATGAATATCAAAGGGGATACAAATAATTGTTTACAGCATAAGTCCATATAATCCTGTTTCTGTCCATCTATTTCTTATTCTTCCGCATTTCTGAAATCTACCTCACACATTTTTTAGCTTAAAAAAAAATAACCTACTCTTTCAAAGTCTTCCATCAAGCTCTGTCTTTTTGCCCCCTCTTCATTTCTTCCTTTGCTTTATGTCTCTTTTACACCTTAGTCCTATTCAGTAATTTTTTACAATAAAAGTAATTTTAGTCTTCCAATTCTATTTCTTCCAGTTCTTGGGGTAGCAAGGAGCAGAGAGACAATATTGATACACTATATATCTTTGTCTCCATTGCATATTTACCAAGTTTTTCCCCCCCAAAATCATTGCTTTAATTTTTAATCATAACATTCTTTAAAGAAGTCAATTATCTTCCTTAAATAGCAAGGATACAATTTTACTATTATGAATCACCAAATAATATTCCAGTGACAATATCACAAGTTACATAATAACAATCACAGTTCAAATTGACAATACTAAGTTATACCAATGCAATAAGTCAATTCTCCTAGTAACAAGGGGTACTTTTGAGGGACCTCATCTTGACAGGCCAGTCAGGAGGAATGTAGCTCAACCAAAACAATTCACAGAAACTATAAGATGTTCTCTCATAGATAAATGATACAAGAGAGGAATGATACGAGAGGAATCTTTCTTGCATTTTTCAATATAAAATTGACAATGTATTTTTTGTTTATCTTATATCTTTTGCTCTGGCTTCTTAGATCTATATCCTTTGTTTCCCCCAAACTATAGGCTCATGCCCTCCAAATTTCTCCTATAGTCTGACAGAAGCAGATGTATGACAATTTCCTCTGACTTGTTGGCATACATCTGTCCCTGCCCCATCTCTATGCTAATTCTCCTTTTCTCCTTGAGATTCAGTGAGCCATGGACAACTACATAGTCCTTAAATAGATCTTCAATACACTCTACATTTTTTTTCCAGTCTCCAGGGTTGAGTTGCTGCTTACATTTTCTTTCTATAGTACCACATTGGTACTCCTTTTCCTGCAGACTTAGAATTCTTCCCTGACATCCCACCAATCTGAATCTTTGGTGTCCTGCTTGACTTTGGCCAGTTCCTTTTTCTGGAAATAGAAATAGCTCTTAGGCAAGTGGCATCATTTTTTTTGTTTTTTGTTTTTTTGGCTGCATAGGGACTTCATTGTGGCATGCGGGAGCTTTTGTTTGTTGCAGCGCGCAGGCTTTTCATTGTGGCGCTTGGGCTTCTCTCTAGTTGTGGTGCACGTGCTTCTCTCTAGTTGTGGCATGCGGGTTTTCTCTCTCTAGTTGTGGCGCGCAGGCTTCAGAGTACGTGGGCTCTGTAGTTTGTGGCACACGGTCTCTCTAGTTGAGGGGCACAGGCTCAGTAGTTGTAGTAGGTGGGCTTAGTTGCCCCGCAGCATGTGGGAACTTAGTTCCCTGACCAGGGATCAAACCTGTGTCCCCTGCATTGGAAAGTGGATTCTTTACCACTGGACCACCAGGGAAGTCCCTGGCAAGTGGTATCTTGCCAGCTTTCTGTATATTTAGTTTGACTCACCTCCCAGTTGAGAAGTCTAAGTTCCTGAAACTCCATCATGCTTTGGGCTGTGACAGTAATTGCTTCTACAATGCCCATTTTGCTGCACTCCACCGTCTTAGGCAAAATTCTTTTATTGCTAGAGGTAAATTTGAAGTTCTTTCACAAATTTTGATTCTACTCAAAAACCTGTGCAATCATTTCGATTGTCTTCTTTAACTTTCTTTATCAATGCTTAGCTTTGTTTGCTTCTTCTCATATCTAAAACATATGGATTATCTTCAAGCATTACAGTCAATAATACACACTTAGTGTTTTCGTCACCAAGTGTAACCTTATACAGCTTGATATCAGGTTGCTGTTAAAACTCCAATTTAAAGAATTGATATCTAAAAGAATATTATCTAAGAACATTCTATTATATCATTTGTACAGGTATTCTAAATTCTATTTCTCAAGCAAGTTATGTGACCAGAAGCTATGTACCTGGAAACAATTAACTCCTCTTGCAATATAATACATCAACGATCTATATTTTAGTGTTATGGTCTCAGGTTTTATTGAAAGTCAGTATAGAAAACAGTCACAAAAAACAATATTTTGGGGCTTCCCTGATGGCTCAGTGGTTGAGAGTCCGCCTGCCAATGCAGAGGACACGGGTTCGTTGCCCCAGTCCGGGAAGATCCCACATGCTGCGGAGCAGCTAGGCCCATGAGCCATGGCCACTGGGCCTGCGCTTCCAGAGCCTGTGCTCCACAACGGGAGAGGCCACAACAGTGAGAGGCCCACGTACCACAAAAAAATCCCAAAAAACCCCACAATATTTTGTATCTTCTTTAAAAGCATTCTAAGATTTATTTAAACTAACAATTATTGGAAGTCTGGCAAGAAACAGATACTGCTTAGGCATCAGTGACACAAAATAGATAAATAAAGCTAATTCTTTATCTTCAAGGCATCTATAGCCAAATAATTCGGGGAAGGGAGGAAGGAGAGGAGACAAGGTATGTAAAAAAATAGGTATGTTACATAATCTCCCTTTAATGACATTCTACATGCTAAATGAATTTTATTAAACTAATAATACATTAAATAAATGTATTAAGTTCATGACAAAAATGCTGCCTTTCATTTAATAATGAGAAATTTATGCTCTCTGCCATTGATTAGTTATCAGAAAATAAAATTTAATTGTAAACTCAAGCTAGGATATTTATTGACCACAGTGATAGAAAGGTTTGAGTTCCTCTCCATATACATTTCCCAGGTATTATACATAGTCTTATTATATATAGGGTAAAACACATATTTTTAAATCATAAAGAGCCAAAATAGATTTCAAAAATATGTGTTCATAAGTTTTATTTTTAATATAATAAATTGCCCATTTTAAAATATATATAAGTTGAAATTATGGGTTATATATATGTTACAGATGTAATAAGACACAATTTTCATATCAGATAAAATATAGTAAATTTTTGATAAATCATCTTACTATACTTTAAAATTAATCAAACTCATCATTTGATATTAATTCACAATGGTACTTTTCAACCATGTTTTATAATTTTTATTCATTTAAGAAATTTTCCAATTAAAAGTACTTCATGAACTAACTTAGATGTTCCAGATATCACAGGTATCTTGTTATTACAGATTCAGATTTACATATCATTGTAATCATTATACTTGTTTCCAAACTCATGTAGTCAATAGGCATCCAGGAAAAAACACACACACACACACACACACACATTGGAACAAACTTTAAGAACTACCTCACCTTTTTTTTTTTTTTAGAGACAGCACTTAAGTTCTGCTCTCTTAGAAAATTTTAATTATATAATACAGTATAGTCAATGGTAGTCACCATATTATACATTAGATCCTCAGACTTCATGCATCTTATAACTGAAAGTGAATACTGTTTCACCAGCCTCTCCCTATTTCCCCCACCCCCACTCCCTGGCAACCACCATTCTACTGTTTCTATGTGTTTGAACTTCTCTTTTTAGATCCCACATAAAAATGATACCATACAGTATTTGTCTTTCTGCCTTGCTTATTTCATTTACCATAATGCCCTTTGGGTTCATCCATATTGTCACAAATATCAGAATTTCCTTCTTTTTTAAGGCTTTATAATATTATTTATATATTTCACAACTTCTCTATCCATTCAACTGTCAATGGACTCTTAGGTTGTTTGCATACCTTGGTTATAGTGAATAATGCTGCACTGAACACAGAAATGAAGACATCTCTTTGAAAACCTGATTTCATTTCCTTTGGATGTATATCCAGAAGTGGAATTGCTGGGTCATACAGTAGTTTGATTTTTAATTTTTTGAGGAACCTCCATACTTTTTTCCCTAGATGCTGCACCAATTTACATCTCCACCAACAGTGTGCTGGGTTCCCTTTTCTCTACATCCTCACCAACATTTGTTTATCTCTCATCTTTTTGATAACAGACATCCTAGCAGGTGTGAGGTGATACCTCATTGTGTTTTTGATTTGCATTTGCTTAATGATTAGTGATGCTGAGCACATTTCCATGTACCTGTTGGCCATTTGTATGTCTTGGGAAAAAAATCTATTCAGGTTCTTTGCCTATTTTTTGAGTTGCTTGTTTTTTTTTAGTGAATTGTATGAATTTCTTGTATATTTTGGATATTAACCACTTTCACATCTGTGGATTGCAAATATTTTCTCTAATTGCGTAAGCTGTCTTTTCATTTTGTTGATTGTTTCCTTTGCTGTGAGTAAAACAGCATGAGTAAAACCCTGACTCATGAAAATTTTAACTATGTCAGTTATCAAATATCTATGTTCTGTTCATTCATTTTTAAAGTGGGCATTATGTAGATATCATAAACATATTTCATAAATATAAAGTTATAATAAGTGAGGTAAGCATAATATTGGAAAAGAAAAATGATGAGCAAAAAATTACTTTTCCTCCCAATCTTCAAACCTTTTACTTTTGCTAGTGAAAAATAATATTGCCTCACTAGCCCCTCCTAATAGAGAAACAAAGAAGCAATTTACAATTCCCTTAAAGAGAGTGTAATGAAGAACCAAGATATATTTAAAGGTTTGGGATTTATTTAATAATGTATTTCCTTTGCATCTTACCATATTTAAAAACCACAAGAAGAATATTTTGCTTAGTTTATACTGAAAAAATTAAAATACTATCAAGCTCTGCTTAAGACAGAAAATTGTGCAAACTCTAAAGAAAATGGAGAATTTATTACTGCATTTATTAATTCTATTATACAATGTATTTACTCATATGTGATAATGGATTCTCTAGGATTCCCCTAGCTTCAGGAGAGAAAGCATGGATATGTGGTGATCTTACGGCCTACAGATTAATTTATCAACAACAGAAAATTAATTAAATAAAGTATTATATATACACTGGAAATCTATATAGCTATTAAGGACTATGTTATATGAGCATACTAATTGACATTATGTTATATAAGTATATTAGTTGGCATTTAAAGTACCACATGCATAATAAAATGATAAAAGCAGATTACAAAACATGCACACAATATAGGATTTTTGTTTATTTACATAAAAAGTATATATGAATAAACCCAAGGTAGTGATGTATTCAGAAACCAATCCATAGAATCACCTGCCATTCTAATTTAAAATGTAGTCCTGAGCCCTGATTCACACTTGCTAAATAATTATGTTAAGGCTGAAGCCCAGGAAATTTCATCTTAAGTTTTTCTATATTTTACACTCACAATACTTCAAGTACACAAATTTAGGAAATGAAGAAATAGATTTCAAGAAAGTTCATAATTTTTTTTGTTTCTAATTAAATAGATATGTGATAGTGACAATATTGAGTACCTGAATGTTTAAGTCAATTTTTAAATTTTAAGTAAGGATTTCTTTTTAATTCTTTTATTTGTAAGAAGTCCAGAGATGTACTGATATATTTTTAGGTGAAAAATGAGTTTTTTTATAAAGTGGTAAAATATATAGAAGTATAATAACCTACAAGTGAAGCCAATCTAACAATATTGTATAAACTCCGCCTTCTTTTTAACCATAAAATATCTCTTGTACAAACGATATTTCAAATACCCATTAACACACACAAACACACACAACACACACACACAGTTAGTTTTACTCTCTTAGTTGTATCACATTTTATCAATTTTACATGAAGTGAGACTGATAGCTTTACAATAGCTCCCTTGCCTGTATGAAATCAGTGAATTAAGCAACGTTTTTAACTGTAAAAAAAAAATTGAATCTCTTAAATCACAACTTAATAGCCATTTTCACTAACAACAAGTATTAATTACCTCCTAGCTTAATGAAAATTAATTGCTATTCTGCCTTGACAATTACATTGTGATCGATCAAGTTTAAAGGACCTGCAAGGTTCATGTGCTGTAATTCTATTGCAATCCATTAAATCTGCAGCAGATGATAACCTTTAACTTATTCACATATTAAGGAATTCTAATGGCAGCTCTGGATGTCACTGTTTATACAACAAGTACATCAAATTGCCTCATTCTCTTAGCTCAATTAATGTGGTTTGTCTTTACTGATATGGGACATTTCCAATTCGACTACAGTGCCTTCGTAACTAAAGCATTTACATTACATTTTTAATTCAAACAACCAAAAATGATTAAGGAAAAATAATGCAGGTTTAAAATAGCATTAGAATTGTGAAAAATAGAAAAATAAATACAATAAAATATGTCTAAGACCTATGTTATGAAAACTACAAAACATTTCAGGAAAAATTAAAGATGGCCTAAATAACTGAAGAGATATATAATTGGTCAAAGATTGGAAGACTAAATACTATTAGGATATCGATTTTCCCCAAATTGATTTATAGATTCTACATGATCCCAAATATAATCTCTGCAAGTAGGTTTACAGAAATTGACAAAATAAGTCTAAAACTTATATGGAAAAATAAAGGATGTAGAATAGCCAAAACAACTTAGAAAAAGAATAGCTTTTTCTAGAGGACTATCACTATCTAATTTCAAGATTTACTGTAAAATGACAGTAATCAAGACAGCATGGTATTGGCATAAAGATAAACATACAGATAAATGAAACAATATAGAAAGTCTAAAAATAAACCTACCCATATGTGGCCACTTTGTTTTTGGCAAAGATGCCAAGGTAATTCAATTAGGTGAACAATATTTTTTTTCAAGAAATGGTAATAAAATGAGTGGATACTCATATAGAAGAATCAATGTATCCCTTTTCTGATGCCACCACAAAAATTAACTTGAAGTACATATATAGAGCTAACCAAAGGTGGCGTGTGTGTGTGTGTGTGTGTGTGTGTGTATAATGAGATAAAGCAAATGTGGCAAAATGTTAAAATGAGTGACTCCAAATGAAGGTATAAGGGATAGGCACTATATAGTTTTTTCACTTTCCTGTATCTTTAAAAGTTTCAAACTAAAAATTTTGAGAAAATCTGAGTCAAATACTAAAAATATTAACATTAAAAATAAAATGATTAACAGAAATAAATATTTAATAACGTAGCTAATTTTCTTAGCTTTAACATTTAAATGCTGCATTCATGAAGAGTCTGATTGTTTTAATCAGTACCTAATACTCAAATTGTTGCTCAAATAAATTACCCTTGTTCTTTGCTATGGGGATATATAGCTTGTTTATATACAACCTCATAGATAGGTCACACTCTATAAACTTCAAACAGGCCTAAGTGGCTGTAACTTCTTATCTCTTCATAAACACGAATGTGCTGAGAAGAAAACTTCAATAGGTTTGAAATTAAGACAGTCCTCATCCTCATTCAGATTCTGAGATTAGTATATCAGACTAAATCCCATGACATTCTAGAACAACATTCTCTTGCAGTCTTGCCAGAGATAAAGCCATTTATTACTCAGTAAAAATTTATCTGTCTTCATTTTAATCACAAAGCAATACCCTTCTTTTCTGTTATTGTCTTTCATCTCAGAAACTCAAAATGTTTTAAGAAAGACACAGTAGTATTTTCCATTACAAAGAAAGGAGAAAGGAGTTAGAGATGGGCTTACTCTATTTCAGTGTCTCCCCCAAGGCCTGACACAAATGCTAGAGAACTCAGCAATCTCAGCTTCTCAGAAGTGGTGCAAAGTTACCCTTGCTGAATATAATGCCCGCTGGGTTAGTAGTCACATTTCAGTAAAGTTTCTCTTAAGTTTATTTTTCTGTAAAGCCAAACACAAATCTGCCTTTAACAAGGGCATTATGTTTTTCAAAAGTGGGCTTTTAAACATTGATATGAGAACTGTGATACAAATGTTAAGGCACACATTAAGGGAAAAGGTACCTGGGAAAAATACGAGGGAAAAAATAAATAGGTAACAGTGTGCCCAGTAATCTCCAAATCAAAGCTGTTCACTTAGAGATGATCATTATGTTTCATGAAATGATGAACAGAAAACTCCAAAGTGGATGTAAATTGTATGCGGAGCCATTTGAAACCTTTGAAATATAGGCCATCTGCAATTGTAAAGAGGTATGTTTCTAAAATTCCTTTGTAAATCATTTGTTAAGAACTCAGAAGGAATTTCCCCACTGAAGGTACATTATTCATGATGTCTTACAGGTTAGGTTTCAGAGCAAGACCACAAAAACCTGCTACGCCCCAAGTGAACCTAAAATGTGGTAAAACCGACTACCTTTTCCTCTGCCACTAGAGCACACTCAGTCCCTCTAAGGCTTCTTGTACAGTTAATGCAGGGAACAGTGGAAAACCATGCCTGAAAAAAGAATACCATGCCCTATAAACTGGCTCCAGGGTCAGATGGACCTTTATGTCAGGAATATCTGCTGTGAACTGAAAAGGTAAATATCCCAGGTCCAGTTTCCACACAGGCCTGTTTTCTGGGTTATGGTTCTCAGCCAAAATGCAGGAAAATCCAGGCAAAGGAGAGTCAAGGCCTGTGCCCAGGAAGAAACCATCCTCATGTTATTAGTATCTAATATATATATATTTTTAATTAGTTTCTGCTTTATAACAAAGTGAATCAGTCATACATATATATCTGTTCCCACATCCCTTCCCTCATGCATCTCCCTCCCTCCCACCCTCCCCATCCCACCCCTCCAGGCGGTCACAAAGCACCGAGCTGATCTCCCTGTGTTCTGCGGCTGCTTCCCTCTATCTATCTACCTTACGTTTCGTAGTGTATATATGTCCATGCCTCTCTTTCGCTTTGTCACAGCTTAGCCTTCCCCCTCCCCATATCCTCAAGTCCATTCTCAAGTAGGTCTGTGTCTTTATTCCCGTTTTACCCCTAGGTTCTTCATGACATTTTTTTTTTAATTCCATATATATGTGTTAGCATACGGTATTTGTCTTTCTCTTTCTGACTTACTTCACTCTGTATGACAGACTCTAGGTCCATCCACCTCATTACAAATAGCTCAGTTTCGTTTCTTTTTATGGCTGAGTAATATTCCATTGTATATATGTGCCACATCTTCTTTATCCATTCATCTGATGATGGACACTTAGGTTGTTTCCAGCTCCGGGCTATTGTGAATAGAGCTGCAATGAACATTTTGGTACATGTCTCTTTTTGAATTATGGTTTTCTCAGGGTATATGCCTAGTAGTGGGATTGCTGGGTCATATGGTAGTTCTATTTTTAGTTTTTAAGGAACCTCCATACTGTTCTCCATAGTGGCTGTACCAATTCACATTCCCACCAGCAGTGCAAGAGTGTTCCCTTTTCTCCACACCCTCTCCACAGCATTTATTGTTTCTAGATTTCTTGATGATGGCCATTCTGACTGGTGTGAGATGATATCTCATTGTAGTTTTGATTTGCATTTCTCTAATGATTAATGATGTTGAGCATTCTTTCATGTGTTTCTTGGCAGTCTGTATATCTTCTTTGGAGAACTGCCTATTTAAGTCTTCTGCCCATTTTTGGATTGGGTTGTTTGTTTTTTTGCTATTGAGCTGCATGAGCTGTTTATAAATTTTGGAGATTAATCCTTTGTCAGTTGCTTCATTTGCAAATATTTTCTCCCATTCTGAGGGTTGTCTTTTGGTCTTGTTTATGGTTTCCTTTGCTGTGCAAAAGCTTTTCAGTTTCATTAGGTCCCATTTGTTTATCTTTGTTTTTAGTTCCATTTCTCTAGGAGGTGGGTCCAAAAGGATCTTGCTGTGATTTATGTCATAGAGTGTTCTACCTATGTTTTCCTCTAAGAGTTTGATAGTTTCTGGCCTTACATTTAGGTCTTTAATCCATTTTGAGCTTATTTTTGTGTATGGTGTTAGGGAATGATCTAGTCTCAAACTTTTACATGTCCCTGTCCAGTTTTACCAGCACCACTTATTGAAGAGGCTGTCCTTTCTCCACTGTACATTCCTGCCTCCTTTATCAAAGATAAGTTGGCCATATGTGCGTGGGTTTATCTCTGGGCTTTCTATCCTGATCCACTGATCTATCTTTCTGTTTTTATGCCAGTACCATACTGTCTTAATTACTGTAGCTTTGAAGTATAGTCTGAAGTCAGGGAGCCTGATTCCTCCAGCTCCGTTTTTCGTTCTCAAGATTGCTTTGGCTATTCGGGGTCTTTTGTTTTTCCAAACAAATTTTGAAATTTTTTGTTCTAGTTCTGTGAAAAATGCCAGTGGTAGGTTGATAGGGATTGCATTGAATCTGTAGATTGCTTTGGGTAGTAGAGTCATTTTCACAATATTGATTCTTCCAATCCAGGAGCATGGTATATCTCTCCATCTATTTGTATCATCTTTAATTTCTTTCATCAGTGTCTTATAATTTTCTGCATACAAGTCTTTTGTCTCCTTAGGTAGGTTTATTCCTAGATATTTTATTCTTTTTGTTGCAATGGTAAATGGGAGTGTTTTCTTGATTTCATTTTCAGATTTTTCATCATTAGTGTACAGGAATGCCAGAGATTTCTGTACATTAATTTTGTATCCTGCTACTTTACCAAATTCATTGATTAGCTCTAGTAGTTTTTCGGTAGCATCTTTAGGATTCTCTATGTATAGTATCATGTCATCTGCAAACAGTGACAGCTTTACTTCTTCTTTGCCAATTTGCATTCCTTTTATTTCCTTTTCTTCTCTGATTGCTGTGGCTAAAACTTCCAAAACTATGTTGAATAAGAGTGGTGAGAGTGGGCAGGCTTGTCTTGTTCCTGATCTTAGTGGAAATGGTTTCAGTTTTTCACCATTGAGGACAATGTTGGCTGTGGGTTTGTCATATATGGCCTTTATTATGTTGAGGAAAGTTCCCTCTATGCCTACTTTCTGCAGGGTTTTTATCATAAATGGGTGTTGAATTTTGTCGAAAGCTTTCTCTGCATCTATTGAAATGATCATATGGTTTTTCTCCTTCAACTTGTTAATATGGTGTATCACATTGATTGATTTGTGTATATTGAAGAATCCTTGCATTCCTGGAATAAACCCCACTTGATCATGGTGTATGATCCTTTTAATGTGCTGTTGGATTCTGTTTGCTAGTATTTTGTTGAGGATTTTTGCATCTATGTTCATCAGTGATATTGGCCTGTAGTTTTCTTTCTTTGTGACATCCTTGCCTGGTTTTGGTATCAAGGTGATGGTGGCCTCATAGAATGAGTTTGGGAGTGTCCCTTCCTCTGATATTGTTTGGAAGAGTTTGAGAAGGATGGGTGTTAGCTCTTCTCTAAATGTTTGATAGAATTCGCCTGTGAAGCCATCTGGTCCTGGGCTTTTGTTTGTTGGAAGATTTTTAATCACAGTTTCAATTTCAGTGCTTGTGTTTGGTCTATTCATATTTTCTATTTCTTCCTGAGTCAGTCTTGGTAGGTTGTGCATTTCTAAGAATTTGTCCATTTCTTCCAGGTTGTCCATTTTACTGGCATAGAGTTGCTTATAGTAATCTCTCATGATCTTTTGTATTTCTGCAGTGTCAGTTGTTACTTCTCCTTTTTCATTTCTAATTCTATTGATTTGAGTCTTCTCCCTTCTTTTCTTGATGAGTCTGGCTAATGGTTTGTCAATTTTGTTTATCTTCTCAAAGAACCAGCTTTTAGTTTGGTTGATCTTTGCTATCATTTCCTTCAATTCTTTTTCATTTATTTCTGATCTGATCTTTATGATTTCTTTCCTTCTGCTAACTTTGGGGTTTTTTTGTTCTTCTTTCTCTAATTGCTTTAGGTGCAGGGTCAGGTTGTTTACTCGAAATGTTTCCTGTTTCTTAAGGTGGGATTGTATTGCTATAAACTTCCCCCTTAGAACTGCTTTTGCTGCGTCCCATAGCTTTTGGGTCGTCGTGTCTCCATTGTCATTTGTTTCTAGGTATTTTTTAATTTCCTCTTTGATTTCTTCAGTGATCACTTCGTTATTGAGTAGTGTATTGTTTAGCCACCATGTGTTTGTATTTTTTACAGATCTTTTCCTGTAATTGATGTCTAGTCTCATAGCATTGTGGTCGGAAAAGATACTTGATACAATTTCAATTTTCTTAAATTTACCAAGGCTTGATTTGTGACCCAAGATATGATCTATCCTGGAGAATGTTCCATGAGCACTTGAGAAAAATGTGTATTCTGTTGTTTTTGGATGGAATGTCCTATAAATATCAACTAAGTCCATCTTGTTTAATGTATCATTTAAAGCTTGTGTTTCCTTATTTATTTTCATTTTGGATGATCTGTCCATTGGTGAAAGCGGGGTGTTAAAGTCCCCTACTATGATTGTGTTACTGTCGATTTCCCCTTTTATGGCTGTTAGTATTTGCCTTATGTATTGAGGTGCTCCTATGTTGGGTGCATAAATATTTACAATTGTTATATCTTCTTCTTGGATCGATCCCTTTATCGTTATGTAGTGTCCTTCTTTGTCTCTTCTAATAGTCTTTATTTTAAAGTCTATTTTGTCTGATATAAGAATTGCTACTCCAGCTTTCTTTTGATTTCCATTTGCATGGAATATCTTTTTCCATCCCCTTATTTTCAATCTGTATGTGTCTCTAGGTCTGAAGTGGGTCTCTTGTAGACAGCATATATATGGGTCTTGTTTTTGTATCCATTCAGCCACTCTGTGTCTTTTGGTGGGAGCATTTAGTCCATTTACATTTAAGGTAATTATTGATATGTATGTTTCTATTCCCATTTCCTTAATTGCTTTGGGTTCGTTATTGTAGGTATATTCCTTCTGTTGTGTTTCTTGCCTAGAGTTCCTTTAGCATTTGTTGTAAAGCTGGTTTGGTGGTGCTGAACTCTCTCAGCTTTTGCTTGTCTGTAAACGTTTTAATTTCTCCATCAAATCTGAATGAGATCCTTGCTGGGTAGAGTAATCTTGGTTGCAGGTTTCTCTCCTTCATCACTTTAATTATGTCCTGCCACTCCCTTCTGGCTTGTAGAGTTTCTGCTGAGAGATCAGCTGTTAACCTGATGGGGATTCCCTTGTGTGTTATTTGTTGTTTTTCCCTTGCTGCTTTTAATATGATTTCTTTGTGTTTAATTTTTGACAGTTTGATTAATATGTGTCTTGGCGTATTTCTCCTTGGATTTATTCTGTATCGGACTCTCTGTGCCTCCTGGACTTGATTAACTATTTCCTTTCCCATATTAGGGAAGTTTTCAACTATAATCTCTTCAAATATTTTCTCAGTCCCTTTCTTTTTCTCTTCTTCTTCTGGAACCCCTATAATTCGAATGTTGGTGCGTTTAATGTTGTCCCAGAGGTCTCTGAGACTGTCCTATGTTCTTTTCATTCTTTTTTCTTTATTTTGCTCTGCAGCAGTTATTTCCACTATTTTATCTTCCACCTCACTTATCCGTTCTTCTGCCTCAGTTATTCTGCTATTGATCCCATCTAGAGTATTTTTCATTTCATTTACTGTGTTTTTAATCGATGCTTGATTCATCTTTAGTTCTTCTAGGTCCTTGTTAACTGTTTCTTGCATATTGTCTATTCTATTTCCAAGATTTTGGATCTGGGAAATAGAATCTTGGATCAGCTTTACTATCATTATTCTGAATTGTTTTTCAGGTAGACTGCCTATTACCTCTTCATTTGTTAGGTCTGGTAGGTTTTTATCTTGCTCCTTCACCTGCTGTGTGTTTTTCTGTCTTCTCATTTTACTTATGTTACTGTGTTTGGGGTCTCCTTTTTGCAGGCTGCAGATTTGTAGTTCCCGTTGTTTTTGGTGTCTGTCCCCTGTGGCTAAGGTTGTTTCAGTAGGTTGTGTAGGCTTCCTGGTGGGGGGGACTAAATCCTGTGTTCTGGTGGCCGAGGCTCGATCTTGCCTTTCTGGTGGACAGGTCCACGTCCGGTGGTGTGTTTTCGGGTGCCTGTGGCCTTATTATGTTTTTAGGTAGCCTCTCTGCTAATGGGTGGGGTTGTGTTCCTGCCTTGCTAGTTGCTTGGCATAGGGTGACCAGCACTGTAGCTTGCTGGTCGTTGACTGAAGCTGGGTGCTGGTGTTGAGATGGAGATCCCTGGGAGATTTTCGCTGCTTGATATTATGTGGAGCTGGGAGGTCTCTTGTGGACCCGTGTCCTGAAGTTGGCTCTCCCACTTCAGAGGCACAGCACTGACTCCTGGCTGCAGCACCAAGAGCCTTTCATCCACCCGGCTCAGAATAACAGGGAGAAAAAGGAGAAAGAAAGAATTAGTAGAAGAAAGAAAGAGAGAGGGAAAGAAAGGAAGAAGGGAAGAAGGGAAGAAAGGAAGGAAGGAAGAAAGAAAGAAAGGAGGGAGGGAGGGAGGAAGGATGGAAAGAAAGAAGGAAAGAAAGGAGGGAGGGAGGAATGGAAGCAAAAGGAAGAGTGAATGGAAGAAGGGAGGGAGGGAGGAAGGAAAGAAAGAAAGAAAGACAGGAGGGAAGTAGGGAGGAGGGAAAGAAAAAGAAAGTGGAAAGAAGAAGGGTGGGAGGGAGGGAGGGAGGAAAGAAAAAGAAAGAAGGAAAGGAGGAGCGGAGTGAGGGAGGGAGGAAGGGAAGGTAGGAAAAAAAGAAAGAGCAGGTAAAGTAAAATAGAATAAAGTATGAAATATAGTAGCGTTATTAAAATTCAAAAGTAATTATTGAAAATAAACATGGACCGATTGAACCCTGGGACATATGGTGGAAGCAAAGCTATACAGAGAGAATCTTACACAGAAGGTTACACATACACATTCACAAAAAGAGAGCAGGGGGAAAAATAAAAAATCTTGCTCTCCAAGTCCACCTCCTCAATTTGGGATAATTCGTTGTAAAAAGAGGAAAAGGGCGAGAAGTCTGAAATCTTGTTAAGTCCACCTCCTTAATTTGGGATAATTCGTTGTAAAAAGAGGAAAAAGGGGGGAAAGTCTTAAATCTTGTCCTCAAAGTCCACTTCCTCAATTTGGGATGATTCGCTGTCCATTCATTCACTCCACAGACGCAGGGCACATCAAATGGACCGTGGAGCTTTAATCCGCTGCCTCCGAGGCTGCACAGAGAGATTTCCCTGTCTCTGCTCTCACAGCTCCCGGGTCTCAGCCTTGGACCTGGCCCCTCCTCTGCACGTAGGTCGCCGGAGGGCGTCCGTTCTTCTCTCAGACAGGACGGGTTTAAAGGAGCCGCTGATTCGGGGGCTCTGGCTCACTCAGGCAGAGGGGAGGGAGGGGTGCGCAGTGTGGGGCGGGCCTGCGGCAGCAGAGTCCGGCGTGACATTGCAGCAGCCCATGGCGCTCCGTGCGCCCTCCTGGGAAAGCCGTCCCCGGGTCCCGGGACCCCGTCTTTGTAATATTGCATGACTCACTGGTGTTCTTTTTTTTTCCGAAGTGGGCTTATCTTTGATAATTTTTAATTATCAACAGTAATTACAAATTATCATAATATACAAATTAACAGCAATGATTAATATTCTAAATCATTATTTATAACAATTATTAATAATGTACAAACTTTTATTAACAACACTAGAAACCTATTATTGAGCACCTACACATACCAAGTACTTAACTCGTTTACTTCTCATCCTCCTAATAACACTTAAAAGGAGAATTCATTAACCCCAAAGGGCAGAGGAGGAAACAGATGTTCACAGAGATTAAAACTGTAACCGTAGTCTTTCATCAACAGATATTCACAGAGATTAAAACTATAAACTTAGTCTTTCATCTCTAAACTGGTAGAGTTGGATTGCAATTTAACTCCTCCGACCTAAACTACTTCATTCATTCATTCAACAATTGTTTGTTGAGGGCCTATTAAATGGCATGCAGGTTCTGAGAGTGATTTATCTTTAAGAGGCAAACGTGCTTTAGGGGATTTAGTGTGGCCAGAAATAGAGGGGAGTAAATCAAGGGGAGAAATAGGAACAGAAAGAAATGAGAACATATAGGATGGAGGAAGAGGAATAATAGGATAAAGTTGTAATTTAGAGAAATCGAACAAGAGACAATTGTTAAGTTTTTATAACGGATATTGATATAATTATATATTACATATAGTTTATATATTACATATATGTTTATATAGTCACTTTCATTTTCTGATGATATATCGCATACCAGATATAGATTTTTACAGTTGAGCTCCACTTGCTTTTAATAATAAACTCACTTCTCTGACAGAGCATCAACCAGGAAAAAAATGAGAGTGTATATGTTTACACTATTTCATCTTTCCAAAAATGTGAAGAGTAGGCTGCTAGTCATGTAAATATAGAGTGGTATAAAAATAATAACTTTATATGAGATAAGAAGCTGAACTTCTGACTAAAAATAAGATATAAAGGAAAATTATAAATATGGAATTTTTTCAGATTTTAATGTGATGGTGGTATACAAATGCAAGTTTCATGAGGAAGAAAAATATTTCTGCCAATATACGAGTAAAGTTTAGGATGATATGTAGCTGAGAAATATGCACTGATTTAGAAAAGACAGAAAAATAGGCTAGTATTACATGGTATGAAAAATAGGCTAGGCTACTATTACACAAGGAACAAAACTGTAACAGTGGCCACAGAACTAGGAATGGAAATATTTTCTGTCCACTTGCCAGTTATTAAGAAGAATCTGGTGAATATTCATAGAAAATTAGGGATATAGGGAATTCTCAGTCACAATATGAATACCACATTGCTAATATTTGCTGGCATCATGATAATTTCTACAACCTTTGTTTTAAGAGTTCTCAGGTGCAAAGAGTGGTCATTTTTCCCTAGGTATGATATGAGCTCCAGCCAAGTGAACGTAATTACTTGCATGCCCTCCATGCCTATCCCAACCCTTTGTGTCAGTGATATTTCCAATATGCAAGTTATACACGTATAAGACTTATGGTTCTACAGGGTCATTTTTTTAATTGAAGTATAGTTGATTTACAATATTGTGTCAGTTTCAGGTATAAAGCATAGGGGTTCAGTTATTTTTTTCTGATTATATTCCACTATAGGTTATTAGAAGATATTGAAAATAATTCCATGTGCTATACAGTAAATCCTTGTTGCTTATCTATTTTATATATAGTAGTTTGTACCTGTTAATCTCATACTCCTAATCTGTCCCTCCTCCCTTCCCTCTCCCCTACAGTAACCATAATTTTGGTTTCTATGTCTGTGAGTCTGTTTCTGTTATGTGTATAGATTCATTTTAACTATTTTTTAGATTCCACATATAAGTGATATAATATATCATATAATATTTTTCTTTGTCTGACTTCACTAGGTATAATATTCTCTAAGTCCATTCATGTTGCTATAAATAGCAATACGTCATTCTTTTTATAGCTGAGTAATATTCCATTGCGCATATATGTGTGTGTGTGTATATATATATATATATATATATATATATATATATATACACACACATATATTACATCTTCTTAAGCCAATCATCTGTGGATAGGCACTTGGGTTGTTTCCATGTCTATTTACTACTGTAAATAGTGCTGTTATGAACTCCTGGTGCATGTATCTTTTCGAATTAGAGTTTTCATTTTTTCTGGATTTATACCCAGGAGTGGGATTGTTAGATCATATGGTAGCGATGTTGAGCATCTTCTCATTTCCATGTTGGCCATCTTATGCCTTCTTTGGAAAAAATGTCTATTTAGGTCTTCTGCTCATTTTTTTTTTTTTTGCGGTATGCGGGCCTCTCACTGCTGTGGCCTCTCCTGTTGCGGAGCACAGGCTTCGGACGCGCAGGCTCAGCAGCCATGGCTCACGGGCCTAGCCACTCCGTGGCATGTGGAATCTTCCTGGACCGGGGCACGAACCCGTGTTCCCTGCATCGGCAGGCAGACTCTCAACCACTGCGCCACCAAGGAAGCCCTCCTCTGCTCATTTCTTGATTGGGTTGTATGTTTTTTTGATATTGAGTTGTATGAGATGGTTGTATATTTTGGATAGTAACCCCTTGCCATTTGCATCATCTGCAAATATTTTCTCCTGTTCCGTAGGTTGTCTTTGCATTTTGTGGATGGTTTCCTTTGCTGTGCAAAAGCTTTTAAGTTTGATTAGGCCCCATTTGTTTATTTTTGCTTTTATTTCTTTTGCCTTGGGAGACTGACATAAGAAAATATTGCTACAAGTTGTGTGAGAGAATGTTTTGCCTATGTTCTCTTCTAGGAGTTTTATGGTGTCAAGTCTTATATTTAGGTATTTAAACCATTTTCAGCTTATTTTTGTGTATGGTGTGAGGGAATGTTCTGATTTCATTGATTTACACGTAGCTGTCCAGCTTTCCCAATATCACTTGCTGAAGATACTGTCTTTTCCATTGTATATCCTAGCCTCCTGTGTCATACATTGACAGTAGATGCATGGGTTTACTTCTGGGCTCTCTATTCTGTTCCATTGATCTATATGTCTGTTTCTATGCCAATACCATGCTGTATTGATTACTGTAGCTTTGTAGTAAAATCTAAAGTCTGGAAGGGTTATACCTCCAGCTTTGTTCTTTTTGCTGAGGAATGCTTTGTCAATTCTGGATCTTTTGTGGTTCTATATGAATTTTAGGATTATTTGTTCAAGTTCTGTGAAAAATGTCATGGGCAATTTGATAAGGTTCACATTAAAACTGTAGATTGCTTTGGGTAGTATGGTCATTTTAACAACATTAATTCTTCCAAAACAAGAGCATGAGAGCTTTCCATTTCTTTGAATCACTGTCAGTTTCCTTTATCAATTTTTTTGTTTTTTTAATTCGGTTGCACTGGGTCTTTGTTGCGCCAGGTGGGCTCCTAAGTTGCAGCTCATAGGCTCCTTAGTTGTGGCTCACCAGCTTCTTAGTTGTGGCACATGGGCTCCTTAGTTGCGGTAGATGGGCTCCTTTTTTGTTTTGGTTGTGGCTCATGGGCTCCTTAGTTGTGGCATGAGAACTCTTAGTTGCGGCACGCTTGCCGGATCTAGTTCCCTGACCAGGGATAAAACCCAGGCCCCCTGTATTGGGAGCACTGAGTCTTAACCACTACGCCACGAGGGAAGTCCCTATCAATGTTTTACAGTTCTCAGTGTGTAAGTCTTTCACTTCCTTGGTAATGTTTAGTCCTAGGTATTTTATTTCTTTGGATACAATATTAAAAGCAATTGTTTTCTTACTTTCTCTTTTTGATACTTAATTGTTAGTGTAAAGAAACACAACATATTTCTGTATAGTAGGCTTGTATCCTGCTACATTATTGAATTTGTTTATTCTAATAGTTTTTGTTTGGAGCTTTTATGGTTTTCTATATAGAGTATCATGTCATTTTCACACAATGACAGTTTTACATCTTCCCTTCTTATTTGGATACATTTTATTTATTTTTCTTGTGTGATCACTGTGACTAGGACTTCCAATAATATATTGAATAAAAGTAATGAGAGTAGGCACTTTTGTCTTGTTCCATGTTTTAGCGGGAAGGCTTTCCGCTTTTCATTGTTGAGTATTATGTTGGCTGTGGGTTTGCCATAAATAGTTTTTATTATGTTGAGATAAGTTCCCTCTATATCCATTTTGGTGAGAGTTTTTATCATGAATGGATATTGAATTTTATCAAATGCTTTTTCTGCATCTATTGAGATAATGATGTGGTTTACTCCTTTGGTTGATATGGCATGGTATATCACATCAATTGATTTGCATATGTTGAACCATCCTTGTGACAATGAGATGAATACCATTTCATCATGGTATCTGATTCTTTTTACATGATGTTGGATTCTGCTTGCTAATATTTTATTGAGGAGTTTTGAATCTAAATTCATCAAAGATACTGGCCTGTAATTTTCTTTTTTGTAGTGTCTTTGGTTTTGGTATCAGGGTGATGATGGCTTCATAGAATGTCTTTGGGGGTGTTCCCTCCTCTTTGATCTTTTGGAGGAGTTTGAGAAGGATCATCATAAGTTCTTCTTTGTATGTTTGGTAGAATTCTTCATTGAAGCCATGTGGTTCTGGACTTTTGTTTGCAGGGGAGTTTTTATTACAGATTCTTTTTCACTTCTAGTGATTGGTCTTTTCAAATTATTTCTATTTCTTCTCAATTCAGTTTTGGTGGGCTGTAAGTTTCTAGAAGCTTTTCCATTTCTTCTAGGTTGCCCAATTTGTTGGCATATAACTGGTTATAGTATTCTCTTATAATTTTTTGTATTTCTGCACTATTGCTTGTTATTTTTCCTCTTTCATTTCTTATTTTGCTTATTTGGGTCCTCTCTCTTTTCTTCTTGGTGAGCCTGACCAGAAGTTTATAGATTTTGTTCATCCCTTCAAAAAACCAGACCTTGGTTTTATTGATTTTTTTCTATTGTGTTTTTTTTTGCGGTACGCGGGCCTCTCTCTGCCATTGTGGAGCACAGGCTCCAGATGCTCAGGCTCAGCGGCCATGGCTCATGGGCCCAGCTGCTCTGCGGCATGTGGGATATTCCCAGACCGGGGCACGAACCCGTGTCCCCTGCATCGGCAGGTGGACTCTCAACCATTGCGCCACCACGGAAGCCCTATTGTTTTTTTTTTTTTTTTAAAGCTCTATTTTATTTACTTCCTCTCTGATATTTATTATTTCCTTCCTTCTGCTGACTTTAGGTTTTGTTCTTCTTTTTCTAATTCTTTTAGGTGGTAAGTTAGGTTGTTTATTTGAGATTTTTCTTGTTTTTTTGAGGAAGGCCTGCATCTCTATGAACTTCTCTCTTAGGACTGCTTTTGCTATATCCCATAGATTTTGTATGGTTGTGTTTTCATTGTCATTTGTCTCAAGGCATTTTAAAATTTCCTCTGTGATTTTGTTACTGAGCCACTGGTTTTTTAGTAGCATGTTGTTTAGTATCCATTAATCTTTTTTATTTTTTTTCCTTTCTCCTTCTGTGGTTGATTTCTAGTTCATGATATTGTGGTCAGAAAATATGCTTGAAATAATTTCTATCCTCTTAAATTTTTTGAGGCTGGTTTTGTGCTGTACTATGTGGTCTTCCTAGAGAATGTTCCATGTGTGCTTGAAAAGAATGTGTATTCTGTTTTTTTCGGATGTCATATCCTGAAGATATCAATTAAGCCTAACTGGTCTATTGTGTCATTTAGGATCTCTGTTGCCTTACTGGTTTTCTATCTGGAAGAACTGTCCATTGATGTCAGTGGGGTGTTAAAGTCTCCTACTATTATTGTATTCCCATCAACTTCTACCTTTATTTCTGTTAGTATTTGTTTTATATATTTAGGTACTCCTACATTGGGTGCATATATGTCACCAAGTGTAATATCCTCTTCTTGTATTGATCCTTTTAACATTGTATAGAGTCCTTCTTTATCTTTCTTTATGACCTTTGTTTTAATGACTATTTTGTCTAATATTAGTATTGCCACCTCTGCTTTCTTGTCATTTCCATCTGTATGAAATATCTTTGTCCATCCCCTCACCTTTAATCTAAGTGTGTCCTTTGCCTTAAGGTGGGTCTTTTGTAGGCAGCATATTGTAGATTCTTCTTTTGTTATCCAGTTTGCCACTCTATGTCTTTTGATCAGAGCGTTTAGTCTACTGACATTTAAGGTAAGTATTGATAGGTTTGTATTTTTTGCCATCTTAAACTTTGTTTCCCAGTTGACTTTGTATTTCTTCTTTGTTCCTTTCTTTTTATTTTTCCTTTCGTGGTTTGATGGTTTTCTTTTGTACTGTGCTTGAATTCTCTTCTTTTTGGTTCTCTAAATATATTGTATTTTTTAGATTTGTGGTTATCCTGGTTTTCAGGTATGTTAATCCATTAATATACCTACTTGCTTTCCACTGGTAATAATATAAGCTCAAACACATTCTAAAAAATCTATATTTTCTTACTTCCTCACCCACATTTTGATTTTCATGTCCTATTTTACATTTTCATGTTTATCCTTTTGCTGCTCATTGCAGTTAAAATCTCTTTCACAAATTTTAAAAAAAATCTATGTACTGGCTTATTTAAGTGATCTATAATCTTTTCATATATTTGCTTTTCCTATTGTGATTTTCCCATTCCTATAGATTCTTGTTTCTCTTCTATTTAGAGAAGACCTTTCAATATTGCTTTTACGGTAGGTTTACTATTGCTATATTAGTTTAGTTTTTGCTTGTCAGAGAAATTCTTTATCTCTCCTTGTATTCCAAATGATAATCTTGTTGGGCAGAGTATACTAAGTTGCAGGTTTTTCACTGTCAGGACTTTGAATATATCTTGCCACTCCCTTCTGAGCTGTAGAGAAATCAGCTACTAGCCCTAATTTCTGTAGAGAAATCAGCTACTAGCCTTAAGGGGGTTCTCTTGTGACTAACTATTTTTCTCTTGTTGCCTTAAGAATCCTCTCATCATCTTTAACTTATGCCATTTGAATCATGATGTGTTTTGGTGTGGGTCAGGTTTCATATCGTTTAGGGCCCTCTGTGCTCCCTGCACCTGGATACCTGTTTCCTTCTTTAGGTTTGGGTATTTTAGTTTTCAGCCATAATTTTTTCAAATACCTTTTGATCTCCCTCTCTCTCTCTTCTTCTGGAACCCCTATTATGCATAGGTTGGCAGGTTTCATATTATCCCATATATCTCATATATTGCTTTCATTTTTTAAATTTGCCTTTCTGTCTGCTGTTCTGATTGGGTGATTTCCATTACTCTTTTTTCCAAATCACTTATTCCTTCTGTGTCATTCAGTTTGCTATTCATTGCTTCTAGATTGGTTTTTATCACTGCAATTTATTTGTCTCTTTTTGATTGGTTCATCTTTATATTTTCTAGTTCCTTATTATAGTGATCTGCATTTCTATCAATAATCTTTCTTAGTTCATTTAGCATTTTTATTATCTCCTTTTTGAACTTGGGGTCTAGGAGAATGTTAAGGTCTGTTTCATTATTTGTTCTTTCAGGGGATTTCTCTTGTTCTTTTAATTGGGAGTACTTCCTCTGCCTTTTCACTTTAGTTAAATTTGTCTCTATGAATTTAGGAGAAACAGTTATCTACCATGGTCTTGAAGGGGTGTATTTATGTTGGAGCATTCCTGTGTAGACTATGCATGTCCAACAGTTTTGGTGCAAGGGCTGGTTTTTATATGGATGCCATCCACGTCTTTCCTCTGAGTGTGCTGGTCATTATCCCCTTAATAGGGGGTGTAGTTGGTGTTGTATTGTCTAGAGCATATGCTGAAAGTGAGGCGGAGCTTCCTCTGCTCTGTGGCTGTTACTGCCCTGTTGGGGTGGGGTCTGCTCCCCAGTTGTTGGAGTAGAAGCCGTGAGGTTCAAGCTTGATCAGGCTCCTTTGCCCTTGAGTGTGTTCCCTGCCCCAAAGGAGGTGTTTGCTGAAGGAATTGAGGCCCATGCAGTCACAGCGGGCCTATAGCCCACCTGTGTGGGCATCCAGGGTTCCATTCAGAAGCAGCCCAAAGTTGCATCCCTTTCTCTGTTGTGTTTGTCCCAGATCTAGCGCAAGGCTGTGGTGTGGAATAGGCTGAGGCTGGGTGTCGGGGCACTGTGGCTGCAGGAATTGAGGTGGCTGTGCTGCTGCCTGAGATCTGGGCTGTCTCTGTGGCAGACTTCTTTCAGGACTTGTCTGCCTGAGATCAAGTGCTAAGCTGTGCTGCGGAGCAGACGGAGCCAAGACACTCTCCCTGGGAAATGAACTGCTGTGTACTCCTGCCCAGGGCTTGTCTGCTCAAGATTCAAGGCTTAGTCTCTGTGTGTTCTTGTGGCACCACCTGGTGTGCTCTGACAGTGGCCTCCACGGCTCCACCCAGATCTCACCCTAGGCACCCTTGGTCTGTCTCTGTATAGATAGATCAAATCTTTGCCTAATCTCACACCAGGCTGTGGTGTGTAGTGAGCAGGGCCCCTTCGGATTGGGAAATGTGGTGAGGTGGCAGCCACCAGTGCAAGGCTCTCTCTTCCCTGACTGTTAGCAAGCCTGCCTGCACACACTCTAGAGGGTTAATTTTTAACACCTACATTTCCTGCCTGAATTCTGAAACAAGTAAGGTAAATGAATTGGAAGAAGAAAAATAAAACTATCAGTTTTATTACTGATGGAGCAGATACAGACCATGGCTTATGTGTGCAGCATCCTAAGCCTTAGGTGCTGGTCTCATCTGCATCCAAAATATTGGACAGACTCATCAGTACAGTCACAGGCAGAGCAGCAAAACCATAGGTCTTGCCTCGCAGCCTTTACCTCCAAGCTTACCACATGGCTCTATTGACACTGAAAGATGTATCCCAGAATACAGTGGGTAAGAAAGGGAGTAGCAAAGCAAGCCCAGTTCCTACTTCCAAAGCCACCTGCCAGTTAAGTTACTCCTTTACTCCTGGGAAGTCACAAATGGGAGCAGAGAGAGATCAAGAGAGCTGCCCTACTGGATATACCTTTGAATACAAGGAATAATCAGGACTAGGAATTACTATCTTCTCAAAAAAAGCAACATTGAATAGTAGTCAAGAATGGACATAGTGATTTACCATCAATGAATGAAAAGTGCTAATCTTTCTACTCATTCAGAAAACATTTAAGGAATATCTGCTTTCTGTTAGTACCATGCTAGCATCTGAAATACAAAGCGTATAAAATATAGCTTCTAATCTCAAATAGTTTACATTCTATAACTATGCAATATATTCAAAATAAAATCTCAGAAATAATTTGAGGTATGCAATACAAATTAGAGATCTACACCACACTGTTAGAATCTTTGGATCTGACTTAAATTATGAAATCAATGAGATAATATCTACATCAAATTTTATAGACAAAACATAATCTTGAAAAACAATAAGCTACCTTAAATTCAACCAACTTCAATAATTCAGTTCTTATCAGATGTCTTACATTCTCAATTCTTTCAAGACCAAAACTTCTAACTTTCTGTATTTATAAAAATCTGGGTTTTTTTTTTTTGTTTCCCTCCCAGACATATGATGCCTCCCTGTCACTGCTAACACTCCATTTATTTAACATTAACATTTTATGAGTTCTATAAAAGTGAAGAAGAATCATGTTTTGTTCCACTATTCTCTCAAAGATGGACTTCATTAAAACATGATTCTTTGGGTCTTTGCCAAACAACTAAGATAAAGATAAAGTAGTATAACAAGAACCTTCTGGTTCTTTCAGTAACAATCACCAATCAATAGGATTATGCTAAATTTCATGCTATAGCAGGTCATATTTTATCAAGTTTCCACTGCATTTACAATGAACAATAGCTCACTATGTAGATCCCTTTATTAACTCTCATAGTAGTTGTTTAGGTCTGGAAACTTTCCAACACGAAACTTTTAATGTCAATGTTGAAAATATCAAAATATTAGAAAAACAAAATAAGATTATTTTCATGCAACTCCCAAAATATGTTAAAAGTATATATTCTTAAAAAGAAAAAGGTTATGTTGTATAAATAAATATTTGTACATAATAGAAATACAAATAGCTAATATTTATTCAGTGCTAAGAAACACTGGGTCTATGGTCTTATGTATATTACCCCATATGTTAGCTTCATTATGGCCCTTTGAAATAGTTACTATTATCTCTGTTTCATGCATAAAGAAATTAATATAAAGGAAACAAAATTTAGCCAAAACTGAAGTATTTAAGTAATTGCTGAAAATCACAGCTAATAAGTATGAACAATGTTGGATATGAACTAGGATCTGGAGGACTCCAGGCCCAGACTCTTAAAGTATTCTGCTTTCAATAATCCAACCGAATGAGTGTACATATTTATATAAAGTTTCTCACACGCTGTTAAATGCCAATATAAATAAATAAATAAAATGTTTATACAACATACCTTATATTACTATATAATAAAACTATATAAATTATAGATATTTATTATAAATAACTAAATTATAAATAACTTACCTTATTTATAGACATGCTTATAGATGTAGATGGATTTGAAATTATGCATCTCTGTACAGATTTTTAGATACTCAGATTATACCAGATGACTACTTATTCCATATAAATCCAAGTAACCTCACTGCTATAAATTAAAAGCTTAATACTTCACATATTTATACTAGCAAACTCAAAACATACTTGAAAGAAATTATATCATAATACATATATACACACGTATGTCTTCTATAGTAACATGACTAATGAATTAAGTAGATCAGACCTTACCATGAAGTTGATTCTGTAGAAACTGGCATGTACTGTGAAGATATAAATTATATATTCCTTTAAAATATGAATTATAAAATAAATATGCCGTATAGATTTTTTTTTAATTCCCAGTGGAAAAGCAGACAAAGGGTATAAATCCCTGCCCTTATTTGAGTTCTTTTGGCTTTAATAGCTCATGAACAGAATCATCTGGAGAGCTTATTAAACTACAGACCACCAGACCCAACTTCTTGTGTTTCTGATTCAATAGGTCTAGAATGGGTCTGAGAATTTGCACGTTTAGCCCATTCCCAGGTGATGCTAATGGTGTTGGTTCAGGGACCATATTTTGAGAAATACTCTTAAGAACCTCAAAGTATAAAATCAAATTTTAACCTCTCCACTTATCCTCATCATGCAGATCAAATCTTGGGTACCAACTGCTTTGTGAGGATGGGGACAAGTGAGGAACATGTCCATCAGTAAGTGGTTTAAGTTGTTCCTGAGACTCCCAATATATTTGAATCACCTGAGGAGCTTCTAATAATTCAGACCCCATCCAAAACTAATTAAAGCAGAATCTCTGGGTATGGAATTCAGGCACTAGTAATGCTAAATCATCCCATGTGATTCCAATGTGCACCCAAGATTGAGAATAACCAATACAGTGGTAAGAAAAATCAAGAAATGCCCATACCCAGTGATGGCAAGCAGCAGCCTACATATTACAGATCACAAGGACATGAAAATTGTCAATCTTAGGTCAGTCACTATGTATTGTTTTTCTATCAAATATATAAATGTTTACAGTTATTTACAACTATATAATCAATACTGAAGTGGTCTTTCACAAATACAAACTATATTTATAATACAATTATGGTTTAATAATTACAGTCAAAAACTCATGTTGCAGCCTTTAATAGATATTAAGTGAATATGACAATTAATGATTCTGATTAAAAGATTCTGTCTGTAAAGGAAATTCAGTCACACAGAGATAAAGTGAGAAGTTTCCTGAAGAGGATGTAAGAAAATGTATAAAATTATTCTTAATCTACTCCTGATCCTTATTACTAAGCATCTTTTAATATATTAATTAGTTGTTCTCATGCTTCTATTCTTTGGGATAGAAATCAATAAATTTAAACATGCAGATTTTGATAGACTCTTCTCTCTAAATTTTTTTAAATGTATATTCATATTGATATCTGCAGTTTTCTAATTAAGTGAACATTTCTTACATATCAAAAATAGTATTAGTTATGGCCAATAAAACCTTAATAATGTGATATGTCTCACTGAAAAACTATATTATCAAGTAGTTTATTCACAAGACCTTTTCAGTATGTGTTATACAATTGTTCACTCAGAGTTGAGAAAATACTTTTAAAATGTTAAGTATCATCTGTTAAAAACAATTTTTCTCTCCTGGGATTTTATTAATGATAATATCTTTTATTTTTAATCAAGTAATTCATACAGTATTAAAGACATTATTGCTCTAAGAGATTTATTAATTGCATTTTACAGTAATGTTATATTTTTGCCTTAGAAACATAAAGTAAATGAAAATTAACAGAACGCTAAATTGAATAACATCAGTATTCAACATATTTTGTTGAATTACTACTATGAACAAAGTGCTGTAAAAGCAGTGAATAATTATGGTGAGATAACCTAAAAACAGGGGTTGGCAAACTGTAAGGCAAGATACTAAATACTTTAGGCCTTGTAAGGGCACTTACAGTCTCTGTCATATTCTTCTTCTCCTTCTTTATTTTCAACAACCATTTGCAAACATAAAAACATTTATTGGCTTAGAAGCTATATCAAAACAGACTATGAGCTGGATTTGGCTCATGATCTGTAGGTTGTTGACCTGTGACCTTAAATGCTTTTAGAGTATATTACAATTATTACCACTGTGGTTTTTGAACCAAGGTTTGAGTAATACCATCTGCAAATGTGCAACCACATTTAGAGAACATTCATGAAAGTGACCAAGAACTGAAAATGGTTACAAATCTGCATAATTAATCCAGAATTGTGGAAACCGATGATTCAGAACCACTGAGTTATACAATAGTAACACTACTAGAATAAGCACAGAGGACACCTAAAATAGAGTCATCTGTGCATGATTTACTTTAGTTTTAGCCATAAAATTCAATATCATTTGCCAAGAATCTGAATTATGAGGCAAAGAATAAAAAAGCACAGACTTCTAATAATGAAGTGTCACCCACAGAAGAGGAAAATAAATGCAAGTATTACATATACTTGAATAAGGACAATATTCGGTAACATAGGATGTAATTTATTTGTCCATGAATTTATATCCAAAAGCATATGCATAGTTTTATTTTTAAAAAGCGTATATAATTATTCCTATTTTTATGCTGGAAACATTCCTCATACCCTCAAAATATACATCCTTAAAATACAAGTTTTTATTATTTGAGATAGTTTAAATTATACTATACTGATATACTATAAACATAGTTTATGTATTTGATAGTATTTCATGAATAATGCTCTGGTTAGGCCAGTTAAAAAATTGCTTAACTACCTTTAAAAACATTTTTTTTGTTGTTGTTATTCTTTGGAAGACTTTTGAGAAAGCAGTCATACGACATATATACACTCGTGTGTGTGTGTGTGTGTATATATATTTATACATATATATATATAGCATCCATTCATATAAGAATCACTGAGCTTGAAATAGAATATTTTTCTTAAACGACTGTTTTTACTTTTGCCTGGAAGCTTCAGTACTCATTATTAGTCTTCCATCTCAGGGAGAAAAAAAAAAATTGTATGAAAAGAACCATTTCAAGACCAATTGACTTTACTGCCTACATACCAATTCTGCAGAATTCTTTGGGAAATGAGGCAGAAGGAAGCTGTTGAGAAAGCACAGTAGGAATCCATCTAGGAAAAAAAATTAATATGAACTAAATAACATCATCTCGGTACCTTACAGAAGGCTGTGAAGACATAGGAAAGAGTGACTATGTATTAATCGAAAAAAACAAGCCAGGAAGTACACATTTGCAATTTATGAGACAGTTTATATTATGCACAAATAAATAATATATGATATGTAACCTTATTATTATGAAGTCTTTTGATATATACATATATAAATTTTAAATGTACATTAAAATACTTACATGTATAAAAATTGCTATTTTTTGCCTTTGAAATATTTCCTAATCACTTTAGCTCTGTTCTTCAGGTTGTTTAATTGGAGAAATTCATCTTATTGCTGGTTAAAAATGAGCAGTAACCATGGTTTAGTGTTTGGAACTCACTGGATTAGTGTCTTACTGAAACTCCAGGGGGTAGCCATTGTGGATCAGTTAGAGCACCACTAAAGAAGGGGGAAAAAATTCTGTGCCCACCAAATATTCTGCAGTTAAGGACAGTTCTTTTACAAAGGGATTAACTAGCGTGGTGTTGAGGCACTAGAGTCACAAAGGTGATGAAGAGGAAGAAAATGCAGTTGTGCATGTAAGCACTGAATACCTATTCCTAACTCCTGCTATGCAGGAATTGTCAGCTCATGCTCCCCATAGGTCTACTTTCATAAATCATATACCTAAATGGCAAAATAATGTATTTTAAATGTTAACGTGAATCATTTTCTCTCCTTTTTATTGTCAAATACACATTACCCAACACCTTCACTGAAGAAATATTAAGTCAGTTTTCAGGCTTCCACAGCAGTGGGCTCACAGGACTTCAACAATGGCCCCTGTTTGGTGAAATTGCTACTTTGACTAATTATTTCCATCGTGCTGTCACTTGTTAATTATTTGAACAAACACTTACGTGTCTGCTGTTTTGTTTGCTACAATCTGTGAAGAAATATTTAAATATTTTCCTACTCTCAAGGTTTGGGGAGAAAGACATGTAAAGCACAAAGATAAGGGTTGCTATAATAGAAGGATGCAAGACAGGCATTGAAGGCATAATGTATTAGTAAATTTTACCCACTTAGAGTAGTACAGATTTCAGAGAGAAGATGATGCTTCAGAATAATCTTTAAAAATTATTTTAAAGAACACAATATTGTAAATCAACTATACTTCAATAAAAATCATTCAATAAAATACATTAAAAGACAGAATGGAAGAAAGATTAAAGTTTAAAAGTATCAGATGATTAATATATTTGACTAATAAGAAACAGGGCTTCCCTGGTGGCGCAGTGGTTGAGAGTCCGCCTGCCGATGCAGGGGACGCGGGTTCGTGCCCCGGTCTGGGAGGATCCCGCATGCCGAGCAGCGGCTGGGCCTGTGGGCCATGGCCGCTGGGCCTGCGCATCCGGAGCCTGTGCTCCGCAACGGGAGAGGCCACAACAGTGAGAGGCCCGCGTACCGCAAAAAAAGAAACATTAGATTATATGAAGATTTTTTTCACCTGTTCTGATATCTTGCTTTTCTAGTAATGAAAGTCATTTCCAATAAATATAATTAGTATTAGGAAAAGAGCACAGACTTTTAAATATTACAAAAACTATCATTAAAGTTTACTTACCAGAAAACCACAATAAATACAGTGAATTACATATTTCTAATTCCAATGTGCTGGAACAAAATTTATTTTAATATAGGACATATACGTGAAGGTAGTCTAAGGGATTTATTCTTCCAACGCTAAAATGCATCAAAACTCAGAGGCTGCTTGCATAATATATTTGTACTCTAAAATATTTATCAATATTAGATAAAATTGTTTCATGGAAGAATAGAAAAACAATTTCTCCAGTTTAGAGTAAGAGACATATAAAATAATTGTATGAAAAAAGTCATCCTGCTCCCAAAGCAAAAGCCCTCTTAACCTACAAAAAGTGACAATGGGACAAATTGGTAACAAATCAGTTATCTAACAAAAAACTTACATTTTCTGATATAAGCTTTTTTTCACTGTTCATTCTCCATTCAGGTAAAGTGGGTGGCTGAAATCTATTCAGCTGGCAGTAAGAGGAAAGTAAGTCTGACACGTTTTATATGTACCTATCATATTGGAAAAAATAAAGAATTTATATTATGAAAATGAACTTCTGACTCATATTTGTACTTGCAGAAAAAAATGGAAAACTTAGCCTTAATGTTTATGTATTATTTCACATAACACATAACCATCAATGAAAGGAATGCTGTGTGACCTTTCTTGAATTAATACTCTCAAATACTAAACTCTCAAATTCTGCTTTATTTGAAATAGAACAAATATGTTCTGTGTTTACTATTCGTCTGCACAGAAATACAGGGCAGACTGTGATAAATTAGGGTGGCAACTGAGAATGTTTCAAGAATTGTGTCAGATGCAAAGGTTAATATTGGCTTTATCTTTAAATTTCCTCTTTTTAATATGCTGAACAGCCAGGAACTGATTATGTGCATGTCATCAAAATATTTTTCTCCTCTATCAAAAATTGTTGTCTACAATCTTTCCAAGAATTCAATAAATCCATCAATTAAAAACAAAAGTGTTCTTAAGTTTTGCAGGAGAGAAACACATTAAGAAACATTACTGTGAATTTCATGAAGTATTTGTACTTCTTCATGTACTAAGCTAAGGTTTATTTTTCAAATTTGTAAGGCTCTATTACAAGTATGTTTTTAAGTATACTATTAGAGATAAAAACTATGATAAGAAGATACTTCCCTCTTTGTACTTCAATAGAATCTTTCATATTTTTATAAAATTGATTAAAATCCCTGGTATTGAAATACTATGAGTTTCTTTCTGAGTCAGTTCCCATCAAAGTGTCCACTTTTTTCAGATTGAAGAACGGCTATATGAAAATGCAAACAGTATGTTTGAAATGAGCTGATCCACTTCATTGTCTCCTGAAAGCTTACATGTATTTTTGGAATGTGGACACTGATGTGATTAACTGTTTTTTATGTTAATTCCCAGAATTCATATCCTCTTACATTTTTCCACAGAAATATCATCATTTTGTGATTTTGTAGAAAGTATGCCATAACATTTTTTCTCTCAGAGATAAAAAATAATTAAGCTAAGTAAAAAATGGCACATTCTTAGTGGTGCATCATAATGTCAACACTTTATAAAACGCATTTGGAATTCTGGCCTTCTCTTCCAAACTGTAAGTTACAACTTCATGAAACTTAGTTATAGTAGTTATTATATATATAATGCTTTCTCTAAAATCCTCGAAGTCAATGATTACTATTCAAACTAAAAAGGGTACAATGAGGTAATTTAAATTATTAAGTATCTTACTGATTTGTGAAAAGTAATGGTTTTATATTTGGAAACATATATTTAAAAAATCAATTAGATCAAGAATAAACTGATAGCACTAGAAGTATTTGGTAAATAAGTATCAGTGAAAAATCCCAGAACAAAAGTCTCCCAAAACTGTTGTAAATACATTTTCTGTGTAAAATTATACAATCATCAGGCTTTGTTTTTAGTTGTCCAGTCCTACCTTTTCCATATCTTTCAATATAAAGCCACCAATAGAAAATCACTGATTTCAGAGTCCCTACTCCAAATAAAGTAAATATTTGCTCCAAAAGCAATCTTGTAGAGACTATTTAAATCAAATGCTCTCTGAAGTATTGTCATTTTAAGTTTTACCTTAATTGTGTAATTAAAGATTGTTGCCTCTTATTACCAGAATACGAGATTAGTTTAGAAAAGATTTGCTCTTCAGCCTAAATTTATAGCTATTGCCATAATAATAGTGTATAATAAACCACCTGCAAAACTCAATGGCTTATCGAGCATTTATTCTCCCAGTCTGAGAATCTATAGTATGAGGTCTTCCCGATCTTCAGCATAGAATCTCTGCTTCAGGCTGCAGTAATGAGACAGCTCTTCTTCTCACTGCGTTATCATTGAATTGGTTCTGCCCCACGTGACTCTCATTCTCTTCCTCATAGCAGTTAACTAGCCAGAGCATGTTCTCCTCAAGGTAATAGAAAAAGTGCATGAGAGACCATGGCCTACTCCGTTAAGTGCTTTTAAACCCCTGCTTGCACGCTGACTACTCACATCCTATTAGTTAAAGAAAGACATGGCTAAGCCTAGAGTCAAGGAGCAGAAAAATAAACTGGGCCCTTAGTAAGAGGATTGGAAAGTTATATGACAAACAGCATGGATACACACATGAAGAATTTTGTCAGTAATATAATCTACCAACACATTATTGGAGGACATTACCTCAACCTATATTTAAATTCAGCTATAATTCTGAAGACACCTCTCCTTGCTCATAAAGGCATAGATATTATGAATGGATTTATCAAAACATACAGGTACTCCATTTTATTTTTAACATCTTTATTGGAGTATAATTGCTTTACAGTGGTATGTCAGTTTCTACTTTATAACAAAGTAAATCAGTTATACATATACATATGTCCCCATATCTCTTCCCTCTTGCTCCTCCCTCCCTCCCACCCTCCCTATCCCACCCCTCTAGGTGGTCACAAAGCACCGAGCTGATCTCCCTGTGCTATGCGGCTGCTTCCCACTAGCTATCTATTTTACGTTTGGTAGTATATATATGTCCACGCCACTCTCTTTCTCCCAGCTTACCCTTCACCCACATCATATACTCAAGTCCATTCTCTAGTAGGTCTGCATCTTTATTCCCATCTTGCCCCTAGGTACTTCTGACCATTTTATTTTCTTTTTTCCTTTTAGATTCCATATATATGTGTTAGCATACAGTACTTGTTTTTCCCTTTCACTTACCTTACTCTGTATGACAGTCTCTAGGTCCATCCACCTCACTACAAATAACTCAGTTTCGTCTCTTTTTACGGCTGAGTAATATTCCATTGTATATATGTGCCACAACTTCTTTATCCATTCATCTGTTGATGGACACATAGGTTGCTTCCATGTCCTGGCTATTGTAAATAGAGCTGCAATGAACACTGTGGTACATGACTCTTTTTGAACTATGGTTTTCTCACGGTATATGCTCAGTAGTGGGATTGCTGGGTCGTATGGTAGTTCTATTTTTACTTTTTAAAGGAACCTCCATACTGTTCTCCATAGTGGCTCTATCAATTTACATTCCCATCAACAGTGCAAGAGGGTTCCCTTTTCTCCACACCCTCCCCAGCATTTATTGTTTCTAGATCTTTTGATGATGGCCATTCTGACTGGTGTGAGATGATATCTCATTGTAGTATTTTGTTTTTTTGTTTTTTTTGGTTTTTTTTGCAGTAGGTGGGCCTCTCACTGTTGTGGACTCTCCCATTGCGGAGCACAGGCTCTGGACGCGCAGGCTCAGCAGCCATGGCTCACGGGCCAGCCTCTCCACGGCATGTGGGATCCTCCCGGACCGGGGCACAAACCCATGTCCCCTGCATTGGCAGGCAGACTCTCAACCACTGCGCCACCAGGGAAGCCCTCATTGTAGTTTTGATTTGCATTTCTCTAATGATTAATGATGTTGAGCATTCTTTCATGTGTTTGTTGGCAATCTGTATATCTTCTTTAGAGAAATGTCTATTTAGGTCTTCTGCCCATTTTTGGACTGAGTTGTTTGTTTTCTTTGATATTGAGCTGCATGAGTTGCTTGTATGTTTTGGAGATTAATCCTTTTTCAGTTGCTTCCTTTGCAAATATTTTGTCCCATTCTGAGGGTTGTCTTTTTGTGTTTATGGTTTCCTTTGCTGTGCAAAAGCTTTTATGTTTCATTAGGTACCATTAGTTTATTTTTGTTTTTATTTCCATTTCTCAAGGAGGTGGGCCAAAAAGGATCTTGCTGTGATTTATGTCATAGAGAGTTCTGCCTACGTTTTCCTCTAAAAGTTTTACAGTGACTGGCCTTATATTTAAGTCTTTAATCCATTTTGAGTTTATTTTTGTGTATGGTGTTAGGGAGTGTTCTAATTTCATTCTTTTACATGTAGTTGTCCAGTTTTCCCAGCACCACTTATTGAAGAGGCTGTCTTTTCTCCACTGTATATTCTTGCCTCCTTTATCAAAGATAAGGTGACCATATGTGTGTGGGTTTATCTCTGGGCTTTCTATGCTGTTCCATTGATCTATATTTCTGTTTTTGTGCCAGTACCATACTGTCTTCATTACTGTAGCTTTGTAGTATAGTCTGAAGTCAGGGAGCCTGATTCCTCCAGCTCCGTTTTTCTTTCTCAAGATTACTTTGGCTATTCGGGGTCTTTTGTGTTTCCATACAAATTGTGAAAGTTTTGTTCTTGTTCTGTGAAAAATGCCAGTGGTAGTTTGATAGGGATTGTATTGAATCTGTAGATTGCTTTGGGTAGTAGAGTCATTTTCACGATGTTGATTCTTCCAATCCAACAACCTGTTATATGTCTCCATCTATTTGTATCATCTTTAATTTCTTTCATCAGTGTCTTATAATTTTCTGCATACAGGTCTTTTGTCTCCTTAGGTAGGTTTATTCATAGATATTATATTCTTTTTGTTGCAATGGTAAATGGGAGTGTTTTCTTAATTTCACTTTCAGATTTTTCATCATTGGTGTATAGGAATGCCAGAGATTTCTGTGCATTAATTTTGTATCCTGCTACTTTACCAAATTCATTGATTGGCTCTAGTAGTTTTCTGGTAGCATCTGTAGGATTCTCTATGTATAGTATCATGTCATCTGCAAACAGTGACAGCTTTACTTCTTCGTTTACAATTAGGATCCCTTTTATTTCTTTTTCTTCTCTGATTGCTGTGGCTAAAACTTCCAAAACTATGCTGAATGACAGTGGTGAGAGTAACCTTGTCTTGTTCCTGATCTTAGTGGAAATGCTTTCAGTTTTTCACCATTGAGGACAATGTTGTTGGTGGGTGTGTCAATATATGGCCTTTATTATGTGTTTGAAAGTTCCCTCTATGCCTACTTTCTGGAGGATTTTTATCTTAAATGGGTGTTGAATTTTGTTGAAAGCTTTCTCTGCATCTATTGAGATGATAATATGGTTTATCTCCAATTTGTTAATATGGTATATCATGTTGATTGATCTGCATATATTGAAGAATCCTTGCATTCCTGGGATTAAATCCCACTTGATCTTAATGTATGATTCTTTTAGTGTGCTGTTCAATTTTGTTTGGTAGTTTCTTGTTCAGGATTTTTCATCTATATTCATCAGTGATACTGGCCTATGGTTTTCTTTTTTTGTAACATCCTTGCCTGGTTTTGGTAGCAGGGTGATGGTGGCCTCGTAGGATGAGTTTGGGAGTGTTCCTCCCTCTGCTATATTTTGGAAGAGTTTGAGAAGGATAGGTGTTAGCTCTTCTCTAAATGTTTGACAGAATTCACTTTTGAAGCCATCTGGTCCTGGGCTTTTGTTTGTTGGAATATTTTTAATCGCAGTTTAAATTTCAGTGCTTGTGACTGGTCTGTTCATATTTTCTATTTCTTCCTGGTTCAGTCTCGGAAGGTTGTGCATTTCCAAGAATTTGTCCACTTCTTCCAAGTTGTCCATTTTATTGGCATATAGTTGCTTGTAGTAATCTCTCATGATCCTTTGTATTTCAGCAGTGTCAGTTGTTACTTCTCCTTTTTCATTTCTAACTCTATTGATTTGAGTCTTCTTCCTTTTTTTCTTGATAAGTCTGACTAATTGTTATTGAATTTTGTTTATCTCCTCAAAGAACCAGCTTTAGTCTTATTGATCTTTGCTATCATTTCCTTCATTTCTTTTTCATTTATTTCTTATCTGATCTTTATGATTTTTTTCCTTCTGCTAACTTTGGGTTCTTTTTTTTGTGTGTGTGTGGTATGTGGGCCTCTCACTGTTGTGGCCTCTCCCGTTGCGGAGCACAGGCTCCGGACGCACAGGCCCAGCGGCCATGGCTCACGGGCCCAGCCGCTCCGCCGCATGTGGGATCTTCCCAGACCGGGGCACGAACCCGTTTCCCCTGCATCGGCAGGCGGACTCTCAACCACTGCACCACCAGGGAAGCCCCAACTTTGGGTTTTTTTTTTTGTACTTCTTTCTCTAATTGCTTTAGGTGTAAGGTTAGACTGTTTTTTGGACATGTTTCTTGTTTCTTAAGGTAGGCTTTTATAGCTATAAACTTTCCTCTTAGGACTGCTTTTGCTTCATCCCATAGGTTTTGGGTCATTGTGTTTTCATTGTCATTTGTCTCTAGATATTTTTTGATTTCCTCTTTGATTTCTTCAGTGAGCTCTTGGTTATTAAGTAGTGTGTTGTTTAGCCTCCTTGTGTTTGTATTTCTTACAGATATTTTCCTGTAATTGATATCTAGTCTCATAGCATTGTGTTCAGAAAAGATACTTGATATGATTTCAATTTTCTTAAATTTACCAAAGCTTGATTTGTGACCCAAGTGATGATGTATCGTGGAGGATGTTCCATGAGCACCTGAGAAGAATGTGTATTCTGTTGTTTTTGGATGGAATGTCCTATAAATATCAATTAAGTCTATCTTGTTTAATGTATCATTTAAAGCTTGTGTTTCCTTACTTATTTTCATTTTGGATGATCTCTCCATTGGTGAAAGTGGGGTGTTAAAGTTCCCTACTATGATTGTGTTACTGTTGATTTCCCCTTTTATGGCTGTTAGTATTTGCCTTATGTATTGAGAGGCTCCTGTGTTGGGTGTATAAATATTTACAATTGTTATATCTTCTTCGTGGATTGATCCCTTGATCATTAGGTAGTGTGCTTCTTTGTCTCTTGTAACAGTCTTTGTTTTAAAGTCTATTTTGTCTTATATGAGAATTGCTACTCCAGCTTTCTTTTGATTTCCATTTGCATGGAATATGTTTTTCCATCCCCTCACTTTCAGTCTGTATGTGTCCCTAGGTCTGAAGTGGGTCTCTTGTAGACAGTATATATACGGGTCTTGTTTTTGTATCTATTTAGCCAGTCTATGTCTTTTGGCTGGAGCATTTAATCCATTTACATTTAAGGTAATTATCAATATGTATGTTCCTATTCCCATTTTCTTAATTGTTTTGGGTTCTTTATTGTAGGTCTTTTCCTTCTTTTGTGTTTCCAGCCAAGAGAAGTTCCTTCAGCATTTGTTGTAAAGCTGGTTTGGTGGTGCTTAATTGTCTTAGCTTTTGCTTGTCTGTAAATCTTTTAATTTCTCCATCAAATCTGAATGAGAGCCTTGCTGGGTAGAGTAATCTTGGTTGTAGGTTTTTGTCCTTCATCACTTTAAATATGTCCTGCTGCTCCCTTCTGGCTTACAGAGTTTCTGCTGAAAGATCAGCTGTTAAACTTATGGGGATTCCCTTATGTGTTACTTGCTGTTTTTCCCTTGCTGCTTTTAATATTTGTTCTTTGTATTTAATTTTTGATAGTTTGATTAATATGTGTCTTGGCGTGTTTCTCCTTGGTTTTATCCTGTATGGGACTCTCTTTGCTTCCTGGACTTGATTAACTATTTCCTTTCCCATAAAAGGGAAGTTTTCAACTATAATGTCTTCAAATATTTTCTCAGTCCCTTTCTTTTTCTCTTCTTCTTCTGGGACCCCTATAATTAGAATATTGGTGCATATAATGTTGTCCCAGAGGTTTCTGAGACTGTCCTCTATTCTTTTCATTCTTTTTTCTTCACTCTGCTCTCCAGTAGTTATTTCCACTATTTTATCTTCCAGATCACTTATCCGTTCTTCTGACTCAGTTATTCTGTTATTGATCCCTTCTAGAGAATACTTAATTTCATTTATTGTATTGTTCATCTCTGTTTGTTTGCTCTTTAGTTCTTCTAGGTCCTTGTTAAACGTTTCTTGTATTTTCTCCTTTCTATTTCCAAGATTTTGGATCATCTTTACTATCATTATTCTGAATTCTTTTTCAGGTAGACTGCCTATTTCCTCTTCATTTTTTTGGTCTGGTGGATTTTTGCCTTGATTCTTCATCTGCTGTATGTTTCTCTGTCTTCTCATTTTACTTAACTTCTTGTGTTTGGGGTCTGCTTTTTGCAGCCTGCAGGTTCATTGTTTCCATTGTTTTTGGTGTCTTTTTCCATTGGCTAAGGTTGTTTCAGTGCGTTGTGTAGGCTTCCCGGTGGAGGGGACTAGTGCCTGTGTTCTGGTGGATGACGCTGGATCTTGTCTTTCTGGTGGGCAGGTCCATGTCTGGTGGTGTGTTTTGGGTGTATGTGGCCTTATTATGATTTTAGGCAGCCTCTTTGCTAATGGATGGGGTTGTGTTCCTGTCTTGCTAGTTGTTTGGCATAGGGTGTCCTGCACTGTAGCTTGCTGGTTGTCGAGTGGAGCTGGGTCTTGGCATTGAGCTGGAGATCTCTGGGAGATTTTCTCTGTTTGACATTATGGGAAGCTACTCCATTTTTAAAGTATTTACTTAAATTTTAAACTAAAGCCATTGTAAAAGATGAAAGATTTGAGCATATTTGTTATTATAGATTATTTTAAAACAAAAAGAATAAAGATATATATTTCATTTTAATCATCTTTCATACATACCTTTTTAGAAGTCTACTTAGAAAATTATTGCCTCAGTAAAGACTAAATATAATTATTTGACTAGGAAAAAATTCTAATTTACGGTCTCTTCTACCCACCTTCTATTAATCATATTTCTTTTTTCTTTTCTCAGTTTTGAAACAGTAATGCCTTATTTCCAATTCCTCTTTTTTCCCGGATTCTGTGACCTGTGAGTTCTACTTAAATCAGTGGTTCTGAAACACTATTACATATTAGCATCACCTGAGGAACTTTACAATTTTAAAAAACACTAATGCCCAAGATACAACCCCAGAAATTCTGATTTAATTGGGTCGGGTGGGGCTTGAGCATTATTTTTCTTTAAAAATCTCCTGGGTAATTCTAATGACTTGCCAGGACTGAGAACCAATGATTTAAACTCACATCCGGTGTATACAACTATAAATCTTATGGTTGCAAGTACACAATGACTTCAACAGAATTGTCAAACTAAATAAGAGAGGGAATGTTATATCTTATGCATCTGAATTGTCCAGTTCAACTTGACCCCTCTGATCTTTTTGTTCTTTGTAGATATCATTCTTAGTGTTATCTCATGAATACATAATGTCTGCAAGCAATTTCTGTGGTGGGGGCCACATACGTCTTTATTCATATTCAATAAAAAGAGGACATCCTTTTCCTCAGTTATTGAAGAAAGTACTCTACTTCATTTAAATCTTATGCCCTTCTCTAAGTCAATCACTGTGGTCAAAACCATGAAATTATGTTAGTTGATTCAGGCCTAAATCCTACATCTTAAGGAGTTGAGAGTAAAAATAGCCTCCCCTATTTACAGGTGAACAAAATAGCATTATAGAGAATGATCTAAGAACAGAAATCAATCAGTTCTTTATATTCACATTTGTAATTAATAGGAGGTAGCATTTATCTGTTACATATTGTGACATATAATTTATATTATATAAGCACATCATTCTAAATAGGGAAACACAATAATGTTAGATAGTATGTAACAATTATAAATTGCTGCAGTACCGAAGTGTTAACACTACTCAATAACATAAAAAAGAAGTCCAACAAAATTAATTTGCCTCTCTGGCTATCAGTAAAATACATGTATTCAGAAAACTCATAAAAAGGAAAAAAGCTCTTCAGAACCATTTTCTGACTCTTTCCAACTACTAATTACAGCTGGTAGCATATGCAGTTTAAAATAGCCCCTGAATGACTGTTGATTGACTGTTTTAATAGAATTCCCAAAGTTAAAGTAATCAAGAAAATAAAAAATCAGTGTTTTGTATGCATGCTCTTTAATAATGTGCAAAATTGTCAGCTTTCAAATTGTTTTAGTACATGAATCTAAATTTTAAAAACTATAGATAATTCTGTTGGTCGGTTATAAATTCCACAAACTGATTTAAAGAGAATGTAAATGTATGATTAATCAGGATACAAGTGTCCAATAAACTGATTAGAGTCCATTGTTCCCAGCATGAAAACATAATATAATTATTTCAATTGATTTAATGTAGAATTCATTCACACAGGTGTAGAAATATTATAGTTATTGTTTTTATATAAGTTTACATATTACATAGGGTGATCTTCTTATATAGATATGCCGAGTTATGTATTTTCAGTGGTCATCTTAAGTTAAAATAATCTCTTCAGTAAGGAAATAAAAATTATGTTTATTTAATAATGTTGACTCTGGGAAGTGATAAGTAAGTGATATGTTAAAAATCCGACACATTTTTGAATATTTTAAAATTAATCATTTTAAAATTAAACTTTATTCTATAATTTTTAAAACTTCAAACAATTCATTTACTTCAAACAATGAGAAAATAAATATATTCATAAATTATATTTCTGAATATTTAGTTAGAAGTGGATTTCTAGTTTATTTTCCTAATCAAAGGTTTAAACTTTTAATAAGTATTAAGATAATTAATTGGTTATGAGAACTCTGAAAAACAGCAGAAATGGTAATTAAATACAAAAATAAAGTCAAATGTATTAAAAGACTGAAATGAAACTGTAAGGTGATGGAGAGAACAAAATAAGGGGGTGGGGAGGGGACAGAGAGAACTAGTCCAAAGCACCAGAGTGTGGGAGAACATAGGTTCTTATACATTTTAAAATTTCAGAGGTAGAAAGTTCAGCAACTGTTTATAACGTCTGAAACCTGAATTCAACTACTTTCAACTATATGCTATTTTTCAAAATTTGATAATTAGATTCATTAAGTGATAAGTCTGGAAATATGACTGTTAATGGTGTTCATTCACTACACATATTTATCCAGTGCGTACGATGTGCCAGAGTCTCTTCTAGGCACTGTAGATACAGTGTTGAAAAATTAAAAACACATAAAAAATATCTTACCTTCCAGAGCTTATATTATAGTGAGAGTCTGACAAAAACAAAATTAAGTAAGTTCTATGGTATATTAGATATGATAAGTATTAGCAGAAAAGTTAAGCATTGGAGAGATACACAAGATATTTGGAAAAAGGTAGGTGCTGAAAAGTTTTATGGCAAGGCCTGGGAGATGCAGTCATAAGAATGAGACCCTGGTTCCATTAAATTAGTGCCTGTGTAAGAAGAGACACCAGGGAGCTTGCTCATGCTCTCTCTGCAATGTGAACACACAGTGAGAAGGCAATCATCTGCAAGCCAGGAAGAGATTTTTCACCAGGAATTGAATTGGCTGGCACCCTGATCTTGGACTTCTAAGCCTCCAAACTGAGACATAAATTGCTGTTTTTCAATCCACCCAGTCTGTGGTATTTTGTTATGACAGCCTGAGCATCCAACAGGGCACATCATCCCTGTAGTGGGAGTGGGCCTGGTGAACTTATGTTTGTGGAACAAAACCCCTTTTTGATTAGATGTGTGATTAGATCTGTGAGGACAAAAGGTACAGTAGTGGGAGATGAGTTCAGAGAGGTAATTGAGGGCTGATCACATAGGTCTTTGTGGGTCATAGGAAAGATTTATCTTTCACTTTGTGCGAAATGGGACATCAAGGAGTGTTTTAAGCACAGTGGCATGGTCTTTAAATATTTAGTAGAGTTCTCTAATATAACTACCTGGCTTGAAGATTTCTCTTTTGGGTGATCTTTATATACAAATTCAATTTTTAAAATAATTATAGGGTTATTCAAACTACTTATTTCATATTAGATGAGCCGTGATAGTTTATACTTTTTGAGGAATCAGTTCATTTCTTCCAAAGTGTGTGATTTATGTGTGTAGAGTTGTTCAGAATATTTACTTATCCTTTTGTTGTCTGCAATGTCTGTAATGATACCCCTATTTCATTCCTGAGATTAGTAATTATAATTTCTCTTTTTTCTCTGTTCACCTTGGTAGGGTTCTGTCAATCATAACTGTGATCTTCTCAATGATCTAGCTTTTTGTTTCACTGATTTTCTCTATTTTTTTTCTGTTTCAATTTCACTATAAATTTCTGTTTATTCACTATTTCCTACCTTCTGCTTGATTTGGGATTACTTTGTTCTTCTTTTCTTATTTCTTGAGTTGCGAGGTAACATTATTGTTTGGGACTTTTTCTCTTTTCTAATGTAGTATTTAGTGCTATGAATTTCCCTCTCAGCACTATTTTAGCTGCATCTCACAGATTTTGAAATAATATTGTATTATTATTTTACTCTGTTCAATACACTTTTTAAAGGCTTTATTTTTTTAAGCAGTTTCAGATTTATAACAACATTGAAAGGAAGGTACAGAGATCTCCCATATGTCTCATGCCCACAAACTTCCAGAGACTCCCCATTATCAACATCAATCACCAGAATGGTACCTTTTTTATTTTTTTTTACCAAGCATAAGCTTACATTGATATATCATAATTACCCAAAGTCCATAGTTTACTTTATGGTTCACTCTTGATATTATACTTTCAATGGGTTTGGACAAATGTATGTTCAATATATTATTAAATTTCCCTTGAGACTATCTTTTTAATTCATGGGTTAATTAGAAGTGTGTTGTTTAGTTTCTAAGTGCTTGGAAATTTTCCTCATCTTTTGCTATCAAGTTTTAGATTGATTACAGTGTGGCCAGAGAACATGCTCTGTATGATTTATTTTCTTTTAAATCTGAAGAAGTTTGTTTTATGGCTCAGGATATGGTATATCTTGATCTATATTCCCAGGACATTGGAAAAGAATGTGTATGTTCTTCTGTTCTTGGTTGGAGTGCTCTATAAATATCAATTAGATCTTATTGGTTAATGGTGGTATTAATTTCTTATATAGGCTTTCAGTCTCCAACTATAACTGTGGATTTGTCCATTTATTTTCAGTGCTATCAGTTTGTGCTTCACATTATTTTCAAGCTCCAATTTTTTTTTTTTTTTTTTTTTTTTTGGTGTATACACATTTAGGATTTCTATGTCATTGTGGTAGATTAATCCTTTTATTGTTATGCAAAGTCCCTTGCTGTTCCTGGTAATTTCCTTTGCTCTAACATCAACATTATATGATATTAATATAGCTATTGTTGCTTTCTTTTGATTAATTTTTGCATGGTATACTTTTTCCATCTTTTTACTTTCAAGCCACATATATAATTTGAAGTGAACTTCTTACAGACAGCAAACAGTTTGATAGGGTATTTTAATCCACTCTACCAATCTGTTGTTTAGTTGGTATATTTAGCCATTAAAATTCAAAGTAATACTGCTATGTTTTGGCTTAATTCTGTCATTTAATTTTTTTGTTTTCTGTTTTTTTCTGCTCTTCATTTCTATTTTCTTTTCTTTCCTTACTGGGGCTTACTGGAACACATTTTAGAGGTCCACTTTGAAGAAAATATAGTGCTTTGGAGTGTATCTCTTCATAGAGTTTTTTGCTGTTTTTTTTTTAGTAGTTGCCCTAGCTATAATACTATATATACCTTAGTTATCAAACTCTACCAGTGACTCTATTTTACTAGTTCAAGTGAAGTATAGAAACCTTGTCTCCCCTCATGTACCTTCTTTCCTTTCCCCATTTATAATACATTTGTCATAAATATTTTCTCTATACCCATGGAGAACCATATTAGATACTTATAATTATTGCTTCAACCATTAAACATAATTTGGAAAGCCCAAGAGAAGTTTTTATTTATTATATTTAGCCATATTTTTATTTATGTATTTTCCTTCCTTCCTGATCTTCCCAGATTCCTTCTTTTATAATTTTAATCCTGTTCAGAGAACTTCCTTTAGTAATTCTTTTAGAGGAGCTCTGCTAGATATAAATTCTCTTCATTTTCTTTCATATAATAATCTCTTGATTTCCCCCTTCATTCATGAGGAACATTTTCACTGGATATGGAATTCTGGGTTGAGAATAACTTTATTTCAGCACTTAAAAAATACAGTAGCACTGCCCTCTGTCCTCTTAGTTTTATAATGAGCTATCTATAGTTATTTAAATTGTTTTTCCACTGTAAGTGAGGTTTTATTTCTCTCTGGATGCTTTCAAGATTTTTGTTTCTTAGTCTTCAGAGGTTTACTATAATGTTTCTTGACATAGATTTCATTGGGCTTATCCCAGTTACAATTTTCTAAGCTTCTTCAATCTGTACTTTTATCATTTTTGAAAAAAAAATTGGAAAATTTCAGCAATTATTTCTTTAAATACTTTATCATCCTGTTATACTTTATCCTTTCTTTCTGTGATGTCAGTGACTCAAATATTAGATCTTTGGTTTTAATCTCACATGTCCCTGAGGCTCTGCACCAGGCAGAGGGAACCAACAGTCAGAATCCAAGAACACTAGAAGGTAAAACTGTATCTTCCTCTGGTCCTTCTCTTCCTGTCCACCTTTCCATCCTTGGGAAACCAAAAGCAGAATGGGTTCTGGGAAAGGAGGATGTGGAAAAAGAAGAGTAAAAGAACATTTGAGGTATACCTTCCTCATAGCTGAAATGAAAAGGAGTCAGGACTGAGCTGCTCTAAATTTGATGTATGATGGAAGTTTTCATTTACATAATAATGGAATTTTAAAAAATTAAAAATCAGAAAAAAAACCCTGAGAAATTGAATATAACACAAACAGACAGAAAGATATACCATGTTTTGGATTGGAAAAATCAATATTGCTAAAATGACCATACTACCCAAGGCAGTCTACAGACTCAATGCAATCCCTATCAAATTACCAATAGCATTTTTCACAGAGCTAGAACAAATAATTTTAAAATTTGTATATAAAAAAAAAGCCAAAACAATCTTGAGAAAGAAGAATGGAGATGGAGGAATCATGATCCCTGACTTAAGACTATACCACAAAGCTAGAATGATCAAAGCAGTATGGCACTGGCACATAAACAGAAACATAGAACAATGGAACTGGATAGAAAGCCCAGAAATAAATCCACATACTATGGTCAGTTAATCTAGAGCAAAGGAGAAAAGAATATACAATGGAGAAAAATAGACAGTCTCTTCAGTAAGTGGTGCTGGGAAAACTGGAAAGCTACATGTAAAAAATGAACTAAGAACATTTCTAACTATATATAAAAATTAACTCAAAATGGATTAAAGACCTAAATGTAAGACAGGATAGTATAAAAGTCCTAGTGGAAAACATAGGCATAACACTCTTTGACAAAAATCACAGCAATATTTTTTGGATCCATCTCCTAGTGTAATGGAAATAAAAGCAAAAATAAACAAATGGGACCTAATTAAACTTAAGAGTTTCTGCACAGCAAAGGAAACCATAAACAAAATGAAAAGAGAACCTACAAAATGGGAGAAAACATTTGCAAATGAAGTGACTGACTACAAGGGATTAATTTCCAAAATATACAAATAGCTCATACAACTCAATATCAGAAAAACAAATGATCCAATAAAAAAATGGGCAGAAGACCTAAATAGACATTTCTCCAAAGAAGACATACAGATGTCCAAAAAGCACATAAAGAGATGCTCAATGTCATTAATTATTAGAGAAATAAAAATCAAAACTACAATGAGGTATCACCTCACACCACTCAGAAGGGCCATCATCAAAAAGTCTACAAATAATAAATGCTGGAGAGGATGTGGAGAAATGGGAACACTCCTACACTGTTGGTGGGAATGTAAATTGGTGCAGCCACTATGGAGAATAGTATGGAGGTTCCTTAAAAAACTAAAAACAGAGTTACCATATGATCCTGCAATCCTGATCTTGGGCATATATCCAGAAAATACAAAAACTCTAATTCAAAAAGATACTTGTACCCCAATATTCATAGCAGCACTATTTACAATAGCCAAGACATAGAAGCAACCTAAATGTCCATGGACATATGAATGGTTAAAGAAGATGTGGTACATATATACAATGGAATATTACTCAGCCATAAAAAGGAACGAAATTGGGTCATTTGCAGAGATGTGGATGGATCTAAAGACTGTCATACAGAGTGAAGTAAGTCAGAAAGAGAAAAATAAATATCGTATATTAATACATATATGTGGAATCTAGAAAAATGGTACAGATGAACTGGTTTGGAAGGCAGAAATAGAGACACAGATGTAGAGAACAAAGGTATGGAAACCACGGGGGGAAAGTGGCGGGGGGCTGGGGTTTTGGTAGGATGAATTGGGAGATTGGGATTGACATATATACACTAATATGTATAAAAGAGATAACTAATAAGAACCTGCTGTATAAAAAATAAATAAAACAAAATTCAAAATTTCAAAAAAAAACAAAAAAAAAGAAAACAAAAGATGTGGTATGTATGTGTGTCTATATATATATATATAACTCAGCCAGAAAAAAGAATGAATTAATGCCACTTGCAGCAACATAGATGGACCTAGAGATTATCATACTAAGTGGAGTGAGACAGAGAAAGGCAAATATCATATATCACATATGTGGAATCTAAAAAAATGATACAAATGAACTTATTTACAAAACAGAAATAGACTCAGAGACATAGAAAACAAACTTATGGTTATCAAAGGGGAAAGCAGGGGGAAGGGATAAATTAGAAGTTTGGGATTAAAAATTACATGCTACTGTATATAAAATAGATAAACAACGAGGACCCACTGTATAGCACAGGGCTATATTCAGTATCTTGTAATGACCTATAATGGAAAAGAATCTGAAAAAATATATATATATTATATATAAATGTATGATTCACTTTGTCATACACCTGAAACTAAGACAACATTGTAAATCAATTATTTTAGAGAAAAAAAATCAGGCTATTAACAATTGAAACTATCTGAAAACCTGTGAGATCTAACAGATAAAAAGAGAGATTCTAAATTTTTTTCTATGGGGAAACACTGAAAGGAAAAGAAAAAAAAAGTATTTCCCAGTTATACTCTCTCAACTTCAAATCTTTTTATAATGGATATATTAGTAACATATGGGTCTTTTATATGTAAATAAATACCATCTTTATTTCCCCATTAAAGCAATCAGTACGTTAATTTAGAGCATCATGCTGTGTATAAACAATCTGAGCAATTTTAGGTCACTCCCTGTCATAACGATGCTCTCTCTCCATCCCATCCTAGCTCACGCTGACACTAAAAAAGGCAATTCCCTAATTTCAGAAGAGAGTTCATCAATGGAGAATCTTTCTCCATAGCAAAAGAAATATACATTTCCCCATGCCCCAAACTGCTCCAAACTCACACTACATACTTTTAGTGTATGTTGAAATATATGATGCAAATTCCAAAACTGCCCTAGGGGAAACTATGAATACAATTATAAACGGAAGAAATAAAGGGTTTTTTCCCCATTCAAAACTGCAGCAACAAATCTCAGAGGGTAATTTTTTCCAGAGTTGGGCAAGGCTTGAATCTTTACAGTGGAAAAAGAAGACCTGCAGACCAAAGATTTTACTGGGTGAAGCAGTGCATGGAAAGAATCTACTGCAATATACAAAAAAACAGTAAAAAAAAAAAAAAAAGATATCTTGATGTAGCAGAAGTTAGCAATCAAAATAAGGTTCGGTGATGATTTGCGTGATTTGAGGAATGCAGCTGCCCATCCTGCCAACAAACCCAAGAAAGGTAGCCCAGCTGTTTCCAACGAAGAACTGCAACAATGGGAATTCTGTTCTCTGCGAGACATGAGGATTAGCTGCCAATGATCCCAGTTGTGTGTAGGACCACACACAATTCAAACAGAAACCCAAAGTACAGCATTTGCGTGTCTTGATATTTGTAAAAGTCTGAACTAATCCCTTAATATAATACACCATTTGCAAAATAATTATGGAGGAGTATGACTCCAGAGTCTTTTTAGAAAGATGACTTCAGAAATGTTCACTGGTCTCTACTCTAAGTTGTTTAAATAGATGCCCATTTCATTATCTAAACTGATTAAAAATATTTTGCATCGTTTTCCCCAAATATATGTTTAGAAGTAAAAATTATAGGAACGACTGCTTTGATTGATGACAGTCCACATGTGTGCCCATCTCATTCTTCATTATATGCTCAGCCTTTACTTTGAGCAGTCACTTTTCCTCTCTCATTCCTATTTAGAAAATAAAATGTGGTTCTACTTTGATTAATAATGTACCTTTGTAGAGAAGAAAATGTGTTGAATTTTGGAAAAAAAGCAAATGACTCAATAGAAAAATGGAAAATTATCAATGCAAAAAGAGAACAGTGCTGATCTTTGATTTGTTATATATAGTGTTTCCATGGTTGTCCATGACCCATGGGAGAAAGTTCAAGCCTTTTCAGGGCATAAACATACTCATTCCCACATCTCACCTTCAATCACATCTCCAGCTGCTACCTGCTTTGCCCCCTATAATCTGAATGAAAAAGTAACTTTTCACTTTTCCAAAATTGTTATTTTTTAACTTCTCTGTCTTGTCAGATGCAATGTCCTTTGCCAGTAATAAATCTACCTAGCAAACCTCTGCTCATTTTTTTAAGATCCAGCTCAAATTTCACTTTAAGTAAGCCTTTCCTGAGCAATTTCATGGAGAGGTCCTGTGCCATTCCTTATGTTTTTACATACTTTTATAATGGTCTTATCACACTGTATTATAACATATTGTTTATGAGAGCATCTGTCTTCAGTGGATTGAGAGTTCTTTGAAAACTGGGGTTTGTCATATTAATATCTATATTCCTTAGGATTGATTGTTTGGTATATGATAGACATGAAGTAAATATTTCTTGTATTTATGAAAAAAATAATATGCCAGTGAGTCCATTTTTTATGTCTCGGCACTAAACATAAGGTGCTGTCTCTAAGCCTAAGCCTCCCCTCCACTGCCCTGTGAACAGAACTGAAGCAAAAGATAGTCATGCCTTTTGACTGACTTAGCCCCTAACCAAGCGTGAAAAGGTATCAGCTAAGGTGAACTGTTCCAGGGCATCCCAATGTTCCACTGTCCACAAGTGCTTGTAACAATGTCCTACTCCCCCAAAAAAGTAAACTGCTACACAAAACCCGAAACCCATGTTGAAAGAAAAAGAGAATTTTTTTTTGTAGCGACTACTATAAGCCATGGATAAATAGTCTAAAAGTATGTTACTACTGGCCCTTTTTTTCAAGGTCTTATTCCTTTTATGTAAATGTTACATTTTTATTGTATCAGGAAAAATAATACAGAAATATGGACAGAAACATGCCCCTCTGTACACATTTAATTCTACCTTCTAAAGTAACCAGGATTATCAATTTGGTATCTATCCTTCCACATATATATATGTGTATATATATACACACACACACACACATATATTTGTGTGTATGTGTGCAAGTGTGCACGTGCCCTTGGGATATACTGTTCTTTTTTTTTTATCATATTGAGATCCAACATTATTATGCATCCTTCTTTTTTAGATTTAACTTTTCTCTTCCTTTTCCATTTTTTACCAAAGTCTGAAATATTGTCAGGACTAGAAATCCTTGAGGGCAATGTTTGAGGACTTTCTTCTTCCTTCACTAAACACTGAATGTGACATATTTTGCCCCACTGTACAGTCCTTCAGTCAACTAGGAAATCAAATAGGATTATAATTTCTGTACTTCAAAGGACGCCGTTTTACACAATAACAACTTACAACACCCAGACAAGTCTGATTAGGTTGTCTCTCTCCTCCACACACCGCCCCCATCCCTCTCCCTGTCCTTCGCTCTTCCTCTATCTCCTTCCATCTCCCTCTCTCTCCTCAGGCACATGCAAAACTCACACAGGCCCACCAAGAGGTGGAAGGAATGCCTCTATTCTGTTTTTCATTCAATGCCTATTTTCAATTTTTTTTCAAGAGTATTTCTGTTTGAGGTTTTTATTTAGTGAAGCATAACTTACTAACTCATCCAACACAGGGACCATGATGTAGCATGTTACCCCTATCAAGTGATATTTTGTACACTGTAGATATCAAATAAATATTTTTTGGAATGAATGAATGGGTGAATTTCACACTACATCCATCCATTTTGCCTTTCTTTACAGATTATGAAGTCCATGGTATTTGGATAAATCTACATTTTCTTCTTTTGATGATGGTCATTGCTTAAAATACTTCTAACCAAACTCCATTTTAATGTCATTTGAAACCATATAATTTACAATAGAAATTTAAGTTTTACTCTGGAATTTTGTCAGGAAGAACTTTATGAATATTTATATTTGACACAAATTTTAAGATAACAATCAAGAGGAAGAACAGCAAGTGGAAATTGCAGATCAATGGTGGTGGCAATGACAGCAGGACAATAGAAGTATTTCTTCACTGAAGCAGAAATATACAGGCTTGAAAAATGTTTATTTTCAGTTTTTGTTTACTCTTCTCATTTTGCCTGATTATACTCTTTCATGGTTTTCCTTTCTTTATATCTATTTTGTCTTTTACTGTTATGTATACTCTAACATGCTTCATTCTGCTTTTACAATCATTCTGCTTTCTACTGATTTTTATTCCTCCTCAATTATATACAAGATTTTTAAAAATAATAGTAAGTTGAACCATTACCTAATACCCATTTTCATAACATAATATACATGTCTATTATTTTCTCTTTTTTAATGTGTACCTACATCTTTGTAATCCAACTAAAGGTGGAGTACATAGTAGAGAACACAAAGAGATTTACTCCTTTTTCTAAAATTTCATTTTATAGCTAAGGAAACTGAGACCCCCAAAAGCCAAATGTCTCATGGATAGTTACATAGCCAATTTGAGCAGATTCTGACATAGAGACATGTCTACTGACATTCAGTCTGTGTTCTTTCCACTACACTTCATTATCTTTCAAATAAAATCAGTATTTTTCCAGGTTTTTAATTTGGTGCCATGGCTTAAGTTGGTATTAATATTAAATGTTTATTATAAAAAGAAAATAAATGAATACCATTTTATGAAAAGTAGAATGCAAGGTAATAGTTCCACCTTATGCATGTCTAAGAAGAAAAAATATAACCTATGATATCTATAGCTTCATATTTTACAAAGTAATAAACCCAACATTTAATAACTTCAATTGATATTTTTAAACTGACAGACTAATACTAACATGTTTCTCATAGAATTTCTAAATTATGCCCACAAAATAATAACAGCTCTTGTTGAACATGAAGGAAAGTAATGGTATACTTTAAACATGTCCTCATAACCTACAATGGAAAGAACCACACACATACAGTAACAGTTTTAAATTAATTCCCAGAGGTGCATTAAAAGTATTTTTATTAGATAAAGATTCCAAACATTGGCACAAAAGAGAAGTCAACTATAAAAAATAGACAAAGCTTGTTATAATTACCACTGGCAGCTTTGGTATCATCTAAATATTCTAAATAAACTAAAAGAAGTGATTTATTTTATCATCTACTGTACTGACAAGTATGCTGGTGATTCTATTCTAAATAATTTTTCCAATGGTATGACTTACCCTGTATAAACACTTATGTGCTTCCATGACCTCTCCTGCAAAACTACCTAGGTTTACTGGAATACTTAGCAGGGCTGTTGGTATCTTAAGAAGAAAGAAATGTCATAGCAGAAAATTGTTTAAATTATAAGAATTAATAAAAAAAATAGTTGTAAAACTTCAGGAAGAACTTGATTCCCACTTTAAACTCTAAGAAACCGAATCAAGTTCTTATTGAAATTTGACACATACACACATATACATACACATATGTGTATATGAACATGCATATATGTGTGTATAAACAGGACAGCCGTCCCCGACAGTAGCCCTACAGTTTAGCAAAGACTTTACACCAAGCCACCATTTCCTTCTACTGTGCTGTGCCCTGCTTTTTTGTAACATCCTCAATGCTTTAAACATTGTCAGCAACTGTTTTGACCTTGCCCTTTACCTTTTAAATCATAGCATGCACACAAAAACTAGTAAGAACTACCACAAACCAGAATTTGTTTTCTCATGCTTTAAAAAATTAAAATGACTTACATTATACACAAGTCAAGTACAGGTTTTAGTGTACGGATATTTGATATTAATTAGTTCACAGAAAACTGTGGCAAGAAATATTTGCCAGAAAGAGGAAATATGGAAGGGCATAAATTATTGATAAATATATATTGTAACCTCCTGCAGACACTCCAGTGTCTTTTTCTGATTCAACAGTAATAAAATCTCTGCTACTAGCCTACAAAATATTTTGATAGGAATTTCTTGCAATTTATTAATTTATATGGTTTTATGATAGGTTCAAGAAAGTTTCATTGCTGTATTTATTTGAGCATTTTAAAACATGGAGTACAAAATATTTATTATAGATACTCAGCAACTCCCTTTGAATTAAAAATAACATGGTAGTTTTTATGCACTATAGTATAAAAATGTTTCTACATGTAAAGCAAATGTTTCTGAAAACATTTTTTTAAAAGAAGAGAGTGATAGTTCTAAGTACATTGTTTCTTCATTAAGTTATTTAGGAGAGGTACCCCAATAATTTGACAGGCTGGCAAAATCAAAGTTCAATGCTCTTCAAATTGATGTTTACATCCTTTGTGAAGGGGACATGGTACTTGTTTGCTGGAAAGCTGCTAAGTTTGGAGTTGAGGTGAAAGCAGTAGAAACATTCATTGATTTGAGTTCTGAAATCTGAACTCACATTCTGAAATCTGACGACATATGTCACATACCATTTCCAATTCATAATACTACTAGTAATAGCTACCACTTAGTTTTTGTACCTGCTGATCACCATGTTAATTGCTCCTGTGGGAAATGTAACTACAGGGCTCATAAACCCCCAATTGTAGTGTTTATTAAGAGAAAAATATGGGGGCAAGCATTAAAGCCACTAAAATATAAACTGAATTGAAAAAAGGCTAAAATATGTGATTGTCTTAGAGCACGTGAAGAATAAAAATAATTCAGTTAATTCAATCAATTAATTCCCAGTATTAACGGGGGAAATTTCCATCAGTAGAGGGATGGTGAAGCAGCCTTTCCAAGTGTCCTAGCTAGCTGTCTTTTCAGTTTTGCTCTAAAGATTTTGGCTCCTCACAATGAGAACTATCTTTTCATATTGCGGTTTCCATTCATGTGAGGTTGCAATTATTAGTTAAATGACAAATATTCAGAAAGTAAATTCTTCCGAGTAAAGATCTAAAATAGTCAAGCTATATATGAATTTTTGAACTTACAATAATAAAATCTATTATCCTTTTGCATTGAAAATTACAAAGAAATTTCAGGCCCATCAAATACAGAATCATAAATACTAAAATGATTATTCTTGAAGTCCAAATGTATGATAATCATTCCTTTGTCTAAAAAGAATCATAAATTATTCAGATGCAAACATGCTGTTTAAATTCCATTGTATAATATATGGGTTTCTACATGACTCTCAGAGATTCTATGTGTGCCTTAGATGATAGAAATAAGAAACCGAAAATATCCACCCTTTAATTCTTTATTATTAATCTATTTCCCAAAGAAAAACTAATATAAATTCTTAAATATCTAGAGTCTTGTGAGGAAACAATCACTGTTTTGAGAAGGTGGCTTTATACGTAGAACAGCTCATTTTCTCTCCAATTCTAGATGGCAGTAATCATTAAAGCATGCAGAAGCTATTGGAATCTTATACAATGGTAAGTACACACATATTCCTTATATATACTTATCTATAACCAATTTACATTATTCTATTATGGATCACTTTCTAAAATTCTCAGACCACCAAAATAATTCCACATATTTTTCACTCAGCAATGGTTTTTTCAACAATGACTAGCTGGTATGTATTATGCTTGGTTAAGAATTCCCTTCTGTCTTTATTCTTCATATTTTGGCAACTAAGCTTTACTAGTTGACATATGGAATTTACAATCAAAACTAGCTCAAATGAGCTCTTTCAGTGAACATTAACAAACAATAATGAAATCCAAGTAGTACAAAAAACATTTCAGACTCTTTTTTTCTTTTTTAGAAAACTTTCAAAATACAGGGTTTAATGTGATTATAATTGTTCTACTACCATAATTGAAATTAATTTACAGACAATAACAATTTCCAGAGAAAAACATCAGGGATGAAAGAAATACTAACACTGACATACAATGATTTCCATACTGGATGGTAAGACAGTTAAAATCACTGCTATTATGTTAGTGCTTACATTCTAGTTTTATGCAACGGAGGATGTGTTACTTGTTTCAAACTTGAGTGGTGATATAATCTTTTTGTTTTTCATGAATATCCACCATATAAAGACAAATGAATTGGTTGATTTTTATCAGGCAACTGAACTCACTACAGCTAAAATACACATGTATACACAAACATTCACTTATACTCATGAAACTGTTATATTGTGACACAGAGAGAGAGAGAGAGAGCACAAGCTATGTGTTTAACTAGTTATATTTGGAAACACTACACATTAGAATAGAATAAGACCTCAGATTCATGCTTCTTAAACACATTTACCTCATTTGATTTGGAAAATTTTGAGCAATGATAGAAAAATTAATGTCTTCAGTATGCGATCCACACATAACAACAAGCCATATACTGAGAGGAAATATTTGGAAAACACACTTCTGAGAGAGAACTTGTATCCAAACTATGCAAAAAGAACTCTTAAAATTTATCAGTAAGAAAACTAGCATACCAATTAAAACATGGGCAAAAAATCTGAGTACCAATGATGAGACACAATGGCAAATAAGCATATGAAAAGATGATCAATATGGTTTTTCATTAAGGAATTGCAAATTAAAACAATTATATGATACCTCTACACACCAAGGCAAGAGACTAAATAAAGTCACCAAGCTAGGAATAAAGATGGGGTGGCAGGGGAGACCAAAGACTGGGACTGAGCCCTCTAATGTTTAGAGGGTTAGGGAGAGAAGGAAGAACCAGAAAAGGAGGGTGAGAAGGAGCAACCAGAGATGTGGGAGGAAAACCAGGAGAATTATGGTGTCTTGAAAGCTGAGTGAACACTGTTTCAAGGAGGAGAGTGTGGTCAACATTCTCAAATTTATTAATTTGAAGTTGGAGTTTCAGGTGTTAAGAAATATGGCTAAATGAGAGTAAATGGAAGTAAAAGTGAACAGTAAATGTATATAAATGTTAATTGTATACAACTACAGGGCTCCAAAGTTAACCAATTTGGTTGAATGTGTTTTGAAATTCAGTTGTTACAAACTAATGGAAACAAGCTTGCATATTTTTAAATTTTTAACTTTTTAGTTGAAAATAATTATAAAGAACATCATATATCCATTACTCAGATTTGCCTACTTTTAACATCATATTCCATTTTCTTTATGATTTGCTGTATACATATATATGTAAATAAATTTAGAGGAGTGAATAAAACTATATCCATTTGCTTTTTGGTTGAATTAACTTTGAATAAACATCTCAATAATTAAATTTTAATGATTTTAAACTCTAAATCACATTTTTGGCATACTTTTTAGTTGACATGTTCTAAGAATTGATATAGATAAGCATCAAAAGGACATTGTTTTACAGATTTTTTAACTCAAAAAAAACTACAAAAAACTCTAGTTATGGTGCTACTTTGCACCATAACTAGAAATATAAAAAATTTGGGTGACCTGATTTTGCTAGGATAATAAAAACAGAACTTTATCTACCAAAGCATTTTCCATAAAGGTCTTTTTCTAGCAATGTAGTAAAAAAAAGTGGGGGGCAGTTAGGTGTTATATGGCCTAAAAAATATGCTCTTGTCTAGGGGGTTATGAGACAACTTCATGATTAGGAATCTAGAACTTTATAAATTTTAAAATATAATAGGTTTTAATATATTAGTGAAAAGTCATTTCACATTTTTGCATTTTCCTTTGGCACACAAAGGACTAAAACTAATCTTGGAAAATACATTCATTTATATGTCTATAAATTCATATTTTAATAACAGTTTTGGTGAATTAATCATGTTCTACAATGAAATACGAGGCTAAATATATCTTACCATGTTTTGGAACAAATATATAGCCCCAATTTTACTATTCTGACAAATTTTTTCACACTGAATTTATTTTAAAATTCTTAAATAACCAATTATCTGATTTTTGATATATGTATGCACACACATATATATGTATCTGTGACACATGCAACATAATCTGAAGAACTGGAAATTACCAAATATAAGATATAAAAATCTTAATTTCTTGAAAGACTGTTTCAAATCTTTATTTCCCTTTGAATGTAGCCCAAGCCTCAGTACTTTCATCTAAGAAGAAAATATCGTGTCAAATTGTATTACAAAATAAAATTTTACAAGTCCTATAAATAATTCCAAGTTTTACCCAATTTTCATTCCCCACAGCTCCAGCCCCACAAGAAATTCATACACTTATTTAAAACAAATTATAATTCAAGAGGAATAAATTATTCAAAATAATAGATGTAAAGAAATTTTCTAGAATCTTGTGGAATAATAGGGTTAGCTAGATAAATCATGTACCTGTATTTAGCTTAGTTTAAATTTGAAACAATTTTAACAATAGCTGTTACAGAATTTATAGTGAAAGATGCACCTCAAGAATTGCAAGCATGGGGCTTCCCTGGTGGCGCAGTGGTTGAGAGTCTGCCTGCAAATGCAGGGGACACGGGTTCGTGCCCCGGTCCGGGAAGATCCCACATGCCGCGGAGCGGCTGGGCCCGTGAGCCATAGCCACTGAGCCTGTGCATCTGGAGCCTGTGCTCCACGACGGGAGAGGCCACAGCAGTGAGAGGCCCGCGTACCGCAAAAAAAGAATTGCAAGCAAAGGTTAATCTTAGTTGCTCTGTCTAAACTGTGCTTTGGTGTCCTATTTAGCATTTTTAAATAAGCGAGATTTATCACCTCTGGTCTAACTGTCATTTTCAGGGTGAATCCCCTCCAGCTATCTAGACATTTCTAAGTGGTTTCAATTTGCATTTAACCATTTTTTCATTTAGAAATAGAAGTACAAGAGCTATTATTTTCTTCACAATATAAAGTCTAATTATATGATTAAATGATTATACCCTACAAAAATTTTAAAGGCCCAAATATGAAAAACCTGTATTCAGAGCATCAATTTCAGTAAGCATATTTCCGTTTCATGTATAAAATGCTCTTTTAAGAAATGCAACAGCATAACTCTGGATGCTACTAGAATTTTATTACCATCTTTAAGATAAAGTAGTGGCCTAAAAGTCAGATAAGATTCCTATAATATCTAATTCTACAAATATACCAGTCTGGAAGAATACACTTTATTCTTCAATTTATATACTAGATTATATACTCCAAGGACAAAATGTCATATTGCTGTACGTTTACAAACTTTTGAATTATTGAAATATATTTTCAAAGATGGTTGAAGGGCAAAAAGGAAATTTTCTGGTTTTACTACAAAAATAGAGGAAGGATCACTGCTTTTCCAATCAAACTAAATGGCACAGCAGGGAAAATATCTCAGGCAAGAGAGACTATCTGAAGAAACGGCTCCCTGATTAGAGTCAGTAGTGATAAATCAGTCATACAAGGTTCTCTAGTGCAGCTCCCTGGTTTAGTCAAACAAATGGAAACCCCACTAGACTTAAAGTAGTAGCAAACAGTACAGTGAAAAGGAATTCTGTAATCCACAGAGGTTAAGGTGTATGCGATTACTTTATTTCTTTTTTCTAAAGCTTTTTTTTTTTTTTTTTTTTTTTTTTTTTGCGGTTCGCGGGCCTCTCACTGTTGTGGCCTCTCTCATTGCGGAGCCCAGGCTCCGGACGCGCAGGCCCAGCAGCCATGGCTCACGGGCCCAGCCGCTCCGCGGCATGTGGGATCCTCCCGGACCGGGGCACGAACCTGTGTCCCCTGCATCAGCAGGCGGACTCGCAACCACTGCGCCACCAGGGAAGCCCCTAAAGCTTTTTTAAAGATAGTTTCTTCCCAGAAGTTTTCAACAAAGGACTAGTAGTTCATTCAAACACACCTCAATATTTGATTTTAAATATTTGTAAATTTATTGTTTTTAATATAAGTGATTGGCAGCACAAATCCTCATTCTTTGAAGTTTTACCAACAGAACCCAAAGGATCTTCTAACAAGAAACATAGAGTTTACCACAGAAAAACTTTTGGCTAGCCTTAAAAAAAAATCAGGCCATGTGTACATATACAAATGGAAATTGAAATTCAGGAAATTATCCAGTTAGTTCATATATCATCCATTTTTAATTGCCTAACAAATTTCATATTTTATTTTGTGTATAGATGGGCAAGGAAGAAAAAAAATGAGAGAAAAGAAAAAACTGTGTTCATCAGTTCGAGATAATTTTTTGTGAGAAATTAGATATAGCTAAATTTATAGCTATTTCTCATTATGAAATATAGGCAAAAATGGCATTACTTGATTTTGATATTATAATAAAATGCTTAGTATTACAAACTAAGCGCTATGATTTGCCCTTGTTTTAACTTCTCACTGATTTATAGCTATCCATTAACAAGTCTGAAATTGTTGCCTCCAGAGAAACGTCTACCTATCAAAGCAGTGTTGCAGAAGACACTCCTCTACACGAGGGATGACAGAAGACCCTTCCCACTCAGTTGGCTACACAGAACCCACAATCTCCACCATTGTCCTCACTGCTGACCCATATTCTTTTTTTTTTTTTTTTTTTTTTTTTTTTTGCGGTACGCGGGCTTCTCACCGCTGTGGCCTCTCCCGTTGCGGAGCACAGGCTCCGGACGCGCAGGCCCAGCGGCCATGGCCCACGGGCCCAGCCGCTCCGCGGCATGCGGGATCCTCCCAGACCGGGGCACGAACCCACATCCCCCGCATCGGCAGGCGGACTCGCAACCACTGCGCCACCAGGGAAGCCCTGACCCATATTCTTAAGGAGACATGTTCAACTTCACTGAAAAAGAATTACGTTTCCCAAGTGAAATAAAACCTTGATAGAAATTTGGTTACAGTATTTACATATTAGAAAGTACAGCTTTAAAAGCTGTAGAAGTAAGCTAGAATGTGAAAAAGAGAAATAAAGGGAAAAATGAGCTCAGAGGCAGCTCTGGCCCATCAAAGACAGAACAAGAAAACTGGGCATTGTAGGTAAAAGTGGTAGGATTATTAAAGGAGAAAATTCACATTGAGATAAACTTTTTCTTCTTCACAATGGCTGGAGTTTGCATTTGACTGTATGGAGTGAGTGAATTCATGACTGAGTAGACGTGACGGATGACTGTGTATTACTAGATGGAAATAATCGTTACTTAGTATAGACTATGCTCCCCCAGGCTGCAGTGGCCTCAGCATTGTGCAATTTAAAGTAAGTAACTTAACCGGGCTTCCCTGGTGGCGCAGTGGTTGAGAGTCCGCCTGACGATGTAGGGAACGCGGGTTCGTGCCCCGGTCCGGGAGGATCCTCCATGCCGCGGAGCGGCTGGGCCTGTGAGCCATGGCCGCTGAGCCTGTACGTCCGGAGCCTGTGCTCCGCAACGGGAGAGGCCACAACAGTGAGAGGCCCACGTACTGCAAAAATAATAATAAGAAGAATGAATAAATAAAAATAAAGTAACTTCACTAATTTAAACTTACATAAATCTTGAATTGTACTAAAAAAAAATTATCATTCCAAGTTATTTGCTCCCCTTCCCTGTAAGAGGTTTATCCATTCCCTCAAATTGGATGTACTTGCACTGCCTTCTCTTGGAAGGAGAATTCTTTCCAGCACCATGGAAAGGTTGTGCAAGACACTCACTTTGGTCAATAAAATATGAGCCTAACTAACATATGCCCGGTTTGAAGAGAAGTTTTTTTTTTTACGCGGATCTCTCACTGTTGTGGCCTCTCCCGTTGCGGAGCACAGGCTCTGGACGCGCAGGCTCAGCGGCCATGGCTCACGGGCCCAGCCGCTCCGCGGTATGTGGGATCCTCCAGGACCGGGACACGAACCCGCATCCTCTGCATCGGCAGGTGGACTCTCAACCACCGCGCCACCAGGGAAGCCCTGAAGAGAAGTTTTAAGAACCGTTGACAGGTCTTTCTACTAAATCTCATGTTGTTGTTTTTTTTGTTTGTTTTTGTTTTTCATTCTCTGTTATGAGAATAATATGTCCCAAATAGAAGGTGGATTTTCAGCTTGGATTCTGAAATGAAGGCACAAGGAATAGAGCCTCACACAACACCCACAAGCTGAAGTCAGATATGACTTAAGTGTTGTAAGCCTCAAAAATTTTGGAATTGCTTGTCACCACCATATAACCAAGCAATAGTTTCCAATGCAGAGTAGATTCATCTGTTCGGTAAGAGGTTGGATTAATTGACCTTTATTATTTCACTTCTACAAATCTATTATTCTAATATATTTACATGGAAATAACCAATATAGAGGATTATCACAAATAACAGGTTATTATTTTTAGCAAAAATGCCAGTGGTAATTTATGTACAGGAATAAGACAAGTCTTTAGGATAAGTTAAAAAAAATGGGCCTCTGCTCATTTTTGGCAGTAGTATGTGTATAAATCGTAAGATAATAAGCAAATAAAATATGTGTAGAATCTCTTAGCTTTCAAAAAATTATTTTTTACAGCTAGTCACAGTCTTGTGAAAGCCGCAAAAGAGTTATGAATTGTGTTCCATTTTTCATATAAATGAATGGACTTTCTTTTCCCTTGTTCTTCATGGGAGGAATTTCTGGGAATTAGGAGGGTTTAGAAGGCAAGGGAATAACATTTTTAGCTGCCAGTTTTATTACTGTAGGTAATATGTCATAGTATTCATGTCACCAATAAAGAACAAATAAAGACATTTTAATTGTATTTATACACATAATGTAATGTTTGTTTTTGACAAGGATTTTTAAAGTGTTTCCAAGAACTGCCTGAAAGGTCTTTTTTTCTAGGTCTTATAGGCCAGTTCTTCTCAAACTTTAATGAGAGCCACAGACCACACTTTGAGTAGCAAGGTTATAGGTAACAGGTTAGAAAAGGCATGTTAATTCAGTTAAAGTTCTGCATCAGTTAGAGAAATAATTCGTTCAATTTCAGCTTGCAATTGGAATCAAGGAAGCAAACAATGCAAGATAGAAAATAGAAACAACAAACAAAAACTAAATTTTCCCTTCTTTTGTTGGAAAAACTAGTACACCTACCTACTTTAACATGTTACTTCAAAGACAAATCTCACAGCTAATTTAAATGTTTTATATTTTTAAATAAGCTGTAAAAGGATCTGTTCTTCATAAACACATAGAATTGTTAATTATTTAATAAAATCCACATGAATAAATGGCTTCATTTTTTCCTCTTAATTGCACTTGTATAACTTAATGGAGAATGAAATAAATTTTATAATCAAGTCATGACAACCCCCCCCCCAAATTCCTTTCTCCCCCATCAGTGATCTGGATGTTCTAGATAAAATTGGTTCGTGATGCAAATCACTCAGGTAATTCCTCACACTTTATATTTGATTCAGTAACTCCCCTTTAACTACTAAAGACCAACTGCTTAGCCATGCTTTCAACCCCTAAGTGATCTGTTACCCCACACTTCCAGCAGAAGTGGGGTTACCAGGAGGTAAATGAAGCTTGGTTTCAGGGCCCCTTTGGCTTGGGTTCTTTCTCTGACCCTAGAGAAGAACACTAGTTTTGTATCCACATGGTCACATGTTATTTGAAAAGTTGCAAAACTAAAATATTTTAATGACAATTGGTTAAGACAGCTATGTTTTTCTGTTCTGACTTTCCCTCCAACCGACTTTTGATCAAGTCCGATGGCAGTTGAGTAGCCAAAGGCATTTTCTATTTGTGAAATCCCATTCTTCTTTTAAAAAGCATTCCCTACACTCCTCATGCCCCAAGTTAAAATGAACATGTCTTTCTTAGAATAACCTCTATAGTTGTTCGTTTACAGATTTCATCTAACAGACAATATTATGTTTTCTCTGAAGAAAATATCTCAGTGTAATGAACCATTTTATTCTTTGTAGCACCTAGTAGAGTAACTACTGCACATTGTTAGATACTTGATAGATATTTACTTAAAAAAAGGAAATATTAATTAAAAAAATTAAAAAAGGAAATAATAAATATATATTCATAGTTTTGATTCTGCCAGCAACCTGAATTAACTTGGAATATCATTCCCTAGCTGAGTGTTAAGATGACGGTGCAGCCAGCTCACACCTTGATTTAAGCCTTGTGAGATCCTGAGCAGAGAACCCAGTTAAGATATACTGGACTCCTAACCCTGGGAAGCTCTGAAATAATAAGTTACCTCACACCTAAGTTTGTGTACTTTGTTAGACAACATAGAAAAGTAATAGAAAATGTAATCTTATTTCACAGAGCTGTCCAATTTGATACAGTTGACTATTCCCTCATCCATAATAAACTTTTTTTTTTTAACTTGGTTTCTGTGTCACCAAACTCTCTTGTTTTTCTTCTTACCTCCTTGGCTATTTCTTCTCAATCTACGTGGTTGAATCTTCCTTTCCTTTCATGACTTTTAATATTGGAGTATCCCAGGCACAATACTGGGATACTCCAATATTATCACACCCAGTTTCATTAAAAAAAAAAAAAAAGACAAAACTCTATGTATAGCCATGACTCCACAAGTTGTATCTCTGCCCTGCCTCTGTCCCCTCCATAACCTATTTTCAAAACAGCATCTATAGGAGTCCTTTTAAAAAGGAAGTTGGATTATGCTACTCCTATACTCAAAACTTTCAATAGCTACCAATTTCATCCAAAAGCCAAAGTTCTTACAATGGCACACAGTATGCCCTGTGATGTATGCCCATGATAGTACTATGGCCCCACCATCTCCAACTCTTCTAAAGTGAACTCTTGCTCACTTTACCTGGCCACAAAGCTCCTTGCTATTCCTCACAGATGTCAGGTGCACTCTTATCTTAGGGTTGTTACCTTGACTGGTTCCTCGGGTTGGAAGACTCTTCCACCAGAGAGACACATGGCAAATTCCCATATCTCCTTTAAGTTTTTGCTCAAAGATGACTTTCTCTATATGCCTAACTGGACCACCATATTTTTAATTACAACAAGGCTCCCTGCATCCTCTGGCACTGCCCAGTCTCCTTTAACCTACTCTGTTTTGTTAAGCCATACCAGTTATTAACTGCTGGCATCCATACTCATTTATAGTGTTTAATGTTTATTGTCTGTCTTCTCACATTTGAATGTGAGTTTTATATGGCAGAGATTCATATTACTTTTGTTTAGTAGTCTGTAGAGTATTTCCAGGCACAGAGAAGATACTCAAAAAATATTTGTGGAATAATATCAATTTAGCAAATCATAAGGTTGAATAGATTTCATTACAGATATAGAGAATAAACTAGTAGTTACCAAAGAAGGACACGAGGGAGGGGCAAATTAGAGGTATGAGATTAATAGATACAAACTTCATGTATAAAATAGATAAGCAACAAGGATATATTGTAGAGCACAGGGAATTATAGCCATTAGCTTGTAATAACTTTTAATGGAGTACAATCTGTAAAAATACTGAGTCACTATGCTGTACAACTGAAACTAATATAATATTGTAAATCAGCTATACTTCAACCAAAAAAAAGGAGAAAAAAGTGGGAAACAAAAGAAAGGCATTCTAGGTAAAATAAATAATTTGTGCAGATGGAAACACATAGAGATAAAAAAGAATGTTGTATTAAGCAAATCATAAGTTTTAAGTGACCAGAATGTCAGGATGTGAGACTAGAAAATTAGACTGTATTGTTATCTGAAGGACCCTAAGGAGTCTGGACGCTAACCTAGGAGGGAATTGAAAGACCAGTGGATCGTCTATTGGATGACATAGCAATTTTCCCTGGGACTGCTGGCTTCCTCTCCTCAGGGGATGAGCTACCCATTTCTCAACTTCTCTAAAAATCTATTGACCCAATCAGCACAGGCTTCCAGCAACAAGATACTTACTTTAAATCCCCTAAGTTCAGATGATTTTATTTCTCACTCACATACCTTGCTCATACCATGTCAGAGTTTGAGGGAGTAGACAGTGTTCAATTCTGAATTTGCTGATACATTTGAATATCTGATAAGTAAGATATACCTAATCAATATGTGTTAAATAAATTATTCCATGATGTGCTGTTTGGACATCAGGCTGTAAATGTCTAGTAAAAAAATGAGTACATGATACTGGAGTTCTGAAGTAGAATATAAACTTGGCATCTTTTTGATTCTATGGATGTAAAAGATATTTTTCCAACTCTATCAAGGTATGATTAATAAAAAATGTATATATTTAGGATGTACAATATGATTTTTTTAAAATTTTAGATGTACACCATGATGACTTAATATACACATACAACGCGAAAAAAATCAAAACCAAGTTCACTAACACATCCATTGCCTCTTACATAGTTTTCTATCTTGTGGCAAGAGCACTTAAGATCTACTCTCTTAGCAAATTTTAAGTAAATATACAGTGTTATTAACTATAGTCATCATGAATAAGTTCTGGAGATTTAATGTACAGCATGGTTAAAGACATTTTAAGGGAGAGCTAGGTGGAAAGACAAGCAAGAATAGAGTGATATCAAGACTGAGAGAATGAATGGTGGGAACGAATCTTCAAAAGGACAGTGAGAAAGTCAAATCAAGAGATGAGAGAAAGACCAGACAACAATGGCGTTCTAGAACTAAGAGGAGGTTTCCAGAAGGAGAGAATGGTGGTTATACAAAAAAGCTATTATAGCAGCTGAATGAAATAGATGTTGAATATTTTATTACCTCTGCCAGTGAGGATGCCATTGGTAATTATTGTAGTGTAGATTCCCCAGGAATCAGAAATCAGAAGTCTGAGATTTGCTTGCAAAAAGATTGTTGGAGAGTACTATGGAAAAAATACCCATAAGGGGTGAGGGAATCGGGATTGAACAAAGGGAGACAATGAACTATAATGTGATTACAGATGGAATTTGAGGGAATCCTGAAAATGGGATGACCTTTCATAGTTGCCCACCTTGAAGCAAGGGAGCCTGGTGTTTAATACCAGCCCCTCCATCTATTTGTCACAGAGATAGGATGCTTCTGAGAAGATATAATGTTGGGACCAGATGGCTCTTAGCTCTCTTTGATGGCGGGCAACTCCTCTTAGTGAGAGAGGGCTTACTAAAGTGTTCTCTGTTGCCAGTAAGAGTATCTCTGCCTCCAGAAGTTGGGAGAATGAATGCCTTAGACATGAAGGGGAGATCTGGGTGATGCACTAGAGCGTCCTACCACCAAAGTGTTTTTGCAAAATTTGCCTCACATCAGAATCCCTTGGAAGACTTTTTAAAACAAAAATTCCTGAGCCCAATCTGATTCAGAAACAGATCTTGGGTAGGTCCTGCAAATTTTTATTTTCACAATGTCCCGGGTGATGCTGATATATTGCTGTTTTGAGAACCGAACATTGAGAAACAATGTACTACAGTAATAATTGTAAGCATATTAGTGAAGTAGTGGAATCAGAGGCCAAAGAGTAAGAGGTTGATGAGTGAATGAGCGGTTTAAATATATCTATATTTATATCTGTCTATTTTTAACTATATCTTTAACTACATGAAGATAATATTTTTTTCAAGAAACAATGAAAAAGAAAAAATAAGGGAAATAGGATGATTGAGACAGATTTTTAAATTTTTTCCTTTAATATTGAAAAGAGCATTTAATGTGATAAAGTCATGTCACAAAGGAACTCTTTAGTCCTCACTTCAATCTCAAATCTGTTCTTACTTAAGCTCCTCAGTAAATGGTACCACCCAGCTGCTCAAGTGGAAAGTATTCGTCATCTTTGATTATCCTCTTTCCAGTTCCTTCTAGCTATCCCACCATTGAATTATGCAGGATATATCTCAAAACATATTTCAAATCAATTGACTTCCCTCCATCTGTCCTGCTACCACCACCATGATATAGTCACCACAGTTCTCACATAGATTAGTGCAATATCTTCCTAAGCATTCCTTAGCTTCTACTCTTGCCCTCACAACTCATTCTCCTACCTCTCATTGCAGTGGCTTCTCTTGCTGTGGAGCACGGGCTCTAGGCGTGCGGGCTTCAATAGTTGTGGCAGGCAGCTCAGTAGTTGTGGTGCATGGGCTTAGTTGCTCCGCAGCATGTGGGATCTTCCCGAGTCAGGGCTCAAACCCGTGTCCCCTGCACTGACAGGTAGATTCTTAACCACTGCACCACCAGGGAAGTTCCAACTGCCTTTGATCTTTTCTGCAACTATAATAATTTCTTTCTTGCCTCAAAGCATTGATTCCTGCTTCTTCTTCTGCCCAGAATTTCTTTCTGCCTATATTGAGTTGTACTGGGAATTTACTAGTAGGACTCTGTGATTTAGCTATAAGATCTATATGCTAACTTCACAATAAAAGCAAATATAAATTATCAAAACCTGGCAAGTAGTAATAATTGATGGGCTCACAAAATGAAATATGCTAAACAGGACGCCAGCTTTTGTATATTTTATTTCTGCTCTTTGCAGGCTTAAATATTTTTCTTGGCCCACAAGATGACTCAAGCATGCAGATATAAATGGATGAAAAGGGGAATATAGAAAGAAAGGAAAGAGTAAAGGAAGAGGTAAGCAGGTTTGAGGGAGCACTATCAGACCAGCTCACCGTCTGGTAGCTGGCCCAGCATCTGCTTGTATGAGAACCTAAGTGGGGGGCTTCCCTGGTGGCGCAGTGGTTGAGAGTCTGCCTGCCAATGCAGGGGACACGGGTTCGTGCCCTGGTCCGGGAGGATCCCACGTGCCAAAGAGCGGCTAGGCCCGTGAGCCATGGCCGCTGAGCCTGCGCGTCCAGAGCCTGTGCTCTGCAACGGGAGAGGCCACAACAGTAAGAGGCCCACATACTGCAAAAAAAAAAAAAAAAAAGAGAGAGAGAGAACCTAAGTGGGGCCATCAAAAGCTGAGAGAATAGATATGATGGTATTTTCATATGCAGATCAGAGTCTATGATAATATGATTTTGTTATAAAAATGCATCTTATCAGGGCTAGACTTGTGTTATGAAAAAAAATTGTTCCACCCTACTTCATGATCATGTGAAATATTTCTAAAGGGCCTGACCACCAGCACATCTGTCCTCTTGCTGGCTTTTAGATCAGTAGATCAGAATGTAATAAATCCTTCAAGACTAAAGTATGCTGGGTTAATCTATGGCAATTCAGTGTGTCATCATAGAATATAAGTTTACTAACATATTATGGGCCTCTTCTGAGGTTAAGGAAAACTGGATTCCTTCAAGTCATCATCCAGAGAAAGATTTATTCTTGGTACAGTGAAACTTCTGTGACTGCACTTTTCTTAGCCATAATCATGAACATTCAAGTTTACTTTTATAATGCTTTTATATTTCCCAATTTTGAAAAGCTTACATGATGATGGATCAGCTAATTTAATTTTTTATCTTTTATTACATACTGGGAAAAAACAAGCTTCCAAAGCAACTTCTTCAAAAGCAGAGCATTTATTTCAAAGACTAGAAATAAATAATAAAATCAGTGACCCTTGTGTTAAAAGTATGTGGTAATGATAAATTTTGATATTGTTAATGAGCCACATGTTAAGATCTAATAGTTTTAGTCAGAAATTTATTTTCCTTCCAGACTTGGATTAGATACAGTCTATATATATTAGACATTTTGAAGGTGTTGGTTATTAAAAACATAAAGTTGGTAATAAATTAACTGTACAGTAATAAGAATATTTTATTTTGGTAACATTATTGTAAGAATTTTTCTGTAGTATATAAGAGGTAGATAAGAAATTTCACTATAGGTCATTTGATATGAATTAAATATAAATTAAAAATTGACTTTACTGTACTTAATTTTATTTTTTAGATTGCCAGGATAGTCTGGAAAATGGCCCCATTAGAGCATGAAGAGGAAATATACTTTAAATCTTTTCCTAAGATACATGTGCAAAATATTACTTATTCTGTATTAATCAGAAATCATATGAAGGGTTTAATCACACTACTTACTAGTAGCTTAGCATTCACTGAACAAGTGGACTTTCACGTCTACCATCTGATCAGCAAATTTTAAACTGAATAATTCAAGATAAAATAACAAAAGAAACACACAACTCTCTAAATTTGGAGAACATTTCCCAGAGAAACTTTCAGCAGTGTCAGAAGCTTCCCTGGTGATTCTTGTGCAATGCTTACTCTATAGTGGCAATTTACAAGTACTTTTTTCCTTTTTAACTTTTCTGAGATGTATCCCCATAAAAAAGATGCACATATAATGTTTAAATAACAATAATTAAATACTCATCCTTCCAAGAGTTTCAGGAAAAAATAGCAATGATTTAAAGCCCCAGGTATTGCTTCCTAAATGCATCTTCCACTGTCTCCTAGTCTCTACACTGACTTTGCCTTCTTCATCAGTCTTTTTCTTTCCTTTATTCACAATAGCCATAGCAATTTTTAAATTAATTTTTATTGCAGTATAGTTGCTTTACAATATTGTGTTAGCTTCTACTGCACAGAAAAATGAATCAGCCATACATATACATATATCCCCTCCCTTTTGGATTTCCCTCCCATTTAGGTCACCACAGTGCATTAAGTAGAGTTCCCTGTGCTATACAGTTTATTCCCATCTGCTGTCTATTTTATACATAGTATCAATAGTGTATATGTGTCAACCCCAATCTCCCAATTCCTCCCACTCCCCCTTTCCCCCTTGGTATCCATACATTTGTTCTCTACGTCTGCGTCTCTATTTCTTCTTTGCAAATAAGGTCATCTATACCATTCTTCTAGATTCCACATATATGTGTTAATATACAATATTTATTTTTCTCTTTCTGACTTACTTCACTCTGTATGACACTCTCTAGGTCCATCCACATCTCTACAAATGACCCAATTTCATTCCTTTATGGCTGAGTAATATGCCATTTTATATATGTACCACATCTTTTTTTCAATGTGAAATGTTTAATGTCAAAGAGGGTATACAGCATATGTGTTATATGATTTATATGTAAAATTATAAATCCAAAGCCCTTCAGAGTTCCTAACCATCAATTTGGGAACATGACTCTAGTCTAGTCTAATCACTTAGTTTTGAGTTGCTCTGGCATTATAGTATAATATTTATTTTGCTCTATCTATAAAAGGTATCAACCATTTGAGAAGACAGTCTCTTTATAGTAAAATCCAAAGTGGGATGTCAGATTCTGCTTCATATGGGAGATGCATCTTCCAAACACTGTATGTGTGCATAGATCAGAATATCCCACAACTAACCAAGAAAATAAATTAAACTCAAAGGTCTACTTAGTGCTCTCAGAGTTTTTAATCTGCCTTTGGAAAAACAACACTAAGCCACTCTACTTTTGGCAACTTTCTGTAATGGAATTTTCTCTTATAAGAGGCAGCCACAGATCATGAAAAAAGTAAACTGCTTGAACAATTAATTTCATAGTAATCTTGTGCTGACTAGAACGAAAGAAAGAGGGTAGACAATCTTTATAAAGAAGAACTCTATAAATTAACAACTAATATATAATAAACTTATTGTCTAGAATATATCTATACATGTAAAATTTAGAACTATGCAAATGTCCCCCTATTTTTTACTAAACCAATAACTATTGGACAAACTTTTCCTTTATAATCTTGTCTGAATTTTGCATGAGTTTGGCTAAGTCTTCATTGTATTAATTTCATAGTTACAGGTTAACTTGGAAGAAGCAGACTACATTGATGTTTTAACTCTTAACTCCTTGCCCCATCTAGTTCACCTACAGCAAATAGAGATGGTTTCCAGTAAGCTGGAAGCTTCTCCCTTAAGTACCTATGTCTCTCTTTTCTCTGCACCTGGGAACTGTGAGAACAACTCCTTAAACCAACAGGGTCGTGAGGACAGTGAATAAATGCCCAGCTTTCTTCCTTCTTCCCTTCCCTCCCCTCCCCTTTCCACACCCCAGTGGGATGATTCTAAGGCAAGTTCTACAGGGCTTCTTACAGAGTCCCCAGCAGGGCTGGGCTCCAGTTGCCCTCACTAATAATCCATTGATTACATGCTCTTTATTATTGTATGTCTCTTATAGGTCTTACTTTTCCCTATTCCATTGTAATCATTCCCAGGAGCACCCTCCTCCCAATAATTTATACTTGTAACTAAGCCCCTGTCTTAGTGTCTGCTTTTGGAAGTACTCAAACTAAGACATCATTCTTAGTTGGTTTTTGTCACCAACACCACCACTCCTACCACTGCCAGTCCCACCAACATCACTGCAATCATGATCATCATTATCATCATAAGTAATACTGATTAAACTCTTCCTGTGTATCAAACATGATTCTAAATATTTGACATTTATTAATACATTTAGGCCTCTCTAAAAACTCTTGACACAGCTATTTCTTTTATCATTCTTAAAGACGAGAAAAATCAAAGCACGTAGCAGTTAAATATCTAGCTTAAGTTCTGACACAGGAATTTGCACTGAAGTATTATAGTATACCAATTTATGCTTTTCTTTCTTTGTGAGAATATACGTGTAGTTTTTAAAACCATGGCTTTTTCCTTAAGTGACACTCATGTACACATTTTCTTTAATTTTCACAGTGAGACCCACTCTGGTATTCACTCAAAGGAACCCAAACAAGCATTTCTGCCATACATTTGCAACACTCCAAGTTCATGTGTGCACAAGTCCTATAAGATTTGGGGATGACAGGTGTTTCCTGAAATGACCAGTCACACTTTATACATTGGTCTGATAAGCAAATCACTCAGGAAAAGAAACACAACTTGAATGTACTTATCAGATCCTAGATTTCAAAAATTTATAATAAGACACCAAGTAGGTCTTGATAGGTCACATATGCTTCTCATTTGGTAAATTTATTAAAATAGCCTGTATTTTAAAGTAATGGCATGGCAGAAATGGAGATTGTTTTCTATTCTTGGACAAACCTTTAACTTCTTGAACAGCATCAAGGATAAAGCACACCGTCAATAAGTAATAAATAGCTATCAGTGACACAGTATCCATGCATTTAGTACTATTAAAATGTTAAGATTTATCATAATACATATAAAATCTGTACATATATATATAAGAAGGTACATGAATTATAATCTTAAGGATACATTTTATACTATCAATACAAAATGCTATTGCTGTCTTTTTTCCTTCTATCCCTCCCTTCAAATGACAATCTTTGTTACATTTGAAAAGCCATTAAAAACAAATACATTTTAAAAATGTTAAGATGAGAACCAGATTTATTGAAAAGGCACAGATTCTGATATTGTTCAGAGCACATATAATGATGTTTTGAAATTAAGGCAAGCTAAGACAGCAAAAAATTTGTCATGGTTTGAGGCATTAAGTCATGATGTTCACATGTATATTTGGTGGTTTATATGATGCCAAAATGAATGTTCACTGTCAGGGAGATTTGTGAAGTGATGTATAAACTTTGGCTTTGCTTCTCTGTGAAAATTATAACTCTCCCATATGGAAAAATGTGTTAAAGTATATATTTCCACATCTTTAAATCTATAATTTTTTTCTTCAACTACCAAATATTTTAAGAACTTATATGTATCACAAAGATAAAAAGTGATTTAGGGGTGCTAAAGAAATAGCTAATTTATTCCGTATACTCTGAATCTTCCAACAGATGGCATATTTTCAGTAAATAACACCTAAATTATAATGTCTCAGATGATCAACACCTGATAATTGGTGGCTAGACACATTTGTATTTAAAACATGGAATTCTACATCTAGATAAGGCAATATCTTTAAACTTTTATAACTTTTCCTTTTTGTAATTTTTATTGTAATAAATAATTTATATAAAGTTATATGAATTATCCTTATGAATGTAAGGTACCTTCATTTGTATATTTATATTTAATGAATTTAATATCTAGACAAAATATCTTTCATTAGGCTTTTTATTGCCACCATTTGCTTAGACTTTAATGGTAAATATGATAGGGATTGGATTTACTTAATAATAAAATAGTTTAATTTATTTAACCTACTGAATATTTATATTTTAATCTTGAATTGATCAACATTGATATCTTGGATTTCTTCCCAACTCTGTTATAACAATTTTTTTTCTAACATAGTAATCTATATCCAAAACTTGCCATGATATAAAATGAATATTTAAAAGAGTTATCTTCTACATGAACGTATAATGTAGTCAAAGACTTACATGAAATACCATATTACATAATACCAAAATTAGAGCTGATTTTGAAATTACGAAACTACCTAGTTCATCTCACTGCCAATGAGAAGGATTAGGTCCTATTTTGGGTTCTTGGACCCAATTTCCCAATTTCCAGCCTATGGAAGGTGTGCGTGTGGGGGAGGGTGTTTCCCCACACATCCAAACAAGCTCTGACACCTGTTTGGTGTCCTACAATTCAACTTTATTCTGACAATATCTTCCAGGAGATAACATCAGATTGCACTGGTTGAGAGCTCAGTCCCACAAGACTGCATGCCCCTCTCCCCTCCCCTGCAGATGCCACAAGCAAGCCCAGGTTGTTACCTGTACTTTTGACTCACTGGTTATAAATCAGAGGTTCCCACAACCCTCTCCTTGGGTTAGATTAATTTGCTAGAGTGGCTCACAGAACTCAGAGAAATATTTTACATACTGGATTACTGGTTCATTATAAAAAGAACAGCCAGATGGAAGAAATGCATAGGGCAAGGTATGAGGAAAGAGCACGGAGCTTCCATGCCCTTTCCAAGCACACTACTCTTCCCTAATCCCCACATGTTCACCAACCCTGAAGCTCTCCAAACCCCGTCCTTCTGGGGTTTTATGGAGGCTTCATTACGTAGGCATGATTGATTAACTCATTGGTCATCGATGATTGATTCAGTCTCTAGCCTCTCTCCCTTGTAAATTCCAATCCCCTAATCACTTGGTTGTTCTCCTGGCAACCAGCCCCCAACTTTTGGTGCAATCCAAAGTAACCTTCTAAACACCACAAAAGATACCTTTGTGGCTCTCATCACTTAGCAAATTCTAAGGGTTTTAGGAACTCTGTGCCAGAAATGGGGACTAGATCAAGTACATGTTTTTTTATTATGAATCACAATATCAATTTCCAAATCAAGACAAGCAGTTAAGAAACTATTTTCAAAGCAAAAATATTAGATAAGATACCTTAGCAATAAGGGGCAATATCTATATTTCATTTCTTTCACTTCTTCCCCACTGGACTAAAGTTTGAAATAAAACTAATTTTTGTCATGTTTGTACATTTAAAAATGTACTTTTTTGTAATGTGTGCATGTATTTTTAATTATAGCTAAAAATATAGCTTTGCATTTAGAACAAAAAGAAACATTTTAAGTTAACTTTTTTTTAAGGCAAAAGAGATTAGATACTAACATTAATTTGAAAAGTGAAGATTGTTTTCTGAAATGTGGGTATTTTGATTTTTTGTTTTGCTTTGTTTTGTTGTGAGCAGGGAGGAGATAGTTTTCCCAAGAACACCTAAAGCTATGGCTGTCCCTTGTCATCGTAGCCTCCTCACGGCAACAGAGCAGTAATAAGCAAAGAGAGGAGTTTTTACAGTGGCAGGGGTATTGGATCCTGATTATCATGAGAAGATAGGGCTGCCAAATCCAGACAAGGACAACAAATGAAATGTGTTATTAACCATTATGGAAAAGTTCATTATATGTCTACATATCATTTATCTACTTATCTAACTCCCTCAATTTATCTGTAGCTATCAAGGTATCCATCTATAAGCATTAAAGTGGTAAACCTACTGCAAGGTCCTCTGCTTCTCCGATTAGAATCTTTGTGAAGTTTTGTGCTAGTCGAGAATAATGTCAGAAAGAGCAAAAACACAGCTTAACTTTTCTCTAATGTTACAAGTTATAGAATCTAAAACTAAGGGCTAAGTCCTTGATTTTTTTTTCTTTAATTAATAAAGCACTATTTATGCTAGTTTCAATTATGGAATAATCCAATATACTGTGATCCAAATAGTCCTTTAATAGTACATAGTCAGTGGCTTTAGATTTAAAAGCAAGCATGTTTTAGCTTTGAGAGCTCCTACTTTTTTAAAATGTTTGGAATATCTGGAGAGATTTTTTGCTTAAATTTGTTATCTATGCCATTCCTACTGCTCCCTTGTTTTATATGCAGGGAAAAAGTATATAAGTTTTACCCAAAAGAAATAGTACAATTCGTGGATTTAGTTGTAAGCCTGTAACCTGCACAATATTTTTTGGATAGTATCCATCAAATATTGACTGTTGTGAGATAATGCTGAAAAATAACACTTAAATCTAATGAATGTTTTGTTTAATATTTCTATTCATTTGTTTATTTTTTGCTTATAAACTGTTTGATCCATATTTATAAGCTTTAAAAGAGACATTATAAATAGTTATATTGAATTTTTTATATGTTCATTTATTTTTTCAAAAAGTATATGTTTATGCAATATGAAATATTTAGGTTGAAAGGATATAGTGATGACTTAGGATTTTTAGTCACAGAGAAGTTATCATGTGGGAAAAACTAATATTTAACAAGCCATAATGCAGTATGAAAAATGCTGTAACACCAATGACAAATATCTAAATTTAATAAAATGAGTCTTAAATGAGTCTTTCTTGAAACCCGTAAGAGTATGTAGGAAGAGAAGTATAGAGAAACTTTCAGAAAATGATATATATAAAATAATGTATATAATTTATACAAAGCAATTATTTATATAGTCAATATATTTTTAGTTAGGGTATATACTTGTTCATTTGTTACCTACCACACTCTCCAGAAAACTTCTATGCCACCCTCATTATTTCTGAAGTTAATTTCCAAATTTAAGCTGAGGCTTGTTAGGTCTTCTTTTTTGTAATCTCCCAAGCCAAGAACTATATAAACTTTTCAAGCAGGGTTTACATATATGATTTTTTATTTAAATTTCTATTTTTTGAGAACTTTAAATTTTAAAAAAGTTTTGCTTTGAAGAAGTCATCTGTTCCTATTGTTTATTTGTCATATAAATTCCTAATCCTTTATAAGAACTGTTTGCATTGGTAATAATTAGGCCCTATCAAATGGAGAGTTGAAAGATGGAAGAACTTGGCAGTGTGCTGATTGCCTCAAAATGCCCCAAGTTAGTTTTGAACGCTTTGCATATAGAAATATTTTCAATACAACTTGTAAACAATTTTTCTCTGAACTGTGCCCACTGCAATACGTAGAGAAAAAGGGGTCTAGCAAATATGAACACGAAATATGAACCAAAAAAGCTGGATTGGAAATCTGGTGTAAATAACAAGCCCTGGAACTGTCTATGAATTCACTGCCTAGATCATTATGCAGGTTAATTTTTGGATATCTGATCCCTCAATCTCTCTGTGGTTTTTGAACACTGTCAAGGAATTCACAAACTGAAAATAAACATGTAGCTCAGGCAACATTTTCTAATGCCTATATTTTACCTATCCCTCCTTAAACACACTATTTTAGTTGCTCGTATTCCAAGCTAATGTCTATCTTAAAAGTAGAATATAAATAGAGTATTTAAAAACATTAGACCATAAAAGGTAGTTAAAGATAAAAGAGGGTTGCTAAGAGAGAAGAAATGTCTACAGTACGTAGCCTTTGTGTACAAAAAAAAGTCATATTTTCTTCTTATGGACCTTTCAAGAGAGTGAGTTATTTGAAGTTTATATAAGTGAAATAAATGAAAAATGATGTATAAAAACCCCAAAAAGTTAATCTGTGTGATTTTTATCAGTTTACTCAGAATTTACTGGAAAATGTCCGATGTTTCAGAAACATTATGAAAGCTACCTCCTTGAAATGGGAAATCATATTTTTAGAGCAATAAATTGAACTTGAATGTTAAGTATTAAATTCACTTAAATACTTAGAACTTATACTCTGAGTTTTCATATCCTAAGTAAAATGTGTATTTGAATTGAATAATAAATACGTATAAACAAATGGAATTTCAAATACCATTTTCATGAACATAAACTAGGGAACATAAAGCCCATAAATATTATTTAGGTGTCTTTTACACAGCCAGAAGATATTAGTAGGTAGTATAACACATAGATAGAGCAAAGGAAATACAGAACAAAATTATTTTAAAAAATTAACAAAACTGAGCAATTCATAACCATGTCAACCCATGGTTTGAAAATCACTTGGCACAAATGTGGTGACAGTCAATCAGGCACTAAATGATATTGTAGGAGGAAAAGTATAATTTAAGCATCTAAATTAATTCATCCAAATATTACTTACTAGCTCTTTCTTATTCTTTCAATTCCATTGACATGATTCTTTTTGTATGGTTTTCTTTCCACCAACCTATCTGGTTCAATTTCATAGTCATTACAGAAGTGCTAATACACCTTTCTCAGTCCAATTCAACCCACATTTACCAAACATTATTTATGCCATATAATTTGCTAGAGTTTGGGAGCATAAGAAGTCAACCCCATTACTGTGAAGAGAGACAATCACAGAAGTTCAATTTTTTGTTGTCTTTACTATGATAAAGTTATACAGAGAATGATGGGATTGTTCTGGGGGAAGCAATGAGTTGAATATGAAAGCAAATGTAAAAGCAGGATAAGAAATAACTGGAGGATGACCGTTTTGACTAGAGGAAACATTTGGGAAGGCACAGAGCTATGAAACATCATCTGATAAAGCAAATGCATGATATTTAAGGCAAGGAGTCATAGAAGATGAGCTAGAGGGATAGGCATTTCTTATTGACTTGGGTTATATCCTGTACGTGCTGGGAACGCAATGGATATTTTCAGCAGGCCAGTGACAGGATCAAATTTGTGTTAAATGAATCCTTCTGCCCCAATGTAGATGATTGGCTTGATTTAGGTAAGACTTCAGGCAAGGAGACAAGTTGTGTGGTTATTGAAAGGGACAAGGCATAAAATGATGAGAGCTTAAATTTGGTCCATGGGTAAAGAGACACAGGCAATGAGGCCTACTGGAGAAATATCAAGACTCTATGATTGATTAGAGGTGAATGTGAGAGCGAAATTTTGAAATAAGAGCTGAAGTTTTGAGATTCTCTTAGTGAATGTGACATAAACTGAGATAAGAAATACTGATGGGAAAGGGTGTAAAGAAAGACGAATATTTTAAGTTTCACTGGCTTATAGCATATCCAAAAAGAGGTACACAGAAACAATGACATGATTCAGAAGCTCTGTAGTCATGTTTATGTGGAATCAAACGTATAAATGAGATAGAGGGCCGGAAGAATGACAGAAACCATACATATATAAAAGAAAATTGGTGGAGGAAAGAGACCTGAGTAGCTCCACTGTTTGACTGAACAGACCAGGACACGATTGTTCCACTGATTCTAGAGTAGTAAGTTTTAAAAAGGAGGAAGTCATCAATAGTGTACAAAGCAACTGTGATATCCAGTAAGATAAGAATTGAACAGTGTCAATAGAATATTGTTTTGGACTTTGGGAGGCATTTCAGGGAAGAGCAGAAGCCAGATAAAGGTGAGCTGAGGTGTGGATGCAAGATGATAAGGGAAAGACAGTGAGTATGGACTAAAACAATGCTTGGCTGAAAAGGAAGAGTGGCAATGAGAAGTAGCTCAAAACTTAAAATGAAACTCCTCTGACATGTTTTCTCTGCCTGTCTTCCCTCTTTCTACCCTTTGACAAAAGGTTTTCTAATACTCTGCTCTGTTGATCATAAGCAATTTCAGAATTGAAAGTGAAACATTCTTAAAATCATTCCTAGGTCTTGAAGTACTCTGGGAAAAAATAAGTTACCCAATTTGTAATTTAAGGGAAATCTTAACCAGTAAACAAACAAAAACACAACTACTTTTTATAATACTGGGGTTTTGTTACATAAAGGACTTTAAAATGTTTAAGAAGTGATTAAAAATGCTTTACTTTGCAAAATCGTCCCTTCTATTTCCATTATTTTCACGTTAAAGCTTTTTTGAGAATTATCTCAGGAAAAAAAAATCACTAGAGAATACCCAAATACAAAAGAATACAAAATTGAATACAAAATGGAAATAAAATATCCAGCAAGCATTAATGCCTTTAAGACAACAGTATCTGCAGCTTGGTACTTTGTGTCCACCTAGAGGGGTGGGAAAGGGAGGGTAGGAGGGAGACACAAGAGGGAGGAGATATGGGGATATATGTATAGCTGATTCACTTTGTTATATAGCAGAAACTAACACACCATTGTAAAGCAATTATACTCCAATAAAGATGTTTAAAAAAAAAAGACAATGGTATCTGGAATTCCATGGGAGTATAGATATAAGAAAATAGTTATGGTTTAATAACTCATCCAGTTGCATCACTTCCAGACATGCACTCTCCACCTCATGTATGCATACAATGTAGCAGTTTGAACAATTTATTATTTAGGCCAACTTTCAAATAGGAATTCAATTTGTATTGTGAGTCTATGATTGCAAATAGGAGTCCTCTTAATTCCCAAAGGAAAGAATCATATGAAGGCACAAAGTAGCCTAAGAAACTTGATTGTACTTTCATATTTACTGTGTCCTATAAAAATCATTGAGTATGCCAAAATAAAATCATTATGGAGAAAATTTGGTAACAAACAGAAAAAATGCATATGTATACGAAATTTGACCCAGCAATTCCACTTTCTATTTCCATATTTTTGCATTGGAAAAAATATGGATGTATCCATAACCAGGCTCTTCATTTTAGCAGTATTTGTAAACATTTTTTTAAAAACAAGAAAGAAAAAAGAAACCCAAAGGTAGCTGCTAATATAAACTATGGAACATTCACACTATAGAGTCTATTATGCTATAAACAATGAAGAAAATCTCTCTATGCTGCCATGGAGTGATCTCCAAAACATACTGTTCAGTGAAAATAGCAAAGTACAGAAAAGTATATATACTTTTCCACTGCTTATCAAAGAAAGGGCGGGGGGGGGTTGATTTGAATATATATATACATACATGCACACATATACACACATACACAATGAATAAATCTATGAACATATTTTCTTATACGTAAAAGTGGAAGAAAAATATACATTTTAAAATATTTACCTACAGAAGAGAGAGGAAACCAGGTGTGGCGTGTTGGAATTGTTAGAATCCAATTAGATTATTAGGTTTCTCTGAATAGACCTTGTTTTATAACTATGATTTTAGAACCATGTAAATATTTTTGCATAGTTAAAAAATAAAATTTAATTTAGAAAAGGCAATTCTTAAAAACATTGGAAAGGAAAGGACAATGTGAAATTTTACGTTCCTCTCTCTACCAGGCACCACAGTTAGAAATCGGGAAGAAATGACTGTGGTGAGAATTCTCACCTTTTGCCAACTTCTGCTACTTTTCTCAGGATCCAGTTTTCGGGCGCTGGAGTGAGTGGGGTGTGCTAGCAGTTCTCATCCTGGTCACTAGAAGCCAGAGGAGAGGAAAAATAGTTTGACCTTCACCCTTTATAGTGAGTGCTTGACTGAGACCTTTTTTGCTATAGGGCACCTCATAAATGGATGTTTATCTAGGTTAGAAGTTCTCCACCGTGGCCGCTGTAGTCAAGATTATCTTTAGTAAGGTTAACCTACTTCTTCAGCCTTAAAACAAAATGTTACTCACTTGAGGCCTCACCTTGGGCCCAGTCCAGTTTAAGCTGAACCCAGTCAGCTCCCAGACCCGGTCCGACTTCTGAGTCGGAACCGGTCCTTCCCCAGACCTGGTCCGGCTTCCGAGTAGAAACCGGTCCTTCCCCAGACCTGGTCCGGCTTCTGAGTCGGAACCGGTCCTTCCCCAGACCTGGTCCGGCTTCCGAGTCGGAAGCAGTTCATGCCCAGACCCGGTCTGGCTTCCGGGTCAAAAGTTCATCCCCGGACCCAGGCTGGGTTCTGAGTCTGTCCCAGTTCAACTCTGGCCAGTTTCTCAACCCATCCCAGAAAAAGAAGTGCTCAAAGAAAGTCTGAAAGCTCATAACACAAACGCTGCAGAGCTAAGATCCGGGGACTCGCCCACCACCTCCGGAGGCAGCGAGCTCGCGGGACTTAGCAGGTACCTCTGCCTGGTTACTCAGTGCTCCTAGGGGCTGGGGCGGCAGTGGGCCGGACGGCGGGGCGGGGTCTCCTGCGGTTCCCTCTCCTGACACCAGGCCTGTTCAAAGATAAACTGAGGCGTTTTAAGAGTTTGTGTAGGGCTTCCCTGGCGGCGCAGTGGTCCCGCTTGCTGATGCAGGGGACGCGGGTGCGTGCTCTGGTCCGGGAGGATCCCACGTGCCGCGGAGTGGCTGGGCTCGTGAGCCGTGGCCGCTGAGCCTGCGCATCCCGAGCCTGTGCTCCGCAACGGGAGAGACCACAGCAGTGAGAGGCCCGCGTACCGCAAAAAAAAAAAAAAAAAAAAAAAAAAAAAAAAGAGTTTATGTGTGTAAAATTGGCAGTATCAAGTCAAATAGAAAAAAAGGAGTTCTGAGGACCTATACAACATGAAAGACTTTTATAAGCAGAAGGGAGAGGGAGCAAGAAAGTTCTATTAGGCAAAAAAAAGCAGTTGGTTATTGCAAGTTGACTTTCCCTTAGGGAACTGCGTGGATCTGTCAGGCAGATTGCTTAATTAGTGCTGATCAGGTGATTCCTGGTTGACTGGTTTAAGATTCATTTCGGGGAAAGATGAAACTAATTAAGTTTCAGCTTTGTGATGTGACACTTAGCATAAGTGACTTCATTTGGGTCCTGCTGTCTTGTTTTTAACAGGAGATATTAATTGTATTCTGACTCAAACTGTGAAAAGTAATGAGACATTCAGGAAAACCTTTTGGATATTTGGTGATATTGAAGAAATATTGATATTCTTATTTTGGGTCTGGTAACAGTACTGTGATTTTATCTTGGAAAAGAGTCTGTCTTTTCAGATATTAATTGAAATTCAAATAAATGATATTATGTCTGGAATTTGTGTTAATATAATGAACAGGGAGGAATAGGTAGGGATACATTTGAAATGATCTTGGTCATGAGTTGATAATTGAGTGATAAAATGTGTGATGGGTAAATGAGGGTTCATTATACTGTCTTCTCTAGTTTAACCTGCTTTTGAAATTTTCTATAATGAAAAATTTAAAAATTTAAAATAGTTTTTGAATTGTTGAATGGAATTTCAACATTGAATGAACTCCAATGGAATGTAACTTACTCAAATTAGAATCAATTGATACATAAATAAACATTACAGAAATAAGTTGGAAGAAACATTCAACTCTCTGACAGCAGTTAGGAGAAAAAAATACAAAGGAAATCTTACTTTTTTATACTTAGCCTGAACTAATTTATCTCTAACTCAAATTTTTTATTCCCAAATAAATGTAAGAGATTTAATTCAAACAACAGGTGTTTTTTAAAATTAATTAATTAATTAATTTTGGCTGCGTTGGGTCTTTGTTGCTGCCCATGGGCTTTCTCTGGTTGTGGCTAGCGAGGGCTACTCTTCGTTGCGGTGCGTGGGCTTCTCGTTGCAGTGGTTTCTTTTGTTGTGGAGCACGGGCTCTAGGCGCACGGGCTTCAGTAGTTGCATCACGTGGGCTCAGTAGTTGTGGTGCACGGGCTTAGTTGCTCCGCCGTATATGGGATCTTTCTGGACCAGGGCTTGAACCCGTGTACCCTGTGTTGGCAGGCGGATTCTTAACCACTGTGCCACCAGGGAAGCCCAAGCAACAGGTTTTTGATTGAATGTTTCTAAACTTTCCCTCAACTTAGCAAAAACAGTTCTTATTTAGATATGGTTTTAGTAATCTCAATCTATCAATGGGGTAGAATGTATCATTTTTTCAATTAATAAGGGAGTGCTATAATCCATGTGACTATTTTCAGTTAGTTTAAATTTTTTTAAAATATATATTAAATGGAAAAATTTACATGTTGAGAAAAACAATACATCTTCTATGTTCCAAAATTTATGGTGTGTTTTGTGTGTGTGTATTTCAAAGATTATAACTTAATTATAAATGATATTTATATTATGTGGAGGTTTTATATCTCAGTCTCTAGAATGGTAAAAACATTAATTTTTGCCAAATACAATATATGTAATTAAAAAATATTTATGTATTTTATCATATAAGTTTTCAAAATAGTTACAGAAGACAGATGTTGCTTCAGGCTAACTTAAAAGCATAATATTGTCGTGATTACAAATAATGTTCTATATGAGTCTGTATAGCTAAACATAAGAGGTTTTGTTTTAATTATTACTTTTAAAGTTATGGTTTTCTTTTTTTGATAAAAAGTGGAGCAGTTCACTGTTTTCAGTTAGTAGGTAGAAAGCTGGTAAAAAAAAACAAATATGACTGATACTTGCCTTTCTGAAAAAAGACCTTACATTGCAGTTGAAGGGCTGAAAGTAACCAAACAGTGCCTTACGAGAACACAGAGTTGCTGTCTTTGAAAAATGGTGCCATACTCCTAGGAAATGTGTCACTCAAGATGGGATTTCCAAGTAGGGGAAACCAGTAATTTCTCTTACGTTGAGACATAGAATCCCCCAATTTTTCTTTAAAAGGATGTAGAAGGCATTTAAGTAAATAAAGAAATAAAAAGTGGGCACATTATTTAGTACTGCTTTGAAACAAGTATGTTCCTGTAAACATTGGTCTCTATTAATATGACTCAGTATAAGTTTCCCATTTATACACATGTATTCTATATCTTTCTACCTCTATTGACAGATTTTTAAATCATTTCACATAAAGGTCTTGTCTTAATTAACTAAAAATTTTTTGAAATAAGCAAGTATTTCATATTAGATACTAATTTTCTAAACATTAATATTTAGCTGGGTATTGTACAAATGAATTCGGTGTTATCTATGAGCTTAAAAAATTATCTTGAGGAATTTGTTTGCGGTTACCAAAAGAGTGAATTTTCACTGCCTTACTTATTGTATTTTACTTAAATCACTGGTAGTTCTTATTTGCATTCCGAAGGCTACTGAACATTTCCCTAAAAATAGTATCTATCACTTGTTTGCATACAGTCTTCTATATGTAAACTATTAAAAACAAGAACTAAGAAATATGTCCCTTTCCCCTTGGGTTGCCACTTCAAAAATAAAGGCTTAGAGTTCACACATAAGAAAGAAGTATTTATTGACTACTTACATGCCAGACATAGTTAAGGTTTTTTTTATAAAAAGACGATGAAACAGAGTGTTCTCAAGGAGCATACTCTCTTGTTAGCAAGTAACAGACAAGTAAATAATATCACTAAACTAGGCTATAATTAGTAACAAGAAAGCAGGAATCAAAGTCATAGGAGTATAGTTCACGTGGGGCTTCATGGAAGAAATAAATAACCAGCCTGAGGCTTAGATAATTAGCAGTAATTAACCCATCAAATGTGTGTGGACTGAGGGGAGGCCTGGGGAAGTTGGTTTAGTTGGAACAGAGAGGTGGAGATGAAGGGAAAGAAAAGGCTGAGTGATACGGACATAGACAAGAGAGGTTCTGGGTTCAGGGAAGCACAGATTGTACCTAAGGGTTTGAAATGTGAAGTTCAAGAGGGAAAGTGTAGCTTGCCTATATGGAGGGGAAGAAAGCTTCTACAACATGGTCTTGACTTTACATCTCTTCAAGACAACAAAGAATTACTGAGTGGTTTTTAAAGGAATGAAGTCATTTAGCTTGCATTGTTTATTTGTTAAAACCCGATCCAACTCTGTGAGGTTTTTCTTTAAAAAAAAGAATGCACTATAATTTTAAGGGTAAAAATTGGGCTGCAGTATAACAGAAAGTTCAAGGGTTTTGAGTCCTATTAACCCATCCACACTCAGCTTAAAATCCTGTGATGTTTTTAGCACTTTAACTCTACAAAATAGAATGAGATATGGGAAACTTGGGGGCCAATAATCCTATATGCTAGAAACTTTATGAATACAATACCTGGGAAAGGAATAAATTACAAGAACAATCATTTAACTCACAAATCAGTAAGGGTCTTTGAAGGGACCCTATCTCTTTTTACTAGAAGTCTGTCTGAACTAGACGTTCTCTACCTCATTTTCTAGCATGAGCTTCCCACCTATGTTCACGGTTGATTTCATCTTCATTCCTAATTTAACCTGTTCACAGTGTAGTATTTTCATACCCTTTTCTTATGCCATCCCATCAACAAACATTTCCCCCTAAGTTACAAATAACAAAATGCATGTGCTCACATACATGCATACACACACACACACACACACACAAGTATGCAAATAAATAAAATCCCAAAACACTGTTACTTTTCACTAAGTGCCGAATTTCTCATAGTTATGCTTTATGCTTCTTAATCTCTCACAGTCTGACCCTCACTGCCATTATTCATTACAGAAGACACAGAGAAAAATGATTTTGTAAGTGTATTCCTCCTTTACCTTTCGGTCACATGTGCTGCTCATATTTGCACGCTTGAAATCATCTATAACGTTTTCATTGACCTCTCATTTAATCAATCACATATGGAATATACCTTCAGAGCTAGTATGATAGAATTTCATAGCTTTTGTCAGGAACTCGTCAAGGTCACCCCTCTAATTTGCTAGGATGTCAAAGAGGAATAGTTGGTTGAGAATAGTTGGTTCCAGAAGAAAGGAATTTTCTAAGTGATTACCTAAGGAAGAGATCAGTGAGGGCTACTTCTGGGCATTTTGGTCAGAACATTCAGTGATAGAATTACTTGCTGGATAGATGGTCATTGAAATTGCTTTCTTAAGAAATAATTGAATGTGATTGTATGGTACTTCTCCCTGGACCATAAAAGTATGTGTGTGTGTGTGTGTGTGTGTGTGTGTGTGTGTAGTTTCTGTTCACATTGAACATCTTGTTTTCTCCCTCTTTGTCTGCTCCTCATCACTCTTATGATAGAGCCTCTGAATTCTCTGGAGGATCTTTGTCTTTGAAGTCAATCAGTTCCCTTATATCATTATGTTTTCTTATTGATTAAATAAGATTTTCTTAGAGACTAGGGTAAAGATTTTGTAGGCATGATGATAAGATTTTATCCAGCTCCCCAAACTTCCTGAATCTTACCCTGCAAATCATCCAAACTTTCCAAGGGAATAAACAATACGAATGCAGAGAACATTTGTAATCAAGTCACTTCTTCATTAACATAAGAGTCAGCCTCTTCCACTCTGCAATTCAATGTTCTCTGATAACAGACGAATTGCTGGTGCATTTCTTTTGGTTTAAAGCTTAGGTGGAAACTCCAACACTATCCCCTTCCCCCTCCAACCATCACCTACCCAAATCTCATATCAAGAGATTAACTGAAAAGATTAATTTTGCTTTTGTAACAAAACTCAAGATGTTCTTAGCCCTGTGCTACTGCTAATGTTGACCTTTCCCAAGTCTGTGTCTTCAAAAGATTCAGTAAGAACACACAACATCTGCCATGTAGCTTCCTTCCTAAATGTTGCTGATTATAATTTCTGATAAAACAACCTCCATTGTGGTTGTTTTATCAGAAATTATACCGAAGTCACTGGGTGAAAACCAGGCACAGGCATGTGTGAAGAGGGAGGATCCTGTCCTAAATTATCCTTCCCAGCAGCGGCTTGGAAAAGACCATAAATATGGGCAGAGGCCTTGGTTCTGAGTCCTGCTTTGCTTGCTTACTACAGATAGCGGGCAGTATACAGGTGTTAGCTTTGAGGCACAGTAAGATTGCTCATTAGAGAAGAGTCATCACTGTAATCAACGAATTCACCAACTCCTATCTGACTGAAGAATGTTAGGGAAAAAGTATAGAAGCATGGAGAGATGAGGAATGAGGTCTACTACCTCTAGATGTTTCACATGTTGTGTGTTACATGAGAAGGTGTATATAATCAGGATGATAATGAAACTGCTATGTTTGAGATCAAGTAATATTGAATACTGACATTTTCATGGGATTCAATCTCAAGTGATCATAAGTGGATTCTATTTATAGGAATGATTAATGCAATGTGAGAATGAATAGGAAGCTCTCCGGAGAGACTCCAGCTGGTTGGGAGATGTAACCACCTAGTTTGCCTGGAAACCAGGAATTGGTCCTGTAATCTTGATAGGGACCAGAGAGTGGTCTACTGGCTATGTGTTTTATAAAATTTTAAGATTGTTTTGTTGGAAGGACACAATACAGTGACACTGGGATAGATGAAAGGCAGAACTCTTTGTTACTTGCAGCTCTGAAAGAGAGAAGGCTACAGTTGTGGATTCACAAAGGGGGTTGCACCCAGGACAGGAGAGCAGCAAGCTGGAGCTGTAGGGGCAGTTTATGTATGGCAAGTAATGTGGGGTTAGCTAGGTTTTGTGGATTCTCTGTGGATTGGCTAATTTGAATAATTTTGCACATTCAAGGGAGTTGTCTCTAGTTTCTGCTACCTGTTCCTGGGGTGATTAGGGCAGATGCATAGTGGCCCAAAGTGAGAGCCAGAAAGGGAAGGGTCTGGTGTGGACTTAATACTGCTCAAGAAGGGAAATGGGCCTCTAGTCAGGGCCTTAAAACTGGATCAAGACAGCATTAAAACCAACAAACTGTATTGCACTATGAAAGTAGGCAAACACTTAGGAACAGATAAGTCTAATACACAAGGTTAAATTATGCCAAAATATAACATACTGTTGGAAGGTAAAGGTGCAGCACCCATCAAAACAAGTTATGGGTAGAGATAAGTGAAGCCTTTTTGGAGAAGTTAATTCTCTTCGTGAGTTTTGAAACATGAGAAATTGTTTGGACAGGAAAGAAAGGAGTGAGTGGGGAAACAGCACTCCTGTCAAGGAGAACAATATGAATTTAGACAAAAAGCTGGAAAAGACAATTTGCTATTTGGGTATTTTAATTACAAAATGTCCAATTCCAGTGGGATACGTTTGAAACTCAACAACAGCCTGTACCTTCGTTTCTGTCCTCCACCCTCCACAGTTCTTCCACAGAGGCCTGACTGGCTAATCTCTGTAACTTTAGACAGGACAGCAAGGTTTACTTTGGCATTTTCTAATGGGCTCCATGCACCTATTGAGTTCACGCAGGGCAGTGGCTAGAGCATCAGAAAATTCCATAAAGATGGTGAAAATAAGGGAAATGCCTTTTTTGATAGATTTTTAAGACTTAGAAGCCAGTTTGATTGAAGGTTAGCAGTTGGTCAGCCATCATTTGTTCATCCTATGGATAGTTATGGTATTTTCCCACTTATCTCCATTATTCAGGTAAAACACCAATCTAATAATAATAACAACAACAATAATAATAGCAATAGCATGTACACCTATGAAGTGTTTACTCTGAACCAAGCCCTAGGCTGTTTAATAATCCTTATCTCTTGGCCTCGTAAAGCAACGTAAAATGACCACTTCCACCCACCACCACATCTAGTTGACATAATTTTCAAATATGTCACTTAAAATTGGCATAACTCATACTAGATACATATACATGCCTGTTTCTAAGTTAGAGGACAGTGAGGCTGGGCCCCATATTCCCTTAACTTTTAGCACTCAAAGTCCATTTTTTCTTCACAACTTCATTTAATGTTAGATTGCATTGCGGTCTGAAATCCCCAATAAAGTTTAGTAGAGTAATGTAGTGAGGTTCAGACTTAAAGGTAAATCTTTTTGTAAAAAGCTTAAGTGTAGTTGGTCTGCCTCAGTCTCAGACCCACTGCTGCCAGTTATACAGGAGGATAAAGTATATCTCTCCGACTTCTTTTTTTTCCAATTTTTAAATTTATTGAAGTATAGTTGATTTACAGTGTTATGCCAATCTCTGCGGTACAGCCAAGTGACTCAGTTATACAAATATAGACATTCTTTTTTATATTCTTTTCCACTATGGTGTATGACAGGATATTGAATATAGTTGAATATAGTTCCCTGTGCTATACATTAGGACCTTGTTTATCAATTCTAAAGGTAATAGTTTGCATCTACCAACACCAAACTTCCAGTCCATCCCTCTCCCTTCTCTCTCCCCCATGGCAACCGCAAGTCTGTTCTCTATGTCTATGAGTCTGTTTCTATTTTGTAGATAGGTTCATGTTTGTGCCATAAGTTTATGCCATATTTCAGATTCCACATCGAAGTGATATCATGTGGTATTTGTCTTTCTCTTTCTGACTTCACTTAGTATGATAATCTCTAGTTGCACCCATATTGCTCCAAATGGCATTATTTCCTTCTTTTTATGGCTGAGTAGTATTCCACTGTATATATGTACCACATCTTCTTTATCTATTCATCTGTCTGTGGACATGTAGGTTGTTTCCATGTTTTGGCTATTGCAAATAGTGCTGCTATGAACATAGGGGTGCATGTGTCTTTTTGAATTATAGTTTTGTCCAGGTATATTCCCAGGAGTGGGATTGCTGGATTGTATGGTAATTCTATTTTTAGTTTTCTGAGGAACCTCCATATTGTTTTCCATAGTGGCTGTACCCTCTCTGACTTCTTTTACAGCCTTCCTCGAATGCCAGGGCTTCCCTCACAATTCTATCTAAAATTGCACCTTCCCTCTCTCCCCAACCATCTTTCACTCTTTACCATCTTGTCTGGCTCTATTTTTAATTCAGAGTGCCTATTGTTACTTGACATATTTTATAATTACTTGTTTATCATCTAACTCCCCTCTCAAGAATATCCCCAGTGCTTAGAACAGTGGTGTTATACAGTAGGTGCTCAGTAAATGTATGTTGAATATATTAATCAAAATAATATATTGGTTATTTGTAAAATATACTGTTTTTAAATATACAGAAAACACTGCTAATAAATGTACAAAACTTGAAGAAAATAAGTTAATAAACTACCAGTTTTAGAACATTCCCTGTATTAGAAAAAAAGTTTATAAGCAAATTATTTATTATAACATGGTTTCTCCTTTAATTACTAACTAGCTTAGTAAAACTATTTCTGGTCATCTGATCTTCTTAAATGCAGAAATTATGGCAAGAGCTTTAAAGCCCTTCAGTAAATTGCCTGAATGCTCTCCCCATGCAGTAGATGGCATAAATGAAAAATACTGATAAGTAGAAATCTCTTTTTGAACTCAGTAATTATTGTCTGTATATTAATCTTTTTCCATACCGGTTGATACAAAATTCTAGAATCATAATAACTAACTAGACTGCAACTCCCCACCTGCCCTTAATTGATTTTATCTCAGCTGAGATACTCTGAAGGAAATTATTGATATGTAGTTTAGCCTTTTAGGTTCCATTTTGCTTTGACAATATCAGATCTCCCAAACCAAAAAGTTAGTTATATGTCAACCAAGCATGCTTTTGTCAAAACTATTGACCTTTTCAAATAGACTCACAAATAGACTCACAGATAGAGAGAATAAACTAATGGTTACCAGTGGGGAGAAGGAAGGGAGGAGGGGCAAGATAGAGGTAAGGAGTTAAGAGATACAAACTACTATGTATAAGATAATTTGTTTAATCTTTGATTAAAAAGTTATTTTTAATCAACCCCTTAACTGCTACACAGAGTCACGTTATGTATCTGAGTATTTTTGTTAGATATGTAGTAACAGTTTAAATGTTATGTAAGCCTCAAATAATCTAAAGATTTTTCCACATCTCCAAATAAATGACATTATTTGAAACAGATACTGGGAAAATTTTTTTATCTCACTAATCATCATTGTTCTACGGAATTATGGTAGTAAAAATACAGTTTACACTAATATAAATATGCAAAATGATTTTAATGAAAAGAGAGTATTGTGTGGTTCTGTAAATCTAGTTTTTTGCTCATTTTAATCAGTGCATAGTAGGACAAGAAAGCCCCCATCAAGAAGTAGGAAATAAGAGACAAAGGATTTCATTTGGAAAGTTAAACTCTAAATTCAGCACATTATATGTAAGGCCAGGGATGACATTGTATGAAGATAGAATCACTTGCAAGAAAAACCTGACATCAAATGGATTAAAAAATTAACTTTGCTGGAAAAAAAAAATGCACCAACTGAATTTTGTCAGAAATGTATACAGAAAAAAAAAGGAGAGTTTTGGCAGCAGCCATCTATCATTATGCAAGAAAGAGATTGCTCTGAACCAAAAACTTAACCCCTCTTATAGAATGAGAAAGTGAAATCTACTGAGAAAATGGATACATCTGTCTATTTTAGCCTGTGGGCATTAAATATTCAAATCATATAACTATTCCTCCACCCTGTCCCCACCACTCAGACACCAGTTCTGATCCTATTGTCAACCAGCAATCTTCTGATAATGGTCTCCTCATGTAGCTTGCGTGAAGGAAATGTGCTATGACAGTTATATTTCTATTGTAAAAAAATAAATTGGCATTGTAGCTTATATATGTCACTTTTGATTTTAATCAACATGAGTCAGCCTTTTCAAGTTTGATCAACTTGATACAATGAAGTGTACCAAGAATTTGTCCTTATAATGCAGAAGACCAGGTCACCATGTCCTACACTATTATTAAATAAGTATTGTAAATGTCCCTTAGCAAGCAGTGTCTCTCTTTAACAAACTAGGGATCTCTTTTTCGCATCATTAAGATCAAGTCTACAAATCCTACAGTACCATACTACAAATAATTGTAAACTTCCAAGGAAGTATGTTTTCTAACTTTGAAAAATCTTGATACATTTCTAGATCATTGCATTATAGACTATATTATGGACTCAAAATGTTTCTGTAGTTTATCTTTTTTCCCTTACTAGAGAGTAAGCTTTTGCTTTCCCTTATTTAAAAATTGAGTATTATACATAAAGGAGAATTTTTTAAGTCTGTATAGATGTAAAGAAATTTACACGTTTTTCTAATTCCTTCTTTATAGAACTCTATTATGATTCTAAGGTATCTTTTGGGAATTCTACTTCTATTATTTCTTTCAAGATTTCGCTTCAAGCACCTGCATCCCAGGAGGACATACACATGAGAAATCTCAGGGCCTTACATAATTGCCTCTGAATAACCCTTAAATTAGTTCTTAATCAAAAGCAGGAATCTTTCCATGTAAAGGGTCAACCCTGTTAAATAAAGACTGAATTTTGTAGTATCTTGATTCTAGTCATAGTGCACATGGTAATGCCTAGTTCTGCTCTTCACTAGTAATTTAAAATCCTTCAATCAACAGATAGCAAGACAAATGTTTAAATAAGCCTTTAATGCTTTTAGGCTTTTATCTATGCATTCATGTTTCCTACTCCTACTCTACTTCCAACTAATCCAGTAATTAAATATGGAATGAGAAAAAAACAATTTAGTAGGGCTTCCCTGGTGGCACAGTGGTTGAGAGTCCGCCTGCCGATGCAGGGGACACGGGTTCGTGCCCCGGTCCGGGAAGATCCCACATGCCGCGGAGCGGCTGGGCCCATGAGCTATGGCCGCTGAGCCTGCGTGTCTGGAGCCTGTGCTCTGCAACGGGAGAGGCCACAACAGTGAGAGGCCCGCATACCGCAAAAAAAAAAAAAAAAAAAAAAAAAAAAAAATCAATTTAGTAATAAAATCAACACCTTACACATTTGGAGCAATATAAGTCACGTGTTTATATATATTTATTCTACAAGCGCTATGTCTAACTTCTGGACACTGATAAATCAGGTTGCAAACTGGTAACAGGTAGAATATATACACATAGAACAAGGCACATAGAAATAGGTATTTGCCTACAGAGAATAATTTGATTTAAATTCACTTGAAACAATATTTAGTTGAATATTTCTTTCACACTAAAAATATGCTAGATTAAAAACTGCAGAGTACTAGGATAAAAAATTGAGGGTTATACAATTCAGTAGAGAACTGACCCATGCTATTATGAAAACATAATGGTGTTCTGATCACAATTCCAATTTGTGGGGGAGGGAGGTTTCCCCCACACCACCAAGCAATGCTCTAATATCAGCTGAGTGTCCAAGAATTCAACTCACTTCTGACACTATCTACCCTGAGATAGCATCCGATCCCACAGATAAGGATTCAGTCATACAAGACTGTCCCCACCCCGCCCCCAATTCAGACACCATTAGAAAGCCCAGGTTGTCACTTGTACTTTTGACCAACTATTAGCTGTAAATCAAGACCCCCCTCCCTAGGTTCAGTTAGTTTGCTAGAGTGGCTCACAGAACTCAGAAAATGTTTTACTTACTGGATTGACCAGTTTCTTATGCAAAGATATCTCAGGAACAGCCAAATGGAAGAGGTGCATAGGACAAAGTATGGGGAAAGGATGAGGAGCTTCCATACCCTTCCAGGTGCCCCAGTCTCTCCAAATCCCCACAGGTTCACATCGTTCATTACATAGGCATGATTTTTATATGTATGTACTTATTTTTAATCATTCACCATGTTGAATATATGGAAACTAGTTTGAACTGATAGGGAAAGAATTTGCTTTGAGTCATGATGATAAATTAATTAATCAATAATTACATTACATAGGCATGATTGATTCAGCCTCTAGCTTCCCCGGAAATCAGATGTGGGACTGACAGTTCCAACCCTCTATTCATGATTGTTTCTCCTGACAACCAGCTCCCATCCTTAGGTGCTTTCCAAAAGTCACCTCATTAACATAAACCCATTCGTGGTGGGAAGGGGCTTGTTATGAATAACAAGACACCCAGTTTACGTTTATGTCACTGAAGGTATTTCTAGAACTGATGACAAGAGGCTAAATATTATAACAAAAGGTACTCCCATTGCTCTTTTTGCTCAGGAAATTCCAAAAGTTTGGGGAACCATGGAGGAAGACCAAATATGGATAAGAAATATATACTGGTTATATATCAAATGTATATTATAAATCACAATATCATAAAATATAGCCCAACTTTGGTGATGGAACAAATTGGAACTTAATAAGTCTATCTCCCCAGCAATGATGGAACAGGTGGTAGTGAAAGGAGATAGAATTTGGGAAAAAATTCCCAGAAATGAGTTGGCTCTTCAATCATTAGATTGTCAACAAACAGTGGCATTCCAAGCCAAGGCAATAGCATATACGAAGGCATTTGAAGTATACAGTGTGCAAGCTTTGTATCCTGGGAAAACCATCCTGCTTAATGTCTTTGTGATGCTGTTTTAATCAAAGGTTGACTTTGAAGATATGAAAGGAAACATGGTTTAAGTAGGATCAGGAAAACTATTATTCTCTTCAATTCAGAAATTATCAATTCACTATCACATGACAGTCACTCAGGCACTGGAAATACATTGTCCATTTATTAAAGTCAGAGATAGAGCATTAGTAACCGTCACTAGGTCTGACATATAGAGGATGCTTAAAGAATATATGTTAGATAAGTCATGGTTTCTGACTTCTAGAGTTTTATAGTCGGGCAGGGTAAATGGACATACAAAAGAATCACAGTGTTGTATCTCACACATAAAAATGAAATAAATACAGGGTACATAAGAAAGTCAAATGTTTGTATGTCCTGCTAAGATACTTGGATTTTGTGCTTTGGGCATTGGGGTGCCTTGACAGGTTTTTAAAGCAGAGTATCAAGGTGATCATATTTGTGTCCTAAAAAGAAAAGCTTTGTTGGGGGACTTCCCTTGTGGTCCAGCGGTTAAGACTCCATGCTCCCAGTGCAGGGGGCCCGGGTTCAATCCCTGGTCGGGGAACTAGATCCCACTGCAACTAAGAACCTGTATGCTGCAACTAAAAATCCTGCATGAAGCAACAAAGATCCCGCATGCTGCAACTAAGACCCAGCACAGCCAAATAAATAAATGAATATTAAAAAAAAAAAAGAAAGAAAAGAAAAGCATTGTTGATTATGAAGGATGGATTGTATATATGGGAATGAGAACCTGGAATGGGAAATTTATCAGATGGCTTTGGTAATAGTCTGGATCACCATTACTAAGGACCTGATACAAGAGGGTGGCAGTCAAGACTAATGTGAAAAAACTGATAAGGAAACATATAGGCGAGATAATTGGTAAAATGGCCTTTAGTACAATGGTAAAGGGGAAATAAGGAGTTAAGGATGAATACTGTGCTTCCAATTTGGTGACTAGGCAGATGCCAACATCATAATATGGAAAAAAGCGACAGAAAAATGTTGAGTTCATGTTTTAGAAATGTGACCAATAAGGCAACTGGAAAATAGCACAGTGTTGAAAAACAGAGACTCTGGTTTGGCTTCTTACTAGCTTTGTGACTTAAGCAACCTTTATGTGTTAGTCAAGGTCTCCAGAAAAGCAGAACCACTAGGAGGAATGTCTAAGTCACAGAGCCAGTAAGAAGTAGAACTAGGATTTAAAGTCAAGCAGCCTAACCTCATAGGAAATTTATTATGAGGAAATGGCTCACAAAGCTATGGAAGCTGAGAAGTCCTGTGATCTGCTGTCTGCGAGCCGGAGACCCAGGAAAGCCAGTGGTATAATTCAGTCTGAGTTCAAACGCCTGAGAACCAGGAGAGCCAATGGTATAAATTCCAGCCCAGGGGCAGGAAAGACCCATGTCCAAGCTCAAGCAGGCAGGAAGGAGATGAATCTACTCTTTCTCCTCTTTTTGTTCTATTCAGGCCCCAGTGGATTGGATAACGCCCACTGACATTGGAAAGGGCAGTCTGCATATTGCCCACCACACTGGGGAGGACAGTCTACCTTACTGAGTCCACCAATTCAAATGCTAATCTTGTCCAAAAACACACTCAGAAACATCCAGAAAAAATGTGTGATCTGGGCACCTTGTGGTTCAGTCAAGTTAACATAAAAAATTAACCATCACACCTTCTGTACCTCAAAGTCATCATCTATAAAATGGTGATAATAATCGTACCTCAAAAATCGCTGTGGGAATTTAGTGATTTAATATTCTTAGAGCACTTAGTTCAGTGTTTGGTCCATAATGGAAGCACTATGTAATTGTTAGCTTACAGTGAAACTCAAAAGTAAAGCTGAGGCTCAAAAATACAGATTTTTGAAGTCACCTGCATATGTATTGTGGTTAAAGCCATGGCAGTATGGAAGGGATGGCTCAAGATGAATGTCCAGCATGGGAATACAAGCTGTCCACAGGTAATACCCTAAATGCAAAGAAAAGGAAGTAAAGAAGGTTGATTTGAAGAAGTATTCAAATGAATCAGAGTGAAAAAGGAGAGGCTGGAGTCTCATAGGCCACCGAAGACAGACAAGAGTTTCAAGAAGGAAGGTTTGACGACCCTTATTAAAAACTTGAAGAGTATTTGGCAGAGTAACTGAACTGAAAATAGGTCAATAAGGCTTTGGTTTCCAAAGATGAAAAACCATTTCAAAAAACAGGTCAGGGCTCTGGTTCCACCTCTCTCTTTGTCTCATGGCCCCACCTTCCTTCTCTTGGCTTCATTATCAGGCACGTAGCAAAGAAGCCAAATCAGTGCTAAGAGTTCCTTAAAGACACAGCAACATCCAGAGATCAGAAAGGGTGTTTTCTCTTTTTGAAATAAGTAACTCCTTGCCCAGAAGTGTTCCCTCCAGCAGATTTTCCTCCTGACTTGTTGCAAAATCATTTGCAAAGAGAATCAGGCACCCCAAGCTTAGATAAATGTGGCTTCTCCCCTGATGTTGAAGGTGCTACTAGTTTTCCCTGAATCAAATGGCTATGAGGCAGAGAAGACTGCATGATTACAACTAGGGTTATTTAGGAAAGAAGATGTAGAAAGGATGCACATTCAATAGACAAGTCTTCTGGATCACTGAATCTCACAAATTTAATATGCAAAAAAGCCACCTGAAGATCCTGATAAAGTGAAAATTTGGAATCAGTGAAGTCTGTAGGAGACTTTTGAACATAGACCGTTCTAACAGTCTCCTAGGTGGTGCCAATAATGCTGGCCCAGGGACAACAATTTGAGTAGGAACGTGTGAGAGTGGTCATTATGCACTTACTTTGAATTTGGCCTTCATTGGTATTTGAAATACAAAGTATGATTAATCATAGTCTCTGTCCTCAAGGGGATAAAGACTAGTGAGGTATTTATAGTCTAATGATCAAGACTAATGAGGGATTTATAGTCTAATGATAGTCTAGATTTCTAGCATAAAAAAACAAAAACATATAAAGATACCAAAACAATCCTGAAATTAGAAATATAATTATACATAAAAACTTCAATGTAAAGTAAGTTAATATTTTTTAACCTTATGGATTACATGCTAATTCCAATCACTTTGCAACGATCTTTTAAGGCATTAACTCATTTATTCCTATAGTTAATATATGTGATATGGAGGTGAGCAATATATTTTATCTCTATATCTTTAGGTATGGAAGTAGAGAAAGCACTTTTTTTTTCATTTATAATTTATATCCTGTCTATTTGCCAATCTATTTGAATTTACTTATGAAATTATTTCTGAATTCCTTGGATATTTTGTGGCAAGCATGGACCTCATTATAATAACAAAATAGTAGGTCTGCATAATCACTTCTTTAAGGCTTCACAATATAAGAATAAGTTTTATGTTAGTCCCGGTCCTCTGAGAAGCAGATGCCAAAACAGAATTAAATGAGAAAGAAGTCTCATAAGCCTGTGAAAGAAAATGGGAGAAAGCTAAGGGAGATGTACAATCATTAGACCATGATACAAATCTGACTCCTAGGAAAAGAAAGCAGAAAAAGAAGGAAAGGAGGCAAGTCATAGGTAGTGAGTGAGTGAGTGCAGAGACATCTCAGACTGCCATGCAATCAATTCTAAGAAAAGTTAGGCAAGGCAGCTAGTGAGTCCATAAGGCAAAATCTCTCATCAGGAGAGTTCCGCGTCTCTGAGGAACATGCCTGCCTTGGTATCCCTGCCATGCTCAGTCATTGGCAAAGAAAAGCCTGAGGAAAGCCCAATGGCACAAGCAGCTGTATGAATTTCAAAGCTCATTCTGGGCCATCAGACTCTTAAATTCCCTGCAGCTGGAGATCTGAGAGGCAAGTGGGAGAATGCTAACGGCCATCCTAGTTATGTCAACTATACAGTGTCATTTGCAGATCTAGTCCAGCCAAGCCAACTTTTGTACCTTTAAATTTGTTCCATTCAACGATAAGCACAAAATGACAATTGATCTACAGGTGCTGTCAGCATATGCTTCTTGTCATCTTAAAAGCATTTCCAATTTGTCTTATTGCATAAGCTAAACAATTAGAATTAAGATCCCAGCATGTGTGAGCCTTCTGGAGGCCTTGCAGAATTCTTACAGTCCTGTGGATAGTAAGACTGGGCATACAAAAGGACACATTTCAGCACATTCAGGAAAGCCGTAACATGCAAACTTGTCACTATAGCTACTTACCACTGAATTCTGTTACTTAATGCAGCACATTAAGAAAAACATAGGAAAAAACTAAATGTTGCAAATAACATCTAGAAGACTCTCAAGGTGTTGCATGATGCACAGACCAAGTACTGGGGACAATATGAAAATTATAATATTCAATCTTCTTTTATAGATGAAATCTTGAAATTTAAACGTACCACAGATATAGTCTATGATTTCATTGTCAGTTTCTTTAGCGATACTTACTACTTTCCTTTTATAGGAATTTATATATTAAAAAGCCAATAGAGGGCTTCCCTGGTGGCGCAGTGGTTGAGAGTCCCCCTGACAATGCAGGGGACACGGGTTCGTGCCCGGTCCGGGAGGATCCCACATGCCGCGGAGCGGCTAGGCCCGTGAGCCATGGCTGCTGAGCCTGTGCGTCTGGAGCCTGTGCTCCACAACGGGAGAGGCCACAACAGTGAGAGGCCTGCATACCGCAAAAAAAAAAAGCCAATACAGGATCACCAAAAATTTTGTAGTCTCTTGAATTTCAGTCCCTATTGTGATTTCAGTGGTGTGCTCATCCAACAAAAGAGAGAGCAAAATGCTTAAAAGTTATGAAACATCAATCTATACATGGAAGAAGAGAATAATTTAGCAAAGCATCAAGACTTGGCTTTAAAGTACTGCAACTGTCAAGTGTTGAGGAAAAGATAATAGTGCCTGGTGCCCTACATTCAGGAATGGGGGTGTTCTGCAATCAAGACTTCTGGCCAACCACAAGTCAGCAACAATTTTTCAAATAGTGATTAGTTTTGAAAATGTATTCTGCAGTAGTGAATCAAAGAATAAATCTTATTTGTGCATCAATGCAGGACAAACTTTTGGTTTGTCATCACACAAGTTGTATTACAAAACTAATCAGTTCCACAAAAAATGGGGTACACACTGATTCGGTCAGTTTCTTTCACAGCTGCATAGTATTTCTAGAAATGTAAAGTATGATGAATCTGGATAAATAAATAAAATTTCAATATTTTTTCTCGAAATAAATGCTTGTAATTCTATAAGAAAAGAATTACAAGCATTTTAACTGCTTGTAAAATATTTACATAGTGCTTCCTGATGATTAATAGATTTAATAAAGAGCTTCTAGTTTCATAGCATAGTTGAATAAAGCCAATTAAAAAAGTTAATGGAAAAGATCCCAAGTCTTAATTAATTTTTTTAAAGCCTAGTTTAAAAATTGAATTTAGTTTGTTAAAATTTCACAAGCAAAACATTTTACAAATCTTTGCAAAAACAAAAATATAGTTTAGAATTTAAAACAGTAAATTTATGCTTCAGAAATTGCAAGGTGCTGTAGAAATGTAAGTTACTATTAAAAACTACTGTATTCCCCAAATTATTAATGCAAATATAGTACACCAGAACATTGGGGTATATTCAAAGATTGCTCTTAGGAACTTGAAAACCTCTCATAATTGTTATTAAAAGGAAAATTGATGTGCTATAGAACATAATACTTTAGAAAATTGCTTGTAAATATTAAAAGAAGCCTGTGCAGTCAATTTATTTGTCATAGAAGAGGCAGTCTCAGATGCTTTTGAGCTTACCTTATTGCTCCTTAAATTCAGAGCAATTTAAAAAAAAAATTAACAGGAATGCTTGATGGTTGAAAACTATCTGTGACAAACACAATTGAATTTTAAACTATTTCAGATAAAAGTGGCAGAAGGAATTATCTCTACTCTTTTAGATTAAAAACCTTTTGTTTAAGGTCTCTTAGACAAGGACTAATTTGAACCTTTTTTTTTTTAACTCTTTAAAAAGTTGGTAAGCAGAAGCAGTGCTAGTACAGAAGTATGAATGAGTGCTCATCATTTCCCCCTCCCTTCTAAGGAAAATGTGAAACAGGTTTGCAGAAGAAAATAGCACACTGCTCCCTTGAAGGCAAATTTTCATTCCAGTTTTACTAGATCTTAACTACAGTCTGCAAAATCTACTTCTGATATTTTATGCTAAGCACATCTTTTGTTAGTAGCTAGAGGATAAGCATGCTCATTTTTTTAGAAGTTATATAAATGGAAAAGAGTGGTATTATGCAAAGGCTTTTATAAGTATCACTCATAATAAAATCAGTGCTATTCAGTCCATGTAAGCATATTCAAGAAGAGTTTTTCTCTGATCCACAAAACAGATTTCTACAAATTATTTCACACTAAGGGATATGACTCTCTCTTACAGATTAAAAACAGAACACAGAAGTTCAGTTTCCAAAAATCAGGTATTTATACATTATAAAAAATATGTAAATTAGATCAACCAAAATAAAGAAAATTCCTTCTTCTAAATTTCATTATTTGTGATTGTGTTTAACAAAGAGAGATAATGAAATGTAATTCCAAAAAAAAAGTGACATTACTTGCTCTAAATATTACATAGAACCAACTCAGAAAAGTTGGTTTATGTAATAGAGTTGGCTAACTTTTCTTTGATAGTAAATTCAAGTAAAATTAAGGTAAGGGTGTGTGTGTGTGTGTGTGTGTGTGTGTGTGTGTGTGTGTGTGTGTGTGTGTGTGTGTGTATGTGTATGTATGTGTATGTATGTGTATGTATGTGTATTACCATTCAATATATTTGTCAGCTCCAGAGCATTGAGGAGGGCTGGACAGGCTGTCCATACCCAACAGATGCCACTATTGTAAGCCTCTTTAGAAAGTGCCATTTAAATTTAGAACCAAAAGATAACAAATAGGTAGATACATGAGAGGAATAAGGTGTTGTGAAGAGAATTATTCTAGGCAGAGGAGAGAGAACTAGCAAAAGGCCCAGAAGCAGGAAAATGATTGCACTTTCAAGTTTGAGGAAATGAATGAATGGCAATGTGGCTAAGCAGTGACCTTCAAAATTCTTGACTCCGACCTACAGCAAAGTTAACTTTATATTGCCACTTAATACACATGCAACCACACACATCCATAAATATAACCTGAAAGAGTTTTATGAAACATTTTTTCTTGCTACATGTTATAATACGCTTTGATCTTTGCTTCAATTATTTTCTTCTTCTCTCTCTCAAATACAGATGAAGGCCATAAATTGACTTCACTCTGTACTAATTGGTCACCTTGCAGTTTGTAAAACAGGGTAGAAGAGAGTATGGTAGAGACTGGTTAGGATGATAATGGCAGCCAAGATAAGCAGGTCCCAGAGAGGGTGAGGTGTGTAGGCCACCAAAAAGGATTTGCTTTATCTAGAGTGACAGATTCAGCAAACAAATACATACATTGGAATTTCAGATAAACAGTGAATAGCTTTTATTATAAAACATCTCATCAATACTTGTACTACAGTAATACAATACTTATACTTAACATGTAACACCCTGCATTTTATCTGGCAATTGTAATCTAAGGGTGATGGAAAACCATTAAAAGATAGTAATCTAGAGTGGTAAATGGAGAGATAAATGATCTGATTTCCTTTAATATCCCTCCAGTTGCCACGGGAAGAGAGGCAGATAGAGGACCCTAGGATCATGAACTCTAGAATATTGGTTTAATGTAATTTAAGACGGAATTTCAGCCATATTCCAAGTCCCGGAGCAAAAAAAGGGTTAACTGAACTAAGTTAGCCTATCATATGCTAACATTATACATGCTTTAAATTTTAGTTTTATTTCTCAAAATAACATCAGTTAAAATGTTATCCAGATAATAAGTGCAAACTTTTACAATTCTTCTACTGAAAGAACACGGTATTTTTTTTTCTTTTTAAGAAAAATTTTATCATGCTCCACTGATGGGAGCCTCAGCATGCTTCCAGGTCCCTGGGAACTGAGAGTTTAGAGGTTTGGATATGGTTTCAATTCCAAAGAGAGGAAAATGGACCCTGGCTGCTAATCCCCACAGGCCTCCATAGCACAGCCTGTGCTGTTGCCTCAGTGCATAGCCCTTGAGTTTTGGGGGGAAATTTTAGAATAGAATTTTTCATGCGGTGACATGTTTCCACAGATAAATCATATAGTGGTGTCCTGATTTAAGTGCCTTTCCTTAAATTTTGTTATAAAATATTCACAGAAACTTATTTAGTGTCACGGCTCCTTAGAAAATAGTAAGTCTAATATAGTTGTCTCTACCCCAGTAAGTCAAACAGTCACTTAAAAATTTGTTTCACTTTTTAATTTTCCATAATTGTTTTAAAAAATAATTTCTTAGAATCATACTCCTAGAGCAGTGATAGCCCATGTCTTTAATGACTTAACATTTTAATTTAAAAATGTCATATTGTTTCAATACCCCTTCAACTAGATTCTGGAAATCTAACTCTCTAATTTAGAGAGACTTAGTTTCCCTGCATAATTGTCCATGAAATCACTAGGATTCCTCAGCATCCCTTAAAAGGAACAGGCTAAAGCACTTAAGCCCTATGAAATAAGTTAAGCAGAGAAAATCTTTTGTTCTTTAAAAGTTAACAAGCATCAGCGGAAATAACACAGGACAATCTTTGGGGCCAGCAAAGAAATATGTGGAGGACAGCTTATTCAAATATCAAACTTAATTCTAATATTAGCCACTCCGATTAAGTTGTAATCTGAAAAGATAATGCCCATTTGCATTAAATATAACAAAGGAGTCCCAAGTAACACAGTAGATGATAGATTTCTCCTCCTGTAACTATAATAGTCCATGGATTAGCCAATATCAAGTCTGCTTTTGATCTTGGCATTTTACAGGAACACAATAAATGCATTATATATAGAAGTTCATTTGAGTCACAAGCTATTTCCATATGTCTATTATGCTTTAACAGACATAGCTACAATAGGATTTTTCCACATTAAATTGAAGCCACCTTTCATTTCACTCAGCATTTAGAAGAATTTAGATTTCTTTAGAATTAGAGCATTATAATTACGTGCCTACCCTCTCTCAGCAATTTTCTATTTAAAGTGAATCCAATTATACCTTTTTCTTTCCCAAATATTAATAAAACCTCATATTAATCAATAAGAGTTTTCATCATTATTTATAGCTGTAGGAAGTTGCCATAACTTGTAGTGAAGATTACATTTCCAATTATTTAAACCAGTTCCTGGTTTTAAGTCAGTTCAGGGGTCTCTAAAATCATGTCAAATTAGATAACCTAAACTAAAAATACACAGGTCACACTCATCAAATATCATTAAGAATCCCATGCAGTATGATATAATTCAGTTTGTTCCAATATAAATGGTCATATTTTCATAATCTGAAGGTACCAGAATTCTTTCTTTATTCAAGTATTGAGGTACTTTAAATTTGTTTTTAGATCTGAATCTTTTTAATCCAATCCATAATCAGCATATGATTTTAGTTTTTGATATATAAAATAGCTATAATTACAACAATTAGGCCAACAGGAATACTTTAGTAATTCATGAAGGTTAAAAAAGTTTAAAAGATCTACTTTCAGTGGATCATGGATTAGCACAACTATTTACCCACTCATTAACTAGGTTTTAATCCCTATAGTCCATTTTGGAAAGATGTTTATTGTTAATGTACTACTTTTAAAAATCTAGCAGCCTTGGTAATGTGGTGGAAAACTGACTTGTTGTTCTTATATCCTTTCCATTTTGTTTTCTACAATATAAGAGAGAATATTTAGAGATCAGTAATTTCCCTCAAATTTTCTTCATATGCATATGAAAATTATGGCAAGTCTTCTTAGTTTTGTTGAGTAAAGTGCACTTCATATATAACCTTCAGAATTATTTTTCATGTCAAATCATCTATGTGACACTTCCCTCACACATATGCCATCATGTATTACATGATATAATTCAATATGTGATGGCTTCCATTTATAGATTACATTTTGTAGATGAATACATTAATGGATTAATAGACTATCCAAACCTCCCAGTTAAGTATGCCAGATACTACCTCTTTGGAATACAAAGCTTTACCTCTTGAAATCTACCATCGATAACAATACTATAAACCCTGTAAATATATTAGCAAACTTGGCAACTAAAATTACAGCACAGTTGAGAGCCTTCATGTCAGTACTTATAATGTGAAACAATGGAATGGAAATCTAAATGGTCCACAATTAGATATTATGGCACAAATGAAATACGACATGGAAAGAAGTTAAAAAGCAAGCTACAAATAGGTCTGTGTCTTTATTCCTGTTTCACCTCTAGGTTCTTCATGACATTTTTTTTTTCTTAAATTCCATATATTTGTGTTAGCGTATGGGGAGGGGGAAGAGTAAGCTGTGACAAAGTGAGAGAGAGGCATGGACATATATACACTGCCAAACGTAAGGTAGATAGCTAGTGGGAAGCAGCCGCATAGCACAGGGAGATCAGATCGGTGCTTTGTGACCGCCTGGAGGGGTGGGATAGGGAGGGTGGGAAGGAGGAAGATGCAAGAGGGAAGGGACATGGGAACAGATGTATATGTATAACTGATTCACTTTTTTATAAAGCAGAAACTAACACACCATTGTGAAGCAATTATACTCAATAAAGTTGTAAAAAAAAAAAAAGCAAGCTACAAAACAGTATTTGTAAAATGAAACTTTGTTGTGGGGAAGCCTATATGTCTTTGTCTAAAAATATAAACACAAAACTATTTAAAACTGATGATCTCTAAGTAAATTATGAACCCCTTAATGGTTTTTTTTTGTGTTTCCTAGTTATATTTCTATGATGGTTATATATTATCTTAGTAAAGTTTTTAAAAAGTCAATACAAGGCACTTTTATAAAAAGTTATTTTGTAGCTATAAAATGCTGTCTGTGCCAGTAAAATTTTACCAAGGAATATTAAATATCATGCCTTCGTAATCCTAGCACCTTAACGTGTGTGTTCCTTTCTCTCCCTAAGGATAATATAAATTAATGCTCCTATACATATATTGCATCTTCTGCTTAGAACATCATATTCATTAATATGAGTCCCAGCCATTCAGTGTTGTCAATTTGTCTACCTCATTTAATACAATGTGATGAATTTGTAAGGCAGCCCTTCCTCAAGTCCCAATTTCAAGAAAAAGAAAATTTATAACAATACTATATTAATCATGGTTGGCTTAAATAAAGAAATTAAGCTTCTTTTAAAGGTACTAAATATGGTTTTTCCCATTAAAAGCTATTATATAAGTAGTTACTTGTGCACAAATTCTCTCAAGATATTTAGCACTATTAATATGCAACATATTTAAATCAGAAAGTGTGTTTTAGGAACAAATATTTTAGACTAATTTTCAGAAAACTTGAATTACAATTCTTACCTTGAAATAAGGGGATGGATTTTCTGAGTAAGTGGCCTTAACCTTTCCAAGAATTAGCTCTATACTTGGAACATGAGAAGTCTCACATATTTATAAAATTTTTGTTATAATAGTATAGTTTTTCTTCATCCACTAATTACTTTAAATTTTTCATATTAGTTTTAATGTACTCTGCCATATTTGGTGGCCCAACTTTTGTAGTTGTTCTCAGGTAAGCCATATATTTTTATCTTTTCTGTTTTTTGGCAAATAGGTTATTTCACTATTTCACTTATAATCTTTTTTATTAATATATTTTATTATTTTTCATTTGGTTTATTTATTTATTTTTTTTTACCAAGCCTTTCAGAATAGCTTATTTTTACAGTACTGAGAAATATTATATCATATACATTGTTACAGAGAAATAGGAAATGTAGATAATTCATGAATTATATTAACTGTAAAGACAGGAGCACTGCCTCTGTCTACAGTTTGTTTCTGAACAATATTTTTCTTACATCACCTAAGAGGGATCAACATTGAGGATATTAAAGTTAATTTTAATATTTGTACTTGTTTTCCTAAAAGCCATATAATAGAATTTAAATTTTACTAATATGCCCAGGAAAAGGTCAAACTTCAAAATTCAAAGCGTTGTTTCTATTGAATATGTATTGTTTTCTCACCATTGTAAAGTCAAAAAAATCATTATTCGAGCCATCATAAGTACGGGACCATCTGTAGTCTAATTCCTAGCACATAGATATGCTCAATAAATATTTTTATAAGTAAACAAAATTTAAAAAAATAAATTTTACTAATATGACCATATTTTTACTTTATAATACATTTGTTAATTTTTAGCAGGAGTACCAGATTCTCCAGTAACAATAGACAAAACAGGTGAGCATAGTTTCCTTTCCACAACATATGTATTAACTTTTTAAAAGTACTATATGTAGGCTTAATAATATGTGGACATTTTTGTTTCAGAATAAAATCCATTCATACCTTTTTTAAGATACTAAATTCTCAAGTTAACCTGTGTCTTAAGAACACCAAAATGGAGTTTATATGACTTAAAACATGGCTCAGCCTCATTTTAAAATAAAGACATCTTTCAAAAAAAAAAAAAAGAAACACAGAGGGGAGTCAGCATTGGTAATGCTGAAAGGTCTCCCTTCAAACATACAATGAATTTAAAGCAAATGGCAATAATATGTTAGGACAAAACATGCATGAAAAAGAAAGGAAACAGCAGGAAATGAAGAATTTAAGACATTTCATACAGTTATGCTAGCACATCAGAAAGAGGAGGAAGTATTGTCAGGTTATATATATGTACATGCTTTCCACATTATAGGTTTGGGAGTAATAAAACATAAACAGACATTAGTCCTTTTGAAAGGAATGGTTCTTGTATGAAGCAAACTTTAACACACTCCTGAAGGGCACAAAAGTAGTAGACTTGGATATGAAGATTTGTCATGCCATTCAGCTGGAAGAACCAAAATCATATAGATGTCAGTTTTCTTTGATAATTTATGAATTGAAAATAGACTCCTATGAAAAACAAACAGGTATTTTTATGGAAGTAGACAAATAGATTCTGGTGCTCTTATACGAAAAACATACAAGCCAGAACAGCAGGGAGAAAGCTGAAAAGAAATAAGATAGGACTAATCTTACCAGATATTATGCTATATCATAAAGCCTAAAAAATTAGTAGTATTGGGATGTGAAAAGACAGGAAATGAAACAAAAAAAGCCAGAAATACTACCATGCACATTTGGTAACTGAGTATATGTTAAAGGCAGCCCTTCAATTTACTGAGCTAATGATGGACATTTTAATAAATGGTGTTGGGTCAAATGAGCACAATTCATAAAAAAAAAAAAATCAGGTTAGACTCATGCCTCACACCATATACCAGCATAAACTACAAAAGGACTAGAGGTCTAAATGCTTAAAAAATAATCTGTAAAGTCTCTATTAATTTTGAAGTAGGAGACACCTCTGTAAAACCAAAAACATCCAAAACAGAAAACAGTATCATCAAGGTCAAAAGACAAATGACAGTTTAAAAACCATTAGGTGGACAGTAGATGAGCAACTGGACATTTATGTAGTACCAAAGTATCATTACACATGTTACTTTCATGTTGTACAGGGAAGCACAAAACAGTGCTGTGGATCATTAGTCATTACTGCAACTTAGTGGTCAAACTCAGCGTTCATAATGGTGGTTCACACATACATTAAGAGCCTCCTGGGCTGATAAAATATGAAGTCCACAACATCATCTTGAATGCATTCTGGAAAGAAAAAAATAACAAATCCAAGCTTTCAGATTCACATGCACATTTACAGAATGTATAGGGGATAGAGAAATAAGTTAAAAGATACCTCAAAGAAACAATCAGACAAATCAAGACATCATTCATCAGGAAAGCCAGCCTAATCTCTTTAAGGAGTCTTTGAAATGAAAACTAAACCAAACAAATAACAACAACAAAAAAATCTGTTCTGGATTAAAAGAGACGTAAAGGACATAACAGGTAAATGCAGTAAATGAGTCTGGATTGAATCCTGGCTTAGCCAAACCAGCTACTAAGGATAGTTTAGGTAAATTTGGAGAAATCCAAATCTACTGATAAGATGAATGTATATTCACATGAAAAAAGCAATTGTTAATGAAAATTAACACGGCAGTTTGATCTCATTTCATGCACATGTAGTATGTATGCACATAGGTAGAAGATCTAAATATGTTTAAAATTCTTTGAGGTTATCAGTAAAGTTTTAAAAGTGGAAATATCAGTGTGGTCATAATAACAGAGTTTACTTTTTTACTTTTGCTTGTTTTTTTCTATTTTTCTACAATAAATATGCACAGCTTTTGTAATAATAAAAGGTTGTTTTTAATCTCTAAAAAATGATTGGTTCTGTAACATTAATAACACTCCTTTTAAACACAGTGTTATCTTTCTTGGTCATCCACCTAAAGAAATATATAGGTATCTTCAACATGTGATTCTCCAAATTCTCCTTATTTCACAAGATATACTTATGTATTTTTTAAATTTAATTTTTATTTTATATTGGAGTATATTTGATTTACAATGTTATGTTAGTTTCAGGTGTGCAACTAAGTGATTCAGTTATACATATATCCATTTTTATTCAGATTCTTTTCCCATATAGGTTATTGTAGAATATTGTAGAGTTCCCTGTGCTATACCATAGGTTCTTATTCATTATCTATTTTATATATAATAGTGTGTATATATTAATTCCAAACTCCTAGTTTATCCCACCCCCCATGTTTCTCCTTTGGTAACCATAAGTTTGTTTTTGTAGTCTGTGAATCTGTTTTATAAGTTATAAATAAGTTAATTTGTATCATTTTTTTAAGATTCCACATGTAAGTAATATCATATGACATTTGTCTTTGTCTGACTTACTTCACTTAGTACGATAATCTCTAGGTCCATCCATGTTGCTGCAAATGACATTATTTCATTCTTTTTTATGGCTGAATAATATTTCATTATACACACGCACACACACACCCACACACCACATCTTCTTTATCCATTGCTCTGTTGATGGACATTTAGGTTGCTTTCATGTCTTGGCTATTGTAAATAGTGCTGCAATGAACATTGGGGTGTGTGTATTTTTTGAATTATGGTTTTCTCTGTATATATGCCCAGGTGTATGTTTTTTTATAAGTTCTTGAAATCAGAAGAAGAGCAAATATAAAAGTAGATTCAAAACACTAAGCACATTTTATGGGAGAGTTGACTTTACATCTGTATAATGACAATTTCAGCAGGGCTGCTCAAGCTTTTTTGATTCTATTCTCCTATTGATTATTCAGACTTTAATATTTTAGGGTGAAGAAATGATTATTTTAGACTCCTTTGAAGTACTTTGTCCTGCTTTACTGGACTTCCTGATTTTGTGAGCAGTTTTATTTTCTTCCAGGACTTGGATCATATAGTTTGCCCTCATAAATATTTAAATAAGCATTATCAGTATTATTCACATATATTTAATAACGACCCTTCAGGAAAGTGGAACTGCTGCCACCTATAAAAGCTAATTGACACCTTTTGATGGATATGGTTTTGAGAGGAGCTGTAAAGAGCAGAGTAGGAGGCTGACAGCTGCAGTAAAGCGAACATAACTCCATCCCAGGGAAGACCAGTGATTGCAACTGGAGTGACAGTCTCCAGGTGGTTTCATTTATCTCTCTGATACCTTTCAAATACTTCTCTAGCAAAATGCCTTGAGCAAAACACACACATTTCCAGGTGTAGTCTTATTAAAAGAATACTGTAGAGGTGTGTAGAACTCTTTCAGGAAACAGTTCCAAAAATTCATATTTGTAAGAAAGTAGTTTAATCATTTCCCTTCTAAAAGTTTACTTCCAACAACTTCTGCAAATCTTGTGTGGTCTTGACCACTTACTATCTGTCAAACATTCAGGATCAAAAGGAAATTCTCTTTAATCATGACTTCTGCTCCAAACTAAGAATAAACAGATTACAAGACTCAATTTTAAGCTTCAATCCTAATGGAAATAAAATTGATAGAACAGAATTACCAGGATTATTTTCACTTGTTAAATGTAATCTTATTGAAACAGAAATTTCCCTGTGAAAACACTGATGGGGCATAGTGGGTGTTTCCTCATGCCTCCCCAAAATGTACTCCAGTAGTAGCCAAGAATAAAAAATAAACTCACCAGAAAAAAAAAAAAGAAAAGAAAGAAAAAAATGCACTTTCTCTCTATTGAAATAAAAGGATTCACAATCAGATCGCATGATAATTGTCCACAGATATTACAAAGAACAGATACTGGAGACCACTCACTGAACTTCTCTCTCCGTTTTCCTATGGTTGTGCTCTATTCAGTGTGTGTTTTGCAGCTGTAGCTGCAACAATCTGGGGAAAGCTGGAAGGAGATATTAAAGAACCCAAAGAAGAAAAAGAGAAGGTGGATAGAGAAGGATTGTTTCTGTTTTGAATTAATAGAAAAACTAGCAGAGGACCATTTCCCCCACCTGTATCTATATCAGTGCCATTTATTCCAATGTGGAAATAATTTGAACTGATGTACACAGAGGGAAAGAAGGAGAAGAAAATAAAGACCAGGCTATTAAAATAATCTATCCAAGTTTACTCACTTAAAAATGTGAAAAACAAAACCATGTAACTAGAGCATCACTGCCACCCTTTTCCCCCTTATCTCATACTTCATTTGCCATCTGTGCTATGTGTTTTGCCTCCTTTTTCCCTCTTAATTCATTATCTTATCTGCTTTTTTCCGGTTCCCTGACCCTATGAATGGGTGGTCTGTTTCATGTTCCTAGACACAATATTGCTGCTCAAATTCGATGGGCAACATAAGGTTTCTGTATTCACATACCATTTTATGCTCTGTTCCACACTTCTCATCCTTAGGATCATTAGTCACAGTATGTGTTCCATGCTGTGCCCAGAATGTCTCAGCTGATAATGACATACTCAAAGAGAATTTTGAATCTCTGTTTTACTAACAAAGTATCAGTATCCCACACAGTTTGTCCGTTGTGATTCTCCTCATTCTGAAGCTTAAGTCTTAACATACAGACAACATTTACCTCTTTAGAATTCCCAAAGTGTATTTTGGTCAACTGACAGTTTTGCAGGGTTAACAAATAGAAAAAGCCAATTTTTTAAAGCTTGACGTTAACAATGAAACATCTTTAAATAAGCTACAATTTTTTAGTATATTATTTCAAGCTGATTCAGTTTTAATCATGAATGTCATCCATGGACTGACAATATAAAAATTTGAAGAAAGAAGAAATTATCATAATTAAGTGTTGGGATTGAATGAAAATTCTTTTAGCGGTACAAGTCATTAATTTTTATAACAACAATCAGAAAAGATTGTAAGACAGCCTCAGAGGGAAAAAAATCTAACATCTGAACTTGATATCTACTGAAGTATATATAAGATTGCCATAGATTTTTATGAAGGCTTTACAAAAATCCTAATAGAATGAATGTTGGTATGTTGAAATCTGAAGGAAGGAATATGAAAATTACCAATAGTGGAAGTAAATTAAGATTCATAAATTCTACCACAATTTTAAATTCTAGCTTACCAGAAATGCTCTTTTCTTAAAATTTTTATTTTATATTAGCTTACAGTTGATTTACAATGTTGTGATAGTTTCAGATGTATAGCAAAGTGATTCATTTATACATGTACATATATATATTCTTTTTCAGATCCCTTTCCCATTTAGGTTATTACAGAATATTGAGTAGAGTTCCCTGTGCTATACAGTAAGTCCTTGTTGATTATCTATTTTATATATATATATATATATATATATATATATATATATATATATATAGTAGCATGTATATGTTAGTGCCAAATTCCTAATTTATCCCTCCCTTCTGAGTTTGTTTTTGTAGTCTGTGAGTCTGTTTCTGTTTTGTAAATAAGTTCATTTGTATCATTTTTTTAGATTCCACTTATAAGTGATACCATATGATATTTGTCTTTGTCCGACTTACTTCACTTATTATGATAGTCTCTAGGACTGCTCTTTTAATTATCTGTGCTCTGCTTGGCCTCCAGCCATTTCTTGTACTTAGACAATAGGCAATGTGTTAATTAAGTCTACAAAATATCCCCCTAATGAATCGTGCCTCCTGATATTCATACCGTTGGGTAGGCCCCTCCTACACTGAATCTGCTCTGACCCTATGTAACCAAAAGATTGTGGCATAAATAATGATGCATGAGTTCAAGACTAGCTTTCAAGCCTTGAAACTCTTAAATACTGGACTCCAGGAATACTCACTTATCACAATAGCCGTGTAGAAAGTCTAACAAACTAAGACCCCCATGCTATGAGAATACTCAGGTTAGCCAGGTAAAGAGGCCATATGGAGATGGCCATAGCCACCACAGCCCAGCTGTCAGACATGTGTGTAAAGGAATCATCTTGCATATTCCAGTTCTAGCAGGTCTCAAAGGGAAAAACAACAACTAAAACTGCAAATGTATGGCCCTACTTAAGCCATCTCCAGCCATTTGACCTACCCTAGATAGGGCCCCACTGATGAGCTATCCCTCCTATGGCCTACCTGAATTCCTAACCCACAGAATTTCAGTCATATTTAATGGTTGTCCTTGTATACCATGAATTATTGGGGTAATTCATTATGCAGCAGTAAATAACTGGGATAGAGTTTGGTTCCTAGATTCAGGATAAATGCATGAAAAAAATATAAAATATATGACGTTAGCTTTCACACGAGGCAGTGGGCAGAAGCTAAAGGACATTAAGGAAATGGTTATTATAAGCTGGAAAGGACTCAAGGAGTCTGCTGATGTGAGCTTGAAGGACGGTGAAGAAAAGGCACCAATTATATGCTGACAGAAGAGTTGCAGAAATTGTTATCTGTGGTAATGTGAAAAATAGAAAGGGATTATAATGATCTTGTGGATAATTAAGGAGATTTCAACACCAAATTTTGAAAGTTCTACATTGCTTCTTTTAGTTGTATATAATATGGAAGAGAAAGATGCCTTAAAGAAAAAGTAGTTCTGTTTTTTAACATAATTTAGAGGACATATATAGGAACCAGGAATTGCTGGATTCCAAAATAAAAATCTTTCTTCTCCCCAGCAAAATATTCTCAAAGTAAGAAATGGGCAAAGATAAAATCCAAACTGAGAAGGTTAAGTTATTTATTAAGATAAAAAAATGATGCCCCATAGAAAATTTCTGCTCTTCAAAAGACTTAAGGGTCTTAAAGACATACCTTATTGAATCTTCTGTTAAATAATAGGGCTCCTAAGATTTTAAGGGAATTGTTCCTCAACAGCCTGACATAGGGCCCAAGATAGAGAATAACCTTTCTGAAGGACATTTGAGGCTGTGGCTTTTGTTTTTGTAGTAAACTATATTATTAACAGGAAGCTCAGAGTTTTTAATAGAATGATATTCAAACAGGCATTACCTGTTTGACTAAAAGCCACAAAGCCAATACAAAATAAAAAGGTACTTCCTGGAGAGAGAGATGACCAACAAAGACCCCAGGAATTTCAGTCATCCCAGCCCAGGTACCACACAGATGAGTGGAAAAAGTTTTCAGAAGTCACCACCCGTAGTCTCCATCTAGCTACAACCTAATTTTGTGAGCAATTCAAAGTAGGAATCACCCAGCCTGTCATCACCAGAAATTATCTGCCTCGCTCATACCTCTTGATGGCACTACATGTGCTTTTCTAACTTGGTGGATATTGTGCAATAGCATTTAAGATTATCTTTGTCTTCCCTGTTTTTGATTCTTTGTTAAAAAAAAGTTACTTTATAACATAACTGTAAGTAATTTACATCATTCCAGAAGATCATAGCTACTGATATCAAATGAGCTAATCCAAAATAATCTCGGCCATATGATTTCTAAAGTTGGAGAGCATCAAAATCTCTCATTTTGGCACATATATTTCAAATTTTTCTTTTCATATAATCTATTTTAATTTCACCATGAATTGAAGTTTTTGGAATTTGAGTTGAGAATTTTAGCCTGTATATTTTCTTGATCTAGTTATAAAATTTACCTTAAAAACTTGAGAAAAGTATAGGTAAAGGCGAAACTGCCAGTCTGTATACAGGTAGAGTCAATATAGGACGTTATGTGCTAACAGAATTAAAGTCATGTTAGCTTGATTATACATGAAATTTTAAGTGCAAAGACAATTGAATGTTTTGGTAAATTTTTACACAGTAAATTTATTTTTCAAATGGAACCAATCTTAGAGCACAGTGTATTCTAACACAGATTAAAGATATCCCTGGTATACATTATAAGATTTTATTTTCCTAGTCTTTAAAGTCCAGGCTCTTTCTTTTCTTCAAATCATGCTTATTTTGAAGATACTCATAAAAAACTTTGATAGTTTATAAATACCTGAAATACATTTGATAGTTCAGTTTGCAAGCCAAGACTGTTGGTTTTATGAATAGAAAAACTTTATTATATGGCATTAGCTAGTTCTCCTTAAATATTTATTGAGCATTTGGGGTTATAGACTTCATGATGAAAACCTTTGAGCTCTTTCTTGAAGTGGAAAAAGATTTGCATTATATAAAATGCAAAACAAATCAAGTTTCTCTTTAATACTGACCTAAATCAGAACTAGTGACTTCCAATATCACTTTCCTGTGATCCAAGATTGAATTAGGAAGAGTAACAGTGTACTGATCATAGGTATGTTTGTTATAAAATGCTCTTTTTAATTTATGTATGCTTTGAGTCCAAGTAAATGTTTTGTATTCATTTTTTAGTTTTCTGTCCATTCCAGTACAAAGACTTTAATTGGAAATTACTAAATTGTCACAAAATCTGAGAGTTGGAAGAGGCAATACTGTTATATAAGCTTACACACTCAGTGCAGGCTTGTAATTGCAATGCACCTGCATCCCATCATTCAGGGATATCTTGCAAGCCGTGGCCCTCAGCATCAGCATCTCCTCCCTGTTCTACTCAAAGACTTCAAGCTAAATAGTTTCATACATCATGAGCAATAATGTACTTCATATAAATGATCTTCAAAAGGATCAAGTTTCCCTGATTTAAGATTATTTACCCTTCCCATTTTAAAACCAGGATGTTTGAGAGATTTGATAAAATTCACATTGTCTTCTTGTAGTGCCTAAAATTAGGAAGGTGGATTAGAAGTTGCTTTAAAGGTATAAAAATGTTATAATACTAAAATTGTAATTTAGAAATTCAAGCTGCTGTATGAATAATGAATGGAGGAATGAATGGAGGAAAAAGATAACTGACTCATCATATGTCTTCCCTTCTCTTTTCCCTTCCCTCCACTCTATTTTTCCCATAATTATGTTCTTATTCATTTCTCTCTCTTTTTTTTTTTTTTTTTTGGCGGTATGCGGGCCTCTCACTGTTGTGGCCTCTCCCCTTGCGGAGCACAGGCTCCGGACGTGCAGGCTCAGCGGCCATGGCTCACGGGCCCAGCCGCTCTGCAGCACGTGGGATCTTCCCGTACCAGGGCATGAACCCACGTCCCCTGCATCGGCAGGCGGACTCTCAACCACTGCACCACCAGGGAAGCCCCCATTTCTCATTTTTTAATTCACCTCTTCCTTCTGCTACCTATCTTAATCTATTCTCATTCTATATCTCCTATACATATCAGACACCCGACTGTATCAGACACATGATGAAACAACATAAGTCCAAGTTAATGAACTCTCAGAGAAGTTCCTGATCAATAAGGCTTGAAAGTAGCTAGGTAGTAATTGCATTTTCTACCCTCTCATTTATTTCAGAACACAAATTAAAAAGAAAAAGGACAGAAGAATGTTCAAATATCACTTTGTTTTCCTAAGGAACTGTTTTTAATGACTGTAATGTTATAATGCTTTGGGGACAATTATCAGTGAATGTTCTATGGTAATTACACTTATTCTAACATAGAAGCAAGTGTGTCCAAAATATTATTTCACAAAAGCAAGTCACAATCACAAAGTGACAATGATTCTGAATATTGTTTACACATTACCCTCCCCTTAAGAAAACTCCCACTTGAAGGTAAAATTAATCAACAGAAATTAAATAGTATCAGTCAGGATTAGTATTCTAATAATGTGTCCACAAGAAAAGATATATTAAGAAAAATACTTATATATTTGAAGGGTTAAGAAAAATAACCCAATCACATGTACTTAATTTTAAATCACCCAGATTGCTTCTTTCTAATTGATAATGGCATCTTTCTGTAGCTCCAGAAACATCAAGTGTTAGTGTGATCATTTTCAAAATACCTTCAACAAGGAACTAGGGGTTAAGAATGAGCTCATATTTATCACTTCAAACTCTATCACACATCAATAGACATAGCAGATGCACAATATTAATTTCAGTCTAACAGTTTACATAAAAATTAAGACAAAAATGCATCATCTGACCATAGTTTATTATTTCTAACAATTTGCTCTTAGGCTAGCCAAGTAAATTCACTTCTTTACCAGTATTATGTCATTGATATTTGCATAGACAGTTAAATTGTTTAGTTAATCTCTCCAAATTACATTGTGATATTTTATCATGAATTGAATCATCGGCCTCTTAATCATTTCCATGGCTCCTGTACATGTCCTTCACAATTTGTCAACACCAATAAGAATAGCACTCAGTAGTTTACACATGGCCTTACCCTGCTTTCATAAGTAGATTGTCACCCACCTCCCATGAATTCATAGACTGAATAAACATGGCATCAAATATGCGGAACTGATGTTTCTCTTCATATATAATCTACTAGCTATCATTGTCTTTTCACAATCAGACTTTGATCATCATCACTTTTTTTCAGCATATAGTATTCAAACTATATGTGTTTTAGAAGCTAATTATATTATTTTTTCTCTGTTACTCCATATTTGTCACTTTGCTTCTCCTGATAATGTAAAAGAAAAAAAGTTGGTTTTTAGAAACTAGAAATGTTAATGTTAAATGAAATTCTGAAAGGCTCATAATAAAGATCAAATATACTACAAAAATGCTAACTCTTGCTTGTTAATATAATATTCACTAAATGTTGAACTTTCAAACTTTTCCAATATCATTTTTTAAAACAGAGTAAAACATTGCTACTCAAACAATAAAACATAATGCATGACATTTATTTTAAACTAAAACTATCTTAATTTTCCCACTAGATCATTACTTTACTGAAAAGGTAAACTAGTAAAATTTTACTTTTTGCTCCATAAAGATAAATTGTGACATATACCACAAGAAAAATATTACAACAAAGCTCTGCTATAATTTCAAATTCATACACATGGCAGGTTCACACTAATAAACCTCGTGGACTTTTCTTGCATTCTTTCCTTTTCTCAGAATGTTTTCCACCATTCACCACCTACCATCATCTGTCAAACTCTATTGATTCTCCAAGGTTAGTTCAAATGTCACTTTCTCCGTGAAGTTTTCTCCAATTCTCATCAGAATGAATTACACTTATGACTTGATGGCACTTTGATATAATTACTTAGAAACATATTATTCTCCTCTATTAGAATATGAATTCTGTCAATACAGAGACTGTATCTTACTTGTTCTATTGGCCCATAACAGCGAGAACAAATATTTAGTCATCTGGTTTCTCCATACATTGCTCATATATTGCTGGAAAAACAGCTTTGGGCAGAGTAATATGGATTTAAGTAACCAGCCTAAGAATCAAAAAGGTAAGAGTCCATTTAGAGGGCCAGTAGCTTTGGGGACTAAGTGACCCCAAGTCTCTCCTAAACCAATAGCTATGTTAGAATAAGAATTTGAAATATTAATATGTAATAATTAATAGATTTTTTTTGTTTGTCCCCAATAACCATTTCCATTTAAGCCATGAGATTTGGTATCACCTTTTTCCCTAAAGTAACATTTGGACCTGAATAAGTGGTTGGTGTTGGGAAAATGCCATTTTGTGGCCAAAGTGGAAAAAAGAAAAATTACTGACTTTCTGTTTCAAAAGCATTGCCCACAGGTACAATTGGCATACCAAAAAATATGTGTAGTTGTCCTTTTCAGCAAAAATGATATTCTCATATTTAGCGTACAGTGGGTTTCTTTTTTTTAAAAAAGAATCAAAATGATAATCTGCTTCAGATAAATGAAGGCTTTATATTTCACCAATTAATCTTTGCATACTTTAGACAGAATAGACAAAAAATATCTTTTTTGAGCTGCCATGTCTTTCACAAAGTGACCATTGAACTGAATATAGTTACAGTAATTTCTTATATTTTATTTGAACACTACCCATGGAATAGTATATTATTTAGTAATTACAGGTATTATTAGATAAAGAAAGAGACTCCCGAGAGTGTTAACACCAGATTTAGAGATATTATTTCAAATAATTACAGTTAAGTCTATGTGATCAAGCTCACTGTACAGTCATACCATATTTAAAGGGATGCTACTCTCTACCCCAATTGTCTTTTTGCTTTTCTGGAAACTGAACATACATAGCCTCCTTAGTTTCTATGGAAAGTGTGTTTATTTGAACAATTTATTATGAATTTTTTAGCAAATATGACCTTAAAAATATCTATAAGATGTATAAATATGTAAACCATACTTGACTTACATTATCTTCCTAATAGATTATCACAAAATTATCAGGAAAAGAGAGTAACATAAATAAATTTTTGGCTTTTTAAAACTGTGGTCAGATAAAATTCTAATCCCCAAATTATTTTACTATATTTTTTTCATTTAAAAATGATTGTCAATACTAGTAAAGCAAATGCAAATAATAAATTTTCTTAACTGTAACCCCTACTCATTTGGTACAAGACAATTCAAACAATTCAAAAATTGTGTGAAACGTTCACAATTTTTCAGTAATAGTCTAACGGTATGGTTTCATGATAAATTCAGGGACTGTGCAGCAGGACACATATCTAAATCTTGGAGGCCAGTAATATACATACTGCTTTGTGTATAAAATGTGTTCATTCCATTTTAATTGGGAAAAGAGCAGCCCAATTTTATGAGGGTTATATCTGAATCAATGAGATGTTCAGTCATGTTAAGAAGTCAAAAAAAATTAAAGTTCTACTGTTTCTGAATTTGAAACCTACCATAACACTGTACTTTAGCTCTTAAATGTGTGGTAGCCTGAAAGTGTGATTTTTTTTTTAATCCATGAGAAATTACCAGAATAGCAAAGGATTTGTTACAAAGAGATTTTTCCTTTTACTTTTTTTTTATTATCTTGTCGCCTAAATAGCAACAACATGAACATACAGGATACAAGAAAAACTGACATTTTGTTTCTCAACGGGCATGCAAATGTTAGAAAGGAAACAATGAGTGTGTTTAGAAATGTTTGGAAAGGGCAGACAGGGATGGACTGGAAGTGATTTAATGATTTATAAGATTAAAGTGATCTGAAGAGTTTAATAATATGATTCAGGAGTGGAATTCAATAATAATATGCCTGATCTTGCTCAGATGTCCTGTCTTGCATTTCTTGACATTAAACAATCTTTAGCTTCTCCACTGTAAAATCATAAATGTTTGGTTACCCAAACGATTTTTCCAAATTCCCCAGGCTCTCTACTATCCAATTATTTTACAGTGCAGTATCTTGAATATCTTAATGGCATAACTGGCACAGATTCTTTTCTACATTAACACAGGATCTTCAAACACCTTCGTCACAACAGCAAGACCAGGGAGAAAATTAAAGTAAATATTTTTCAAAAATGTTTGAAGTAAAATAACTTTGTGTTATTCTTTATATAAACTGATCTATTTATGGCGTCCCAGTGAATAGAAGGAATGTGCATTGAATGTAGCAAAGCAAGCTACTGTCAAGAACAAAAATGTGCTTGTACAAGTGTTGTATTTTCAGCAAAAACTTTACATAAAAATGATGTATTTCTTCTTATTTAAATACATTAGGATCCCCACTCCCCATGCATAAGTTCGTGCATGCACGTGCACACATACACACACACACACACACACTCAAACACTAATCAAAAGCAAACATTATCTGTCACTATAGAACACTGCAATGGTGACTGTTCATTTTGAGTACTCACCCCTGGTGTCTTAGGTTGCCATTCACATGGACTCTACTCTTATTTTTTGGCTAGTAACCACATTTTTGACTTCTACTAATCTTCTGGTTATCTTCAGCTCGTCAACTGCTTTAGATTGTGAGGAATGGTGCCTGATAAAGCTTGATGCTGTATCAGGCAAAGCTGTGATTACTGTAATAGATTCAGGCTTCAAAATCGCTTTACTATGGCAAATCATATTCAAGAAAAGGTTTTCTATATGTTCTGTGAAAGTAGATGCCTATGTATCCCACTGTGTTTATAAAAACCTAGTCTTTTTCACAATTGACAGTTAAAGAATAATCTGCTCACTTTGTAAAATTGTCTATGATTAAAAAATAAATGAAAGGGCTTCCCTGGTGGCGCAGTAGTTGAGAGTCCGCCTGCCGATGCAGGGGACACGGGTTCATGCCCCGGTCCGGGAAGATCCCACATGCCGCGGAGAGGCTGGGCCCGTGAGCCATGGCCGCTGAGCCTGCGCGTCCGGAGCCTGTGCTCTGCAATGGAAGAGGCCACAGCAGTGAGAGGTCCGCGTACCGCAAAAAAAAAAAAAAAATTAAATGAAAAACATACTTCTGGCCTTATATTTCTATAGAATAGTGATGCTTCAGGTGTAAAAGCAATTAATTATAGTTTCATGTTTACCTTAGTTTTTTCTTCTTTGCTTCTATAAGTCAGAAATTCTAAAGGGTATATTTGTTTCTGCTTTTGTTTGTTTTGTTTTGCTTTTATGGCATGAATGGTCATCTTCTTTACAGACTCATTAAATAATATATCCAAGATTTCCCATTAAGTTTTTTAGATGTATATTTATTCAGATTCTCTCCTATGACTAAATTTCAGAATCCATAATTGATAAATCATGATTGATGAATCCAATTAAATATATATCAAACAATTAATAAATTCAACTATATGTAAATCAAACACACACCTAAGCAAACATATGTGATAAACTAAGTGAAAAAGTTACTTGCAACACATCATAAACAAAGAGGTAATTTCTACTCTATATAAAGAATCCCTAAAAATAAATAAGGCCAAAAGAAAAATGGAAGACGATTTTGAACCTCTAGTTACTATCACAGTGCCCAGCATATAGCAAGATCAATAAATGTTTTATGAAGAGATAGGTGAATAAATGATTATTCAGGCAATTGTCCAAAGATTTCAATTAAAAGCTTCACTTTTGGGCCTCCCCCGTGGTGCAGTGGTTGAAAGTCCGCCTGCCGATGCAGGAGACACGGGTTCATGCCCTGGTCTGGGAGGATCCCACATGCCACAGAGCGGCTGGGCCCGTGAGCCATGGCCGCTGAGCCTAAGCGTCCGGAGCCTGTGCTCTGCAACCGGAGAGGCCACAACAGTGAGAGGCCCGCGTGCCGCAAAAACAAAACAAACAAACAAAAAAAAAAACTTCACTTTTTCTGTAAATTACCAGTAAAGAGATTGCATAAAGATTATATATTTATATATGCTTATATGTAATATGTAAAATCTGTGTTTTTAAAGTTATTGAGTATAGTCCCCTGTGCTATACAGTAGGTCTTTGTTGTTTACCTATTTTACATATAGTAGTATGTATATGTTAATTCCAAACTCCTAATTTATCTCCTCTCTCCCCCTCCCGCACTGTCCCTTTGGTAACCATAAGTTTGTTTTCTATGTCTGTGAGTCTATTTCTAGTTTGTAAATAAGTTCATTTGTGTAATTTTTAGATTCCACATATAAGTGATATCATATGATATTTGTCTTTCTTTGCCTGACTTACTTCACTTAGTATGATAATTTCTAGGTCCATCCATGTTGCTGCAAATGACATTATTTCATTCTTTTTTATGGCTGAGTAATATTCCATAATAAATACATATACCACATCTTCTTTATACATTCATCTGTTGATGGACATTTAAGTTGCTTCCATGTCTTTGCTATTGTAAGTAGTGCTGCTATGAATATTGGGGTGCATGTATCTTTCTGAATTGGAGCTTTCTCTGGATATATGCCCAGGAGTGGCATATGATGACTCTAATTTTAGTTTTTAAGTAACCTCCATACTGTTCTCCATAGTGGCTGTACTGATTTACATTCCCACCAACAGTGTAGGAGGGTTCCTTTTTCTTCACACACTCTCCAGCATTTATTATTTGTAGACTAGAGCTCATCAATGAATTCAGTAAAGTAGCTGGATACAGAATTAATACACAGAAGTCTGTTGCATTTCTATACACTAACAGCGAAATATCAGAGAAATGAAGAAAACAATACCAATTACCATTACATCAAAAAGAATAAAATACCTGGGAAAAAAACCTACTTAAGGAGGCAAAAGACCTATACCCCGAAAACTATAAGATACTTATGCAAGAAATTGAAGACAGCACAAACAGATGGAAAGGTATACCGTGTTCTTGGATCAGAAGAATCAATCCTGTTAAGATGACCATACTAGCCAAGGCAATCTACAGATTCAGTGCAATTCCTATCAAAATGCCAATAGCATTTTTCACAGAACTAGAACAAAACAATGTAAAATTTGTATGGAAACACAGAAGACCCAGAATAGCCAAAACAATCTTGATAAAGAAGAATGGAGCTGGAGAAATCAAGCTCCCTGACTTCAGACTACATTACAACTACAGTAATCAAAACAGTATGGTACTGGCACAAAAACAGACACATAGATCAATGGAACAGAATAGAGAGCCCAGAAATAAACCCACACACTTATGGTCAATTAATCTACAACAAAGGAGACAAGAATATACAATGGAGAAAAGACAGTCACTTCAATAAGTGATGCCAGGAAAACTGGACAGCTACATGTAAAAGAATGGAATTAGAACATTCTCTGACACCATGTACAAAAATAAACTCAAAAGGGATTAAAGGCCTAAATGTAAGGCCGGATACTATAAAACTTTTAGAGGAAAACATAGGCAGAACACTCTTTGACATAAATTGCAGCAATATTTTTTTGGATTCATCTCTTAGAGTAATGGAAATAAAAACAAAAATAAACAAATGGGACCTAATTAAACTTAAAACCTTTTGCAGAGCAAAGGAACCATAAACAAAATGAAAAGACAACCTATGGACTGGAAGAAAATATTTGCAAACAATGCTACCTACAAGGGATTAGTTTCTAAAATACACAGACAGTTCATACAGCTTAATATCAAAAAAACAAACAACCCAATCAAAAAATGGGCAGGAGACCTAAATAGACATTTCTCCAAAGAAGACATACAGATTACCAACAGGCACGTGAAAAGATGCTCAAGACTGCTAATTATTAGAGAAATGAAAATTAAATCCACAATAAGGTATCACCTCACACCAGTCAGAATGGCCATCATTAAAAAGTCTACAAATAAAATATGTATTTTATTTATATATAGAACAGATATATTTGTTATATATAAAATATATATTAAGTTATAGATTAAAATAGATATTATATATTATATATATAATATATGTGTTCATTTATATATATAAATATATGTATGTATATATAGATATACATCTTTTCCCTTTATATTGTCCTGTAAAGAAGAGGATAGAAGTTTACTAAAAAAGACTGATAGATTGGTGTTTAAGTTATAGATTACATTATCTCACTTTAGGTTAAGTTATAGTTCTACTTCTGCTTGTTACATAGGAAAAAAGATAAAAACATGATAGGTGGTAATAGATGATAGATAAACAGATGTAGACTGAATTCTTTTTCTTCAGTCTTCACCTGCCTCATTCAGCCAGATGACTTTGCAGTGCACTAAAATGAGTAGAGTATAATTTTCCATTTCATTGATGTTGGGCTTTGCCCATGGGACTTCATTTGATAAACAGAATATTAAGGGGCATGACTTAAACAGAGGTCTTAAACAAGCTTGAATGGCTTGGCTCAGGTGGCTTAGCCTGAGTAGCTGCCTTTCCAAAACTATGTAGAAACACATGAAGCATGCCTGAACCCAACCTCCAGCCTCAAGCTGGAACCTAGCATGTAGCTGGTCTGCAGAACCATGAGCAAAAATTCAAATCTTGTTATTATAAGGCATCAAATTTTGGAGGGTTTTGCTGTGAAACATTATTTCTGTGTTAGCTGACCAATAAAAAATAGAATCAGAAGTAGAATGGTGCCATCAACAAAACTCCAAAATATGTGCTAATAGCAAACTTCACAATTGAGTAGTGAGTGTTGAAGAAACTGTTATAGGGGACTGAGAACATGATAACACACCTTTTGTCATAGGAAAATATTTGGTAAAACTGCCATCTTTGGTAACCTGGAAGTCAGAAAATGTACCCAAAGAACTGGTACTGGGCAAGTTGTGATGCAGAATGTTGATACCATGAGTGGGTTTTGCTAGCTGCATGTATATGGTATGTTACCACAAAAGAGATGAGCTCGGGAAAAAACTGGCCAGTTTGCAAGCAGAATTTAAAGGTACTATGGGAATCCCCCTTTCCAAGGAGCCTACTTTTCCAGATAGCTATAGAGTAGACAGCATTAAGCTGAGAGAGTCATGGAAGAGAGGAAGCAAAGAAAGAGCTTATTCTTGAGAACTAGTACTAAGGAAGAACTTCTGGCGTGATTACTCATGAGAAACAGACCAGAAGCCTAAGAAATTTTTGAATAAAGTGTATTCCAAAGAAACCACGAGCTTGGATTTCAAAGTTGTTTGATAATTTGAAACTTAAAACAAACATCGGGTGCCCAAATTTAAGGAATCAGGATTCCCACTGTGAAATTTGTACAGTACCCAAGAAGGAATACTTACCAAACCCACTTCAGGTGTTCCCATGAAGAACAGTAAGAAAGAATCTCCTAGAAAATGAACAGCAGTCATGGAAAACAATGGACAGTGGAATTAATCCCTGAGAGCAAAATCTGTATTTTATCCAAGTCCTTTTCCCCACTACCAACAAGAGCAAAATCACAGTGTAACTGATTATTATCTATATTCTTCAACATCTGAGTAATAGTCACTTATATATGACCTATCTTCGAAACTAATACTGTAAACTGTGGGTAAGATAAGGAGTTAGGGACTTTCAAATGCTACAAATAAAATTTTATTCATGTCAAGTTCTCTATGTTTAATTACATTTCTCATATCTATAATTTTCAGTCTAATTTAAAGTAAGCATGTAAAGGAAAACAATGTTATTTACTAAGTAGAAAGTCTAAGTAAACCATTATTCCTGAGGAAGATACAAGATTTCTTTATCTAATAGCCTTCTAGAATCTACAGGTATTATAATGTGTACAGATTTTGTTATTGGAATAAATATATAAAATATTTATATTTCCTAGTTTCAGAATTAACTTGGGTTTGCTAGTAAGAAAGGCTGACTCAAATATTCATACATGGCTTTGAAATAAAAAGTTAATAGACTTCATTGATAATTATTTTTAAAAAGCAGTTTAAAATATTAATTATTATACAGAGACTTAAAGACAAGGTATTCAACAGAATGTTAATTGTCTTTTTTTGATGTTTTCTTACATACATACTAATTTGTATCTCAATAGCTTTTTTCTTTTAGAATTTCTATGGCTTTTTTTTGTTACACTAAATAGATTCAAATGATGTTGTTTTTGTATCTACTTATGTCAAAAATAGTCTCACGACAGATATAAAAGTCAAAGAATTTTGCATAATAGTCCATGAGAGAAAAGGGTGTTTCCATTTTAGCCTGGAGAAAATTGATTTGAATGAAGTCCAGTTTTTTTCAAACTGTATTCAACTACATTGATTCCCGCTACCTTAAATAAAATCTTACCCTTTCTTTCTCAGTGTCCTAGACATTTACATAGACTGTTTTATAATGCTGATTAAACTCAATGCTCGCTAAATACTGTGGGAATTAAAAGTCCATGAAATCTCATTTTAACTTTTATTTGTTTTGTGTGTGGGGAGAAGGGGGGTGTCTAAATGTCCTATTCTGTGCCCATACACACGACTGGGTGACTGACATTAAAAAAAAAAAAAAGTCATTTCTTTGGGTAACTTTGAGATTCCTTCCTCGAATGTTTTCATATCAGGCAAAGGGGATGTGAATTTCTATGCTGATAATAAAGTGCTAAGTGTAAAGTACCTTTTGCTCCATAGAAGGACACTACATTTGGGTCTTCACTAAGTAGAGAATATATATCAGTAATGAACAAAATGAGAATACTTCTATAAATATTGTTAATACTGAGTAGCTAGTGACATATTATTTTATCATTCTCTCCTTGGAATAAATATATTTGAACCTCAGGCAAGTAAGCTTCAATAAAGGTTGTTGAAATTTTGTGCTCAAAAGCTAAGTTATAGTAAAAAGACATGGAAATCTTTTAAATGATTAGAGATTAAATGTTATCAACAGAAGGGAAAAATATCTATGGTCTTATAATTTCTTATTTTCAATGTAATCTTTTCTGATAAGTTATTTGCTTAAAAAATTTTTTTAATAATGCTTTGAAATGTATTGCAAGATGAAAAAACATTGGCCATCTGTATTATTTCATTCAAATTCATACAGTTTTCTTCTTTGGAATATGTAGAGAAATGTGCATCCCGTGTTAAACTATTTTATTGGTCCTGGGGTTGAAAACACACCATCTGCAATATTTTCCTTAAAAATGATTAGAGAGATGTTTTAGTCTCAATTTGGGAATGTTTAATGTTTACCCAACTACTGATGTGATTTATCTCCAATGGTTATCAATAGAGCCTGGACCAATTGACACTGTGTACATGACAGTGAAAGAATAACTGACAACTATGATAACCCTTGAAAAGAACTATCTTCACTGGTTGTGTGGTCTTGCATTTGTCATTTGGACTTGCTAACAATGTTTATAGTCTGTAATTATGAATCTTCCACTGGTTTGAGTTTTCAAATAGAAAATAGGTGGGAAAACACCCCTTCCCCTTTTAAAGAAGTTACTCTTGTTTTCTTTCTGATTCGAATGTAATTCATATTCTCTGCTTATGTGAGTATATATAGAAAGAAATAATTTGTTGGTAAGACTTCATGTAATCATTTGCTTATTTACTGCATTTAATTGTCTATAAATTTAGAATTAAACATATTGAATTATAAAATTTACTTTTCAAATTGTTTAGAAAGTGAAAGGAGATTGAATGGTCTGAAAAACTGTATATCTATATGGCAATAATACACAACACTGACAAGTAATATTCTTAAATTTTAGAATTTGTACTTAAGTAAGATCTTTTAGTTTACAGTTTTTTCATTATGGTATAAAATGGCAAAGACAGTGCTATAAGGCAAAAATATAGCTGTTCGTCTGTAATACACCAGAATGAAGTAAGAATACTCCTGCACTAATGTGCTTGGGATTGTGGAGGAATACCAGGAATAATTCAAGAAATGTACTAGAAAGAGTTACAAATCATTTTCCTATAGAGTAACACTGATATAATTTGAAGAAAAATAGAAAAATATTCCATTAGATAATTTTCTATGCATGAAAACCTTCTCATAGAAGGAGGTTTGTGTTAGTCAGCTCAAGCCACCATAACAAAATACCATAGATTGGGTGACTTAACAGAAATTTATTTCTCACAGTTCTGGAGGCTGGGAAGTCCAAGGTCAAGGTGCCTACTAATTTGGTTCCTGGTGACAGCTTTGTTCCTGGCTTGCAGGCAGCTAGCTGTATTCTCACTAAGTCCTCACATGAAAGAGAGCAACAGCTCTAGTCTCTCTTCCTCTTCTTTTTTTCTTTTTTTCCAGATTTATTGAGATGTAATTGGTATCTAACATTGTTTAAGTTTAACACATGTGTACAACATATTGTAAAATGATTACCACCATAGCTTTAGCTAATACCTACATCACATCATATAATTACCATTTCTTTTGTGGTAAAAAAAAATTTAAGACTTTCTCTCTTAGCAGCTTTCAAACATATAATATAGCATTATCAACTATAATTACTATGCTGTATATTAAACCCGTAAAACTTAATCATCTTATACTGGAAGTTTGTGTTCTTTGACCAACATATCCTCTTCCCCTCTCCTCCCTATCCCAGTCCCTGGTAACTACCATACTAGTCTCTCTTTCTACAAGTTTGACTTTTGTAGATTCCACATGTACGTAATATCATAGAGTACTTGTCTTTCTCTGTCTAAACTTATTTTACTTAGCATAATGCCCTCTAGGTCTATCCATGTTGTCACACGTGGCAGGATTTCCTTCTTTTGTAAGGCTGATTAATATTTCATGATATATAATATTATTGACTTTATGTAGTAATATAATTATATGTATAATCTCAGTTTTTAATCAGTTCATTCATTGACAGATGCTTTGGTTGTTTCCATATTTTGGCTATTATGAATAAGGCTGCAATGAACATGGGAATATATCCTGTTTTCATTTCCTTTTTATATATAACCAGAAGTGGGGCTGCTGGAGCATATAATAGTTCTAGTTTTAATTTTTTGAGGAACCGCTATACTGTTTTCCTTAGTGGCTATACCAGTTTACATTCCCATCTCTTCCTCTTCTTATAAGGACGCTAATCCCATCATGGGGGCTTTAGCCTCATAAGCAAATCTAAACTTAATTACCTCCAAAATGTTGTACCTACAAATACCGTCACATTGGGAGTTAGGGCTTTAACATAAGAATTTTGGAGAGCACAAACATTCAGTGCATAACAGAGTAGAAAGATATTACTTGATTTTAAATGCTCTCTTTTTCTAAATTATTTGTTATTGGAATATTGAAAAGTACCAACATAACAAGCTGATAAAAGTTAAAACATTTTGGAGATTTTGGGTTTGGGAAAAACAGCATGAATCCCAAGCTTGAAGATGCCATAGAGAGATTAGGAAGGTTAGTGGATCTCAGTGCCATGCTTAACAACACCCTTCAGCACTGGGGAAAATGATTAGGGTGACCAAAGGTGCTTTGGAGGTGGTGTGGGAGGACCTTCAGCCAACAGTAAAGGGGAACAGGGTTTCAGACACAAGTGCTTTTCAATTTCCTTTTATCTACTCCTAATTTGCCCTGGGAAGACTAGAAACATACATTAAATCCAATATGAAAGAAAAAAGGAAAAATGATATAAATTCAAAAGTAATCACATATGTGTAAGTTAAAATAACAAAGATATTACTGTAAACTCAGAGTAGAAAAATTTGCCAGGGCAGAAGCAAAAAGAACTACAGTCCTTCAGCCTGTGGAACTAAAACCGCATTCACAGAAATATAGACAAAATGAAAAGGCAGAGGACTATGTACCAGATGAAGGAACAAGATAAAACACCAGAACAACAACTAAATGAAGTGGAGATAAGCAACCTTCCAGAAAACGAATTCAAAATAATGATAGTGAAGATGATCCAGGACCTTGGAAAGAGAATGGAGGCAAAGATCAACAAGATGCAAGAAATGTTTGACAAAGACCTAGAATAATTAAAGAACAAACAGAGATGAACAATATAGTAACTGAAATTAAAAATGCACTAGAAGGAATCAATAGCAGAATAACTGAGACAGAAGAATGGATAAGTGACCTGGAAGACAGAATGGTGGAAATCACTCCCATGGAACAGAATAAAGAAAAAAGAATGGAAAGAAATGAAGACAGCCTAAGAGACATCTGGGCCAACATTAATGCACCAACATTTGCATTATAAGGGTCCAAGATGGAGCAGAGAGAGAGAGAAAGAACCCGAGAAAATGTTTGAAGAGATTATAGTTGAAAACTTCCCTAACATGGGAAAGGAAATAGCCCCCCAAGTCCAGGAAGCGCAGAGAGTCCCATACAGGATAAACCAAGGAGAAACATGTCGGGGCACATAGTAATCAAACTGACAAAAATTAAAGACAAATTATTAAAAGCAACAAGAAAAAAACAACAAATAACATACAAGGGAACTCCCATAAGGTTAACAGCTGATTTCTCAGCAGAAACTCTACAAGCCAGAAGGGAATGCCATGATATATTTAAAGTGATGAAAGGGAAGAACCTACAATCAAGATTACTCTACCCAGCAAGGATCACATTCAGATTCAACAGAGAAATCAAAACCTTTACAGACAAGCAAAACCTAAGAGAATTCAGCACCACCAAACCAGCTCTACAACAAATGCTAAAGGAACTTCTCTAAGTGGGAAACACAAGAGAAGAAAAGGACCTAAAAAACAAACTCAAAACAATTAAGAAAATGGTAATAGGGACATACATACTGACAATTACCTTAAATGTGCATGGATTAAATGCTCCAACCAAAAGAAACAGGCTCGCTAAATGGATAAAAAAACAAGACCCATATATATGCTGTCTACAAGAGACCCACTTCAGACCTAGGGACACACACAGACTGAAAGTGAGGGGATGGAAAAAGATATTCCATGCCAATGGAAATCAAAAAAAAGCTGGAGTAGCAATACTCATATCAGATACAATAGACTTTAAAATAAAGAATGTTACAAGAGACAAGGAAGGACACTACATAAGGATCAAGGGATCAATCCAAGAAGAAGATAAAACAATTATAAATATATATGCACCCAACATAGGAGCACCTCAATGCATAAGGCAAATGCTAACAGCTATAAAAGAGGAAATCAACAGTAGCACAATAATAGTAGGGAACGTTAACACCACGCTTACACCAGCGGACAGATCATCCAGACAAAATTAATAAGGAAACACAAGCTTTAAATGACACAATAGACCAGACAGATTTAATTGATATTTATAGGACATTCCATCCCCAAACAGCATATTACACTTTCTTCTCAAGTGCACATGGAACATTCTCCAGGATAGATCACATCTTGGGTCACAAACCAAGCCTCAATAAATTTAAGAAAACTGAAATCATATCAAGCACCTTTACTGACCAGAACACTATGAGGTTAGAAATAAGTTACAGGGAAAAAACGTAAAAAACACAAACACATGGGGGCTAAACAATACATTACTAAATAACCAAGAGACCCCTGAAAAAATCAGAGGAAATCAAAAAATACCTAGAGACAAATGACAACAAAAATATGACGATACAAAACCTATGGGATGCAGCAAAAGCAGTTCTACGAGGGAAGTTTATATCAATACAATCCTACCTCAAGAAACAAGAAAAATCTCAAACAATCTAAGCTTACACCTAAAGGAACTAGAGAAAGAAGAATAGACAAAACCCAAAGTTAGTAGAAGGAAAGAAACCATAAAGATGAGAGCAGAAATAAATAGAAACAAAGAAAACAATAGCAAAGATCGATACTACTAAAAGCTGGTTCTTTGAAAAGATAAACAAAATTGATAAACCTTTAGCCAGACCCATCAAGAAAAAGAGGGAGAGGACTATAATCAATAAAATGAGAAATGAAAAATGAGAAGTTACAGTGGACACTGCAGAAATACAAAGCATCCTTACAGACTACTGCAGGCATCTCTCTGCCAATAAATTGGACAACCTGGAAGAAATGGACAAATTCGTAGAAAGGTATAACCTTCCAAGACTGAAGCAGGAAGAAATAGAAAATATGAACAGACTAATCACAAGTAATGAAATTGAAACTGTGATTAAAAATCTTCCAACAACCAAAAGTCCAGGAACAGATGCCTTCACAGGTGAATTTGGTCAAACATTTAGAGAAGAGCTAACACACATCCTTCTCAAACTCTTCCAAAAATTTGTAGAGGGAGGAACACTCCCAAACTCATTCTACGAGGCCACCATCACCCTGATACCAAAACCTGACAAAGAAACTACAGAAAAAGAAAATTACAGACCAATATCACTGATGAATATAGATGCAAAAATCCTCAATAAAATACTAGCAAACAGAATCCAACAACACATTAAGGGGATCATACACCATGGACAAGTGGGATTTATCCCACAGATGCAAGGATTCTTCAATATATGCAAATCAATCAATGTGATACACCATATTAAATTGAAGAATAAAAACCATATGATCATCTCAATAGATGCAGAAAAAGCTTTTGACAGAATTCAATACCCATTTATGATAAAAACTCTCCAGAAAGTGGGCATAGAGGGAATCTACCTCAACATAATAAAGGCCATATACAACAAACCCACAGCAAACATCATTCTCAGTGATGACTAAAAAAACTGAAAGCATTTCCTCTAAAATCAGGAAGAAGACAAGGATGTCCACTCTCACCACTATTATTCAACATAGTTTTGGAAGTCCTAGCCGTGGCAATCAGAGAAGAAAAAGAAATAAAAGTAATACAAATTGGAAAAGAAGAAGTAAAACTGTCACTGTTTGCAGATGACATGATACTATACATAGAGAATCCTAAAGATGCCATCAGAAAACTACTAGAGGTAATCAGTGAATTTGGTAAAGTTGCAAGATACACAATTCATGCACAGAAATCTCTTACATACCTATACACTAATAATGAAAGATCAGAAAGAGAAATTAAGGAAACAATCCCATTCACCACTGCAACAAAAAGAATAAAATACCTAGGAATAAACCTACCTAAGGACATAAAAGAGCTGTACTCAGAAAACTATAAGACACTGATGAAAGAAGTCAAAGATGACACAAACAGATGGAGAGATAGACCATGTTCTTGGATTGGAAGAATTAATATTGTAAAAATGACTATACTACCCAAAGCAATCTACAGATTCAATGCGATCACTATCAAATTACTACTGGCATGTTTTACAGAACTAGAGCAAAAAATCTTAAAATTTGTATGGAAGCACAAAAGATCCCAAATAGCCAAAGCAATCTTGAGGGAAGAAAACAGAGCTGGAGGAATCAGACTCCCTGACTTCAGACTATACAAAAGCTACAGTAATGAAGGCAATATGGTACTGGCACAATATAGATCAATGTAACAGGATAGAAAACCCAGAGATATACCCACGCACTTATAGTCAACTAATCTAGACAAAGGAGGCAAGGATATACAATGGAGAAAAGACAGTCTCTTCAATGAGTGGTGCTGGGAAAACTGTACAGCTACATGTAAAAGAATGAAATGAGAACACTCCCTAACACCATACACAAAAATAAACTCAAAATGGATTAAAGACCTAAGTGTAAGACCAGACACTATAAAACTCTTAGAGGAAAACATAAGAAGAACACTGTTTGACATAAAGCACAGCAAGATCTTTTTTGACCCACCTCCTAGAGTAATGGAAATGAAAACAAAAATAAAGAAATGTGACCTAATGAAACTTAAAAGCTTTTTCACAGCAAAGGAAACTATAAACAAGATGAAAAGACAACCCTCAGGATGGGAGAAAATATTTGCAAATGAATAAACAGACAAAGGATTAATCTCCAAAGTATATAAACAGCTCATGCAGCTCAATAGCAAAAAAAAAACTAACAACCCAATCAAAAAATGGGCAGAAGACCTAAAGAGACATTTCTCCAAAGAAGACATACAGATAGCCAAGAGGCAGATGAAAAGCTGCTCAACATCACTCATTGTTAGAGAAATGCAAATCAAAACTACAATGAGGTATCACCTCACACCAGTTAGAATGGGCATCTTCAGAAAATCTACAAACAACAAATGCTGGAGAGGGTGTGGAGAAAAGGGAATCCTCGTACACTATTGGTGGAAATGTAAATTGATACAGCCACTATGGAGAACAGTATGGAGGTTTCTTAAAAAACTAAAAATAGAATTACCATATGACCCAGCAATCCCACTACTGGGCATATACCCTGAGAAACCATAATTCAAAAAGACACATGCACCCCAGTGTTCATTGCAGCACTATTTACAACAGCCAGGTCATGGAAGCAACCTAAATACCCATCGACAGATGAATGGATAAAGGAGAAGTGGTACATATATACAGTGGAATATTACTAAGCCATAAAAAGGAACAAAATTGGGTCATTTGGAGAGACGTGGATGGATGTAGAGACTGTCATACAGAGTGAAGTAAGTCAGAAAGAGGAAAACAGATATCGTATATTAATGCATATCTGTGGGATCTAGAAAAATGGTATAGTTGAACTGGTTTGGAAGGCAGAAATAGAGACACAGATGTAGAGAACACACATATGGACACCATGGGGGGAAAGTGGCAGGGGGCTGGGGTGGTGATAGGATGAATTGGGAAATTGTGATTGACATATATGCACCAATATGTATAAAATAGATAACTAATAAAAAAATGTAGTAGGAAAAAAAAAAGAAAAATTTGCCAGAATTCAGGGTATCCAAGCATGTTCACCTTTAGATATAACATAGAGAAACTTTCACACAGGTCTATACAGAAACATAGACAAGGATGCTTATCTTACTGGTGTTTGTAGAAGAAAAGGACCATCTGGGTTGCTATGACCAGGGGAATAGGAGAATCAATATTGTTATATATATATGCCTGAATACCACTGCGAAATTCAGAGTCAAGGTATGTGACTTATGTACATCAACATTACAGATCTCAAAATATAATATTTTCCATGAAAAATAGTAAGAAACACATGTATAATTTATGCAAAGTAAACATATACAGATACAATACATTTTATACGTTACAAAAACTCTAAATAAACATGTAGAGAGCAGATTGCAAGAATGTTCATTTAATACATTAAAATAGGTGTCTGAAATGGGTGGAGAAGTGGAAAATTGTTTTTTAAGAAGAATATAACCAAGATACCAAAAGCAGTACAGTTAGATTGTCCTCAGTGATTTGCTCTTCATTATTAGTAATTTTGAGAGGAAATTGAAAAGGAGAAGTCCCTTGCAGATTAGAAATTTATTTTAATTATCTCTTTTTTAGTCAAGTATCGCCACAATAAGGATGTGAAAAAAACCTCTGCAAAATCTCAGTAGCTTGCAGGAAGAGCATTTATTTTTCCCACTCACAGGTTTGCAATTTGAATAGGGTGGCCCTGCATCAGGTAATGTATCAACTCAGGTTGAGTCCAGGCTTCACACTAGTTTTCTTTCAGCCTACAGGTCTCTAGATGCTCCTTGCACCTGCAGTTCTCCAGGGCATGTTCATATCATGATATATCAATGGAATACAAGAGGCAAAGCCATTCCATGCAAATACTTTAAAGGTCCGTGCCACGCAAACACTTTAAAGATCCTTGCTTGCATCACATTCTAGTAAAATTTCTTTAGCTAAAGCTGGTTATGTGGTCATGTTCAATATTAGTGGTATGAGAACATATATCCCTTTATTCTAAAGACATGGAAGGTCCTATGGCAGAAGGAGAGTGGAGAATTGGGGGGAGAATCCAATCTACCACTGCAAAATTCACTCTCCCTGTCCCAACTCCCGGATTCTCATCCAGTCACAACATTGGGCTTGAAGTCCAGGATCTAATGATTTACCTCAGATCCAGATGAGGATCCTCTTGATCAGAAGACCTATGAACTAAAAAGACAACTAAACTGTCCTCTACACACCACTGGCACAAGAAAGTACTGTGATAAACACTCCCATGTAAAAGGTGGTGGTGGGGCACGGGTGTGGAATGAGAGCCATATAGTAGCTATCATTCCACAGCAGTTCTGAAATTCTGGAGGCCAAATGTTGCAAGGTTCACGTAACTTGTGGGGAGGGTATATCCCTTCATCAGGCCCTTATCTACCTCCTGTGGTAGTTCCTCAGTCAGTTTTCTCCAGGATTGTTGCTTTACCACATGGCATGTCCTTCTTTGATGTCATTCACCTTGGTCATATCTGAAAAGGGCATTGAAGAACAAAATCTTGGTGGCTGAGTAGCTTCCTGAGTTCACTTCGTGCTTACATAAAGTTACAGTTCTAAAGGTATTCTTATATCTTGAATTTTAAAGTATTTTGTTGCCAATGGAGTTCACAAATTCTATAGGTATTCTGTATTTATGATTCATAACCAGTAAGTGTTTTTGATCAGTACGTTTTCCTCTAGACTTATTTACTAAGGCTTTGGACATATCTGGCTTTTGCACACCATGTGCTCAATCTTTTTAGGATTGATTGCTTTGTTTTAACTCATAGCATCTACAAGGTACTACCTTAATCATTTCATAGGGCTAACAAAGGTGCCAGCCACATCCTTGAGTAGATCATGCCCTGGGGCTTTGTCTTAATGGTTACACCCTTGATTTGGTCTTTGTTTTGAAGCTGTGTTTTAACAGCATTGGTTTCTTTTTTCAAAGAAAACAGTTTACGGAGGGTTATTCTCAGTGGGCTCAAAATCTGCTGGTTTCTTCGAGCTCTTACGGAAAACTTTTTCCTTGCAAATGGTGGATCTTCAGTTTTCCAACTTAGAATAGGTTTTTTTTTTTTTTTTTTTACATTTGCAAGTTGACCACTGCGCCCATTAGTTTTTGTTTAGTTTGAGACCTTCTTCAAGGTACCAATTTCAGTATAAGTTAGGCATGAGGTACCTGAAAAGATTCCCTTAATTTGTTAGAAATGAATTTCAGTTTAAGAACCAGGAACTTATCTTGGCCTTCAGTCCAGTGGCTAAATCTACTGCTTTCTTTACACGCTCTAACATAGAACAATTCTAAATTTAGATGTGGTAGAATGACCTTAAAATATCAGAAAGCCAAATAAGCACATAAAAAAATGCTTATCACTAATCACTAGAGAAATGCAAATCAAAACCACAATAAGATGCCACCTATTAGTATAACTATTATCAAAAACCAGAAAATAACAGGAGTTGGTGAGGATGTGGATAAACTAGAACACTTGTTCTATGACAGTGGGAAAGTAACATGATACAGCCAGTATGGAAAACAGTATGGCAGTTCCTCAAAAAGTTAAACTTTTTGCATGATCCAGCAATTCCACTACTGGGTATATACCAAGAAGAATAGAAAGCAGGGTCTTGAACAGATATTTGTGTACCATTGTTCATAACAGTTATTCACAATAGCTGAAAGGTGGAAACAACCCAAATGTCCATTGACAGATGAATAAACCAATGGTGGTATACACATACAATGGAATATTATTCACTATTAAAAAGATATATGTAACAACATGAATGAACCTTGAAGACATTATATTAAGTGAAATAGCCAGACACACTAGGACCAATATTGTACGATTCTATTTTTATAAGATACCTAGAGTAGTCAGATTCCTAGAGACAGAAAGTTAAAGGGTGTTTTTCAGGGGCTGGGAGGCAGAGAGAATGGGGAGTTATTGTTTAATGGGTACAGAGTTGCAGTTTGGGATGTTGAAAAGATTCTAAAAATGGATTGTAGTGATGACTGCACAACAATGCGAATGTAGTTAATACCATTAAACTGTACACTTAAAAATGGTTTAGGGCTTCCCTGGTGGCGCGGTGGTTGACAGTCTGCCTGCCGATGCAGGGGACACGGTTCGTGCCCCGGTCAGGGAAGATCCCACATGCCGCAGAGCCGCTGGGCCCGTGAGCCATGGCCGCTGAGCCTGCGCGTCCAGAGCCTGTGCTCCGCAACGAGAGAGGCCACAGCAGTGAGAGGCCCGCGTACCGCAAAAAAAAAAAAAAAAGGTTTAAATGGTAGGTTTTATGTACATTTTACCACAATAAAAATTATTTTTAAATATCAGGAGGCCTGCAACAGCAAATCTAAAGGGCCAATAATGTGAACCAGCATATGTGGAACTGAGGTACTTTGAAAGAAGAACACCTTCCTGAGGAGGGAGAGAGAAAACATCTGTAAAGTGTGGAAGTGAGAGAGAAATATTAGCTCCTGAATAGTGTGTCACTAAAATGATTCCTAAATTCAGCTCCCATTGACTTGTATCTGAGTCTTGACAGAGGAGGAAGTGTAACTATACATTTTATAGAATCCAAGACAGTTATTCTTGGGAGTGTTATGAGACCCCCTTCCTAACAGGAAGTTGGGTAGGATCTAAAGGAATCTATAATTCTCACAGTTCTGCAGTTGGGCTTGAACTTTTTTCATTATGATTGTGAAAGAAATACCAGTTACACAAGCTGTTCACATTCTAACTTGTATGAGAGTTGTCGTCAGTCGTACAGTACCTTCAAATTTCAAATGGAGGGGTAAACAAGAATGGAAATGAACCTTCCTGAAACTGCTGGTAAGTGCAGAATTACCGGTTCCATTCTCTCATGACACCAGTAATTTCCACCTGGGATCCGTAAATTGATTCTTCTCTCCATCTATAAATCTAGCAGAAAGTTATAATTGTAATGTTTTAACAGAGACAACATAAAATGTTCCTCTCTGAATTACAAGTGCTTTTAGGCCAAATGCTGGAGGCAAATGCACTCCTTGCATCAACAAGTCAGTGAAAGTTGATTGAAAGAGGAATAAAGCTGAGAGATTCTCTCAGTGATAACTGCAACACCTGTCTTAAAGGGCTAGCTGGTAAGAATTATGAGAAGTAATGAAGCAGTAGCAAATCTTATGTTTGGTGTTGAGTCCTGGACAAGATAATTATATCTTACTTGCTGATATTTTAATCACAGTACTGGAGAACACCCAGTGAAACCAAAAAGAAAGAATCATGAAGACATCTGTGTCTGTATGTGTCCATGTTTTTCACCTGTAATGGTATATATAATAATCTTTTTAGAGAAAGGTGTAGTAGCCAATGAAAATGTACAGTAGCTAATATATCTTTTGCCCCCATCTTCTTTTAAAACCATTTACTGTGTTACTATTTTCACTAGTATCATTATAAAAACAGTGAAATAAAATTTAAGCTTCCAAAGACATAGGACATACAGTGTAATAGAAATCATCTATTCTTTAGGTAACTTAGCCACAAATCTTATGTTATTTTTACTGTAAATACACACAATATGATGAATGTTAAATTGCTCATGACCAATAGATTTCACATGTATCCAGCTTCTCTTGAATTCATGGAAAAATAGACCACAAAAGTCACTGTAAATTAAAAATATTAAAAATTGCCTATAATGTGTTCGTTGAACAAATATTTTGCTGGTAACTGCAGCTAAACTCAAAATCTGCTCAGATTCTGCAGGCACTTAATGATGGAGTCAGCTCCTAATAACGAATCTACTTTAGCAGATTTTTCTAATGGAATCCTTCCTCCAGGATGGAAAAAAGAGAAATTGGAAAGGGCTCTCTATTTGCATAGGAATAACTAACAATGAATTTTCAAACCAATTTTCTATCAGTTATTATTCAAGATAGCATGAAACTCCTGTAACTAAAATCAATGGTATTTTATGAAAACTTTTATTTTTCTAATTTCTAAACTTCAGGCCTACAAATAAAACTCTCCTAAGAATAACCTATCAAGATTTCAGCAAAAGAACATATTATAGTAGCAGTGGACAGTGCTACTCCTATTTATATTTTTCTTGCCCTTATTCAAATTGTATCCCCAGTGTCTTTTTCTGTACCTCTTATATGGTTGCCAAAAGGTTAACAAAGGCTATCTGGACTACATTTTTCCCAAATACAACACAATCGTAAGCTTAGCATATAGCTCTTTGGCCATATTTTCTTTAAGTAAAACCCAGTTCAGCTTCATGGTGTTATTTTTAATACTGTCTCTCCATTATATAATAATATGGTCTCATCAATTATATGATTAATATTATATTCTTGTTTACTACTGTTTCTAAATCCAGTAGCTTGCCATAGTAAAAAAAAAAATTAATCTTAACTATAGCTTTATTTCTTATTTCCATGTACCATTTAATAGACATCCTAAATTTTTCCAGTTGAGAGTGAACTTCTGTTACCTCTGCTGTCTTTAATTCAACCCAGATTTATTAATTATTGAGTGCATTCCTTATTTTTTAACATACATTAAAATTTGTTGGAGTATTTGAGGAAAAAACTAGAAAATTTTAATGAAAAAATACTTAAATGATAGAATATACAGCTTGTACTACTTAATCAACTTCTTTTAGATAAGACTTTGAAATAAATGGGACAAAATCAAGGTATTTTTAACTGCTTTAATATTGCTTTTGAAAATCTTGAGGTTCCTATAATATCATCTGGACCCAGAAAATTTCATTCAAATTCAATTTCCCATTGGGTACAACTATTTTTTAATGAATTTTTATTATATGGTCCCATGGTTGATTTGTACCCTCCTCCTGTTAAATGATGCAACATGCTTTGAATCTGAGATGTTATTCTTATTCCTGAGATGTAGAACCAACTAGCCACAGGTGTCAACCATGTGAGTTGCTGAAAGAAAGGCCATGAGGATTGTGGTGCATAGAAAATATGTTCATCTTAAAGTGAAGCTGGGCACTATTTGTACACTCAAGGTATTTTTACTAGTAGCCTTTGAACTATTTAAGCAGGTGCCTACGTAAAATTTTGGTCTGTGGAACAGATATGTATCTATGTATGCCTAACAAATCATAAAAACCTAAAGGTTTATAAAGGGATAAGATGTGTGACCAAGAGTAGGACTTGGTGTGAGTTCATAGGATAACTTAGCTATGAAGTTGACACATATAGAGAGACACACTAAAGATAACATTTCCTTCCCTCTAAAGAGACACTTAAATGTTTCCATCTCCTTTGGGCTTGGTGAGATGTATGTAGCCCCATGCTAGATTATTTTCAGGTGGTATGGAGTTTTCATGAAATGAGTGGTGTGTAAGTGGAATTTAGAAGTCAATTGTTCTCTTGTTAGAGAAAAAAAATAAATTAAAATTAAAATCTGATAACACAGAGGATTCATTCCACAGAATATAGTGTTTCAAATGAAATTCAGTATGAGGGACATTTAAGTTTGCTCTTGAAAATTATAGTTTCTTTTAAAAATAAAATTACTTCTATGAGATGAAATCCAATTTTAGAAGGCTATAGTTTTTGTACTAACATTATTGGCATGCGAAATGCATAATTATGAATTTGAATTGCTTCAGAATCATACTAAGTTACTAAAAATAATTTATGGAATACAGTTTATTGAGTACATACTGTAAAAGAAGGTATATATATTAGAACACAGGAATTATTTGAAATTCTTTAAAGCAGAATAAACATGTTGTTAAGCAAATATGATCTAAATACACAAAAAAAGAGCCAATACAAGAAATATTTTTTACTAAACTAATTGGTAATTAGCATAGAATAATGGGATCCATTCTAAAATTATAGGTTAGGACAGGAAGTTAAAATGATAAATGTAATATTTATGTACATAAGAACACTTCTTTTCAAACCTGTGTGGAATAATTGAGATAAACTTACTAATATCCAGCACAAAAATATGAAGCACTCAGAGACTCATGAACATGTTACATGTGTGAAGATATTACACATTTTGATATTTTAGGAATTATTTACAATCTTTGAAGTTTCTTTGAAGAATATCTTCTTTCAGATATTCAACAAAATATAAAGCAGGATTCTAGAAGTGTAACACTACTTTGAGTCTAGTTTGAGCCCACATAGTTTGTTGGTTTGCTTCTCTTATAAACATAAGATGTTTGAATTATGTGTAGACTTTGTATGAGCATCTCTGTGTACAAAGTGTAATATTGGACAATCTGCTAAATGATATAAGGAGTTTTCAAAAGGTGAACTTAAGCTCACACTCAGTTTCAACAGTCAGTGAGGAAAATGCTTTCCACATGGCTTTCAACATGCCACAATCTAGTTCTCTGCTTTGAAGATCATTCTCAGTGTCAGAGAGGGAAGACACCAAGGGCAGAGTGATTTTAGGTCCACATCTGCTGGCAGCAGGAAAAGATATTCATACTCTGCGCTTGTAGCAACAAGATTCTGGATCCACAGTTCAGTCTTTCTGATGCCTTAGGTGCTGAATATTGTTTCCATTTTAGTCAATTTCAATCAAGTTTTTGAACATAGTTTTGCTAACCTGCAATGCTTACCAAGAAACAGTTGGGGAAATTGTAATGCTAATTGGTATAGCAAGGTTTATCTGGATATTTAATTCTCAGTCTCATATTGAAGGCAAGTGTTTAGTGCTCTAGCTATCTTTCACACAGGGTCAAACCTATAGAAAACTTACAAAGACAACCTCACCAAACTTCAGTTTCCCCAAATCTGAGAAATGGGATTGAGGTAAAGATTAAATCTGATGATGCATGTAAAATACCTGGCACATGTGTGTGGTTAACCAATGTAAGGTTTTAAATATTTTTGTCATCATTTTTTTAAATTTGGAGCTCTACCTTCACTTCATAATTCAAAATTATAGTAGGCAACACATTTAAATGGTTTTAAAATGAAGATTAACGAAGAATATACATTGGAGACTCTTCATTCCTCCCTCTTTCCAGTCAGTTGGTTCCCTGTCAGGAGAAACTCATCAGTTCCTTCTGTATCCTTCCAGAGATGTTTTGCATATATGCAGGTAAATATAAAAGTATTATTTACTTTTATACATGTTGCTGTATAGTATGCCTAACACATTTCTGCACCCGCTTATTATTAGAATTATTATTCAGTATGTTTTCTCTCTCTTTATTCAACCTCCTTGGAACTGACCACTTGTTCAAGGATAGTTAGCCTTACGGGCTATCTCTGGGTCAGGCAAGCTTCTACCTTGCCTCCTCTTCTGATATGCACATGAGGAGTTTTTCATTCCTATCCTAATATTTCCCACAATCTTCTTTCCCTTTCCCTGGAATAAAAAATCTATTCTAAGGAAAACTTTGGTAAATAAATCATTCCATCATATTTTTATACTCAACTAATAATGAATATTCATTTCAACAAAATGAGTCTACTTTGGTTTTCTCTCTTCCCTGATATGTAAGGACATAACAGACGATCAGAAAAGAAAAGCCCAATAAACAAACTTTTTCAGTCTAAGAATTAGGACTTCGTAAATATGTGAAAAATAATATGGGGGACTGGAACACAGTGGTTTTGAGTCCTAGTTTTTCTAAGTGTCTGCCAATTCAGTCAACTCATTTTCCTCCTCTGTGTGTCCACAATATTATCTCTAAAATAAGGACATTAAGCCAAGTGGTTTCTAAGTTCCTCAGCATTAACGTGATGGGTCTAATTTATATCTGCAAAGACCTTTTTGCTATCATCACACAATACAAATGTCAACAGAAACATGGAGAAATAATGAGAATTTTAATAAATCTAAAACATTTTGAAGCAAACTGGTATCAGTTACTCCCAATTTTCTGAAGAATGAGGCTTTATGCTTTAGGTTGAATGGTTGGCATCCCCAGTTTTTACTGTAGGAATATGTTAAATAGGTGCTTTAAAACAATTACTTTATTAACTTTTTAAGGGAAACTTCAAAAGTAGAATTTAATTTCTTTGAATTGTTTACAATTGGTATAAAATATCCTATGGAAATAAAATTCAAACACAAAAAGGAATGATAAGAGAATTTAAAGGGAATGCAATGAAAATAAAATGTAAGTGAACATTTAAAATATTAGGGTCTATTCCCATACCCACCCTCCCAGAAATATGTGCAGTGGTAGATGTTCTTAGCGTCCCTTGCAAATCCCCTTCACTGGCCAGAACACCCATCCCCCACCTGCCGTGAGTGTTGGCTGCTGAAGTTTGCCAACTTTCACCTAGTCCGTGGCTCAACAAACACGTGAGGATTCTGCCAGTTGCTAAGTGTATTTATTCCAACAAAGAATTCCAGAACTGAATTAAAAGAAAAAAAAACCCACCTGGGGTGGGTTTATGGACCCACTGGACCCACTCTGAGATGGACCTGAGGCAAACCTCCATTGATCATCTAGATTCCATAAAAGCCCTACTCACACTACTGGGCCAGAGTTGGTGTTCGGTGTCTCCAGGAATTAGGGTCAGTTCAGAGTCAATGCTCAGTAATCCATGAATAGTTTGTGTAGTCCCCCTTCCCAAATTCAGAGTCACTCTGAAAAGTGGCCACAAGTTCTTTGAAGAAGGAGGAAGATTTATGGTATATTTTTGGCAGTGTAGCAGGGTCCTTCCTCGGGGGGTCTTGCCCTCCCACACACTCTAGGAGTTCTGAGTCTGTGAACTGGGTCAAGTATAGGAACTGGTGGAGGGATTAAAACTCCCTATTTTGGTAATTCGAGTCAGACCTCTATTAACATTAACCAGATTTAGAACTCTTTTAAATAGGTAAATCAAATAAGATTTTTGTAGAATGCCATCTCTTTCAGTTTTAGGGAAACCAGGGCCAATTAGCCAAAGGCAAAATCCTTAGCTGGTAAAACCATTTTAATTACTGCCTTTACTGTGATGCCCATTACAGTAACCACAGTCACCTTTTCTTGGTGATTAAGCACCACTGGTTGGCTTCTGCTATCCCAGGTACACATCACCCACATTGAATTCAAGGAGTCCAGTTCAATGGCATTCTGAATGTATTCCCAGCCAGTGGAGAATGACCTCCACAGAACTCTTCTAGGATGCCAGGACTCTCGTCAACAAAGCATTCCTAAAAAGCTTTGTAGAGAGAGTGTCCTCTAGACTCTCCCAGGAGGTATATTAAGAGGATGGTTGAGCAGACCTTAAATGATAAATCTACTGTAGGATTGCAGTCTCTGTGAGCTTTTACATGCCTTCCTCTACAGTTGGTTGGTTGAGGAACACATTTGACTTTCACTGGGTGATCATGACTTGGAAGCAGGGGCATAAACTGGGAAGCTGGCAGTCATTGACCAAGTCCTGTCTGTTTGCCTTTCCTGCTGATCACTCAGATTATGAGAAACGGTTCTATTGTTATATACGATCTGGCCACTATCCATTTGTATATCCACTTTCTCAATATAAAAATAGTTACAGGTTTGTTCAGTAACAATTTGGCCAAAATACTACTTTCCTCCATATCGTATACCACTAAGCAGGTGAATTCTGCACACAAAACTTTGCACATTGCAGAGAGATCACCACCTCCCACCTTTCCATAATGCAGTCTTCTTAGAAAGTGGCTTCATAAACTAAAATAAATGTGAGGCTAATAACAATTCAAAAAAATTTTTAATCTTTTGTTTTATATTGGAGTATAGCAGATTAACAATGTTGTGATAGTTTCAGGTGCACAGCAAAGCAACTCAACCATACACAATTCAAATATTATTGATTGTTAAAACAAAGTTCCCAGTGTTACTGCATTAAGTGAAACATCCTTAGGGTTTTAAGTTGATAATTGATAGATGGTTTTATTTTGGAAATGTTTGATTGATAGAAAATGACTCCAACCCTTCAGGCCTGTGCAGGAGTTCAAATCACTGGCTTTCAAATTCTGTTGTGCTTTTTTTCATTATTCCTTGTCATTCTATCTGGCAAAAACCTGCATCATGCCTCTTCATTTTCTGCATACTACATCAATAATGTGTTTATCATCCATGCAGAGATGCATAGGCTTATTACTTTGTCTCTGAGGACGTTTTATTTTTTAATTGTTGATTTTTTGAAGTCAGAATAACTGTCAATGAATGTCATACTTGGCATTGTGCCAAGGTATATAATGAGAAATAAAATATTGTCAGTTTATGATAATCTCCTAAGTATGCTGAGTATATTAAATTAAATATAAATTAGTTTAACAGTTTGTCCTTAATCTAGCAAGAAGATTCATACATACTTTCAATAGTATAATGTGCAGAAAGAAATTTTTTAAATGACAGCTTTCTGATGGTTTATTGATTCTATTTTTGGAGGCTTTTTTGTGACATAAACTAATTGTGTGCTTTTGTGACTTATAAAAAACATTTAGTGAATGGTGATGACATTTTGCATGTATCTATTTATTTAAAATTAATTTATTTCTGGCTGCGTTGGGTCTTCGTTGCTGCATGCGGGCTTTCTCTAGTTGTGGCGAGCAGGGGCTACTCTTCATTGCTGTGCGTGAGCTTCTCATTGCGGTAGCTTCTCTTGTTGCAGAGCACAGGCTCTAGGCGTGCGGGCTTCAGTAGTTGTGGCACACAGGCTCAGTAGTTGTGGCACGCAGGCTTAGTTGCTCCACGGCATGTGGGATCTTCCCAAACCAAGGATCAAACCCATGTCCCCTCCATTGGCAGGCGGATTCTTAACCACTGTGCCACCAGGGAAGTCCCTGCATGTATCTTTTATTAACTCAACAATTGCCTTTAGTTGGAGGAAAGACTACCAAATAAATATAGTAAAATTAAGATATCAAGAAAGAAGGCATATGAGAGGTAACAATCGTCTTCTCATTACCCCCACCCCACGTATGCTATAACACATACCCTATCTTGATCATAGATCTTTAGCCATAGCCTCTATTGAACGGGCAATGATCTACATGCACCTAACCTGTCTCCTCCCCTGGGTTATAATTGGCTGGACCCACATTCACTCCTGGCACTGGACCAATCAGATGCTCTCTCATGAGAATTTTGGGTCTGAAATTAGAATTTATAGTCAGTGTCTGATGTAGAATAAAAGAAAAAATTGTTTGGTCATTCAGTAGATGTAGAAAAAATTTACTTGACAATGTTCAGTTCTCCATTCCTGACAAAAGCTTTCAGTAAACCAGGAATTTAAGGGAACTTTCTCGCTCTGATAAAAAGGTATCAACAAAAAACTTAAAGATCACACTTAGTGGTAAAACATTGAAAGTAATAAGATAAGAACAAGGCAAGGATGAATACTGTCTTTTACTTATAGTCTCTTTTGTAAGGTATCTTAAGTAGGGAAATATAGGGGGTGTGTGTGTCACGGGGAGCCAAAAGAACAAAATGGGTTGAAAAAGACTAAAATTTATACAGGGTTACAGAGGGGCTTATGTTATAGTCAAGTGTTCTATTTCTTTCTTTTTTTTTTTTTTTTTTTTTTTTTTGCAGTACACGGGCCTCTCACTGTTGTGGCCTCTCCTGTTGCAGAGCACAGGCTCCGGACGCGCAGGCTCAGCAGCCATGGCTCACGGGCCCAGCTGTTCCACGGCATGTGGGATCCTTCCAGACCGGGGCACGAACCCGTGTCCCCTGCATCAGCAGGTGAACTCTCAACCACTGCGCCACCAGGGAAGCCCAAGTGTTCCATTTCTTAAATTGGTTGGTAAGTACATGAGGTTGCTTTTCTTATTACAGTTTAACATGTAGATGTAACTTTATAAACTCTTGTTCAAATCAATGCATACTTTTGAGATAAAGTTTAATCCAGGAAAAACAACATAACAGTATTTAATTTGGGTAAAGATAAGGAAATAACCTTAGGTTATTTAAACCAATTACTTTTTTAGGCAGGTGATAATTGAGCGTCATTAAAATGACCACATGTGAAACTACACCACCATACAGAATGTGAGGTTTCACTCCTCCTATATTGTCCTCGGGCCTTAAAATAGCTGGAAGAGCCCACACTCCCTTCTATTTAGTGAATTCCCAAATAAAAGGTATAATTCCAAATTTCTGTATTTTATGTCCCCTTCTACTCAACAGTTTCAGAGGAGGCAACTGTGAAAAGTCTTGGAGAGTTGCAAATATAAAGGGAATACTGTTGAAGGAACTGGCACCCCCATCACTATATCATATAACAGTATACAAATGATTTAGCAGTAATACCACCAGGCTTCTCAGAGTTCACAGTCTCCATTCTCACGTCTGAAAATAGATCATAGCTCTGCTAACGGTTCATGCCATTTTTCTAAATAGGCCAGTAGAGCCTTTAAAATCCAGTGTTTAAAAGGCATTACCACAAATGCTTTTCCTACATACACTTAGGTAAAATGGTGTGACTTGTGGGGCACAAAGGAACCCCCCCCCCCAAACAACATAATCACTTAAAAATAAACTTGGATTGCTCACTGGTCTTACAAGATGCTTAAAAACATCATCGTCCTATTTAATTGCAAGGAAAACAAATCTAAAGAAATTCAAATTTAAGGAGAGATGGAGAGGAGGAAGCAGAGACAAAGGGAGAATTAGAGGGAGAAAGAGAGAAAATGAGAGAGAGAGAAAGGAGAAGAGTGAAAGTGAAAAGGACAGAAAGCTAAAGAGACAGAGGGGAAAAAGAGAGAGAGAGAGATTCAGAGACCAAGAGAGTTAGAGAAAGAGGAGGAGGGAGGAAGACCAAGAAAGTGCAATAGAACACTAGAAAAAGAGAATGATATGCAGCAGATAAGGGAAAAACTCTCCCTCTCCTCACCCCCCTCTCACACACAGACACACACACACAGACACACACACACACACACAATGTATGTATCAAATGATTAATTCAAATTCACATAATCACTGACATATGAATGATGATCCAGAACTGAGTAATGTGCTAGACTTTATAGCAGTTTTTTGGGGGTGGTTGCACAAGGGGAAGGATCTGCATGGTGAGAGTAAGAGGAGTAGGAAGAAGGACTGAGCTGACCGGACAAGATAACAGGAACGGAGGATGATGAATAGTGAAATTTATGTTGGAACACATAGGTCAAGCGTCCTACTTTTTCCAGAAGTGACTGCCAATTCAGATAAGTGTTTGTCTATTGCAAGCCCCTCCAGTTGTCCATAGGAGAAAAGAAGACAATAAATATTGAGCAGTTGGGGAAGGGAATCTGTCTCTTAACCTCCACTTTCTATGAAGCTGCCTCTGGGCCCCCGCTGACCCTTCCTGAACAGCTCAGTTACCATCACCCTTCTCCACATTGGAAAGCATCAAGACTCTGTTTATGGTTCTGACATGAAACTGAGCCCCTGCACTGACATGATTAACATGCAGCACAGTAGAAATTACTGGAACCATGCTCTGAAGTCATGCCAAACACATGCTCTGTAGACATGATAACCTTCAATAAAAATCACAAATAAGTGTTTTCATTTTCAAGTGAGAGGATTAACTGCAGGATTACCACCCAGAGAGCTCCATTCACATAGCTGGGGCATGATTAATTTTGAATTATGAAAATAGAACTCCTTTCAATCATGTCTGAAATTCCATTCAACCTGGTATGAAAGCAACTATAATACACAGAAATACTACCAAGGGTGCAAACTAAACCCACACAAAGAGGGATTTGGGCCAGACTTCTGGAAGGATATTCAACCTTAGCTCATGTCAGTGTTGTGCAAACATAAATTGAAAAAGAGAAAGTGCCAATATCCTGATGGAGTAACAGCATGAATCTAGCCTCAGGCCTAAAGTCTAAATTGTCCATTAATAATATTTTCAGTCTTATTCAAACCGGGCATGATCCTTGGAGCAATTCAGAAGAGTCTAATGCATGGTGAGCATTACTAGCCCACATAAGTGAGGGAATATCAATCTCTTGTGGTAGAAAGGAACAGAGGTAATTTACCAAATGGTACCCTACTGACCTGAAAAAACTGATTTACCTCATATGGAAGTTTCATTTTAGAGGAGATTTTGTTTACCAGGCCTCATTGTAAGACCGACATATTGTATGCTGATTAATAAGAGTGTATTGGAATATTTTTCTTCCCTATGGTCCTTTTTTGAAGTAGGAAGGTTCATATTTAGTTGCAGATTACAAGGTGCTGAGTTAATATTCTAGAACTGGAAATCAGAGGTATGCTGAAGCATATTGGGCTCTGTTTTCATCTGCACTGAATCAGAATGATACCTATTACCGAATTATTAAAATGCAGACTGTTTAAAACCCTGAATCACAAAGGAAGTTCTTTTCTCCTTGACACATTCAGCATATGTTATTATTTCAAATTCTGAGTTTCTCTGCATTGTATATCCTATAGAAAATAAATGCAATTAAATGTGATATATTAAGGGCTTCCCAGTCTGTAGTTTAGGATCAAGTTACTAAAAATTAGACTGTTTCTTTTACTAAAGGAAAAGAGAAAGATCGTGGATAAGGATTTCAAATGAAGCATTAATGTTCCTGGATCTGTAGAAAGAAAGGTTATCAGCTTGTAGTGCATTGTGTCACTATAATTTCTGTTTAGAAGAGTCATTTTCAGGATAATGTTGAGACTTCTCAAAATTTCCACCATCATAAAAAACAAATTGCTCGTCAAGCCCACAAAGTAGAAAACTCAATTGCCTTGGAGGAGTAAGAGGGAGAAATAATTATTGAAACACAATTCCAAATGCTCTGAGAACTGCATATCATATTTTGTCCTGTGGGTCTCTGAAGGACTCAACTGACAATAACACTGTTGCTGGCCCCTGTGATACTCCCATGGCGCCGTTTAGAGCTCTCTCATCATTAAATAACAGAAATTTTGTGGAATTGATAAATATAGTCTTCAACATTAACTAAATAATCCTCCCAATAGTCTGGTAAAGCAGATGGAGAGAATAAAACAGAGAAGTTGTTAAGGGGCTTAACTCAGCCCATAGAGACAAGCCTGTGATTTAGTTAATACTGGACCTCCTGGTTTAACTTCATGACACCTTCTTTTCCATTCTTTACTTATAAATAGGAACCAAGTCTCCAAACCACAGCTACCCCAGCCCCCAGTCCCTCTTGCCTGTCTTTAATTCTTTCCATTTAAACAAGAACAGGACATCATCCTGCTGCAAAGGGAATTACAACTTTTTCATGTATACATTTCTTATGTATACATTTAAGAGCATTAAAATCGCTTTTAATAAGACATTTTTTCAAATGGATGAATATCTTTTATGTTTTCCTTTTTTTTTAAAGGAGTAAATCAGTTTGAAGCACATTGTTTCTATCAACTCTAAATTATTTCTATTCCTTCTTCTTTGACATAATCAACTCCTCTTTAATTAAATGGAATAAGCTGATTATTGCATTTCTTCCTGGTGACAAGCACTTTCTTGGCCACTTGAGGGGCATCAATGAGTACAATATGGCCGCCATCTTGAAGGAAACTGGGATGGGGAAGGAAATTGATGACTAAACAAATAATAATGGTCATAGTAATGACAATAATTCCTGGGAGTTTATTACATTCCAGAGCGTTTGCTGAGCATGCCTTACTTCATTTGATCCTTTCATGTAAGAACTATTTCTGTTCTCATTTTTCACAGACCATGCAACTGAAGCTTGCCAGGTTAATGCCTTTACACATTGAACCTTTGTAAAAAACAAATACCCCATTCTCCCATTCACAGCGTATCAAGCAATGTTTTAATATTTCAGTTTTTCATATAACTTTTCCATACAGAGCTTGTCTGACAGTTTTAGTTCTCAATATAATTAATACTTTTCATTCTGGTTTATATTTTTATGATTTTTCTTGGCTTGAATTCTATCCCCAAGTTTAATCAATTCTGGGTCAGTGACAAATAGCATTTCAGAAACTGCAAAGTTGAAACCTATTTTGACAATTATTTTTGGGTCATACTACCATGTCACTTTTCGTGGTTAGTGGTTTTTCTCTCAAATACCAGCTAATCTTTGGAAACTTTCCTGAGTTTCAGAGGGATGTGAATACTACTTTTCTACTGCCCTTTTAAAATATCCCTATATTGCTATATTTATTTTTATACCATATTCACATGATATCCTTCACTTTCAAGTGATAAATATCTTAAGACAGAAACTAAATGTGCTAGCTAAATTTGGAGTCTTCAGGGTCCAAATTCAGTGTCTGATATATAGTAAGTCTCAGTGTCTGTTGAGTTGAATTTTACTTTATTGAGAAGAGGGCTTTATCTATAAGGTCTTTAACCTTTCTTTGTATTACCTATTCAATATCTCTATCTCTTTACCTCTCTTTTATTTGTTTCTATTGTTTCAGAGATGTAGAGGTCTCCCCTCCTTTTCAAGTGTGGTCCCACCAGTTTTACATTGTGGTTATTATTGATCTATTTTTTTCCCATGACCAGTAGTCACTCAGTATCTACTTCTCCCTATCAGAAGCTCACATGGCTATCTCTTTCTTCCCGTTTGACTATAAGTTTTATTTGATTTGTCAAAATCCCTTCCAAAGAGTACAATATAGAAAAAAAGAGTAACTTAATAGTGGAGAAATACTACCTTAACCACATGATCAAGGTCAACATCAATGGTGATAAATCATGTTGATAGTATGTGCATTTGATTCAATGTGTACTTTATCTCTGTGGTTTTCCTCCCAAGAACGCATATCCCCATTCTAACCATGGGAAAAACATCAGCCAAATTCCGGTAGGGGTCATGTGAGAAAAATACCTGACTAGTACTGTCAACACTGTCAAAGTCATTGATTTAATTTCTTAATGAGTTGGCAACGCTGTGCCCTCCCCCCACCAGAGGTTCTAGGAGAGATTCAGTCCTTTGACTCTTCCAGCTTCTGCATTCCTGTGCTTGTGGTTGAATCACTCTAATCTCTGCTTCTGTGATCACATTGCTTCTTCCTCTTCTCTCTCTCCTTTGTTTGCCTCATATAGGACACTCATAATTGGATTGAAGGCCCACTCAGATAATTCAGGAAGATCTCATCTGGAGACCTTTAACTTAATTACATACAAAAGATTGCTTTTCCAGATAAAGTCACATTCACAGTTTTCAGGGATTAAAACATGGAGATATCTTTTTGAGGGCCACCATTCAACCCACTACAGTCATTTTAATGACAAAGAATGTCTGAAAAACTGTGACAGCCAAGAAGAGCCTAAGCAGAGATGATGACTAAATGTAATATGGTATCCTGAATGGTATCCTGGAATAGACAAAGGACACTAGGCAATAACTAAGGAAATCTGAATAAAGAACAACTTTAGTTAATAATAATATATCAATATTGGTTTATCCATTGTAACAGATGAACCATACTAATGCAAGATGTTAATAATAGTGGAAATTGGCTGTGGGGCATATGGGATCTAAAACTGTTCTAAAGCTCAAAGTCTACTTTAAAACAACTCTATGTTTAATCCTTTATAACAGTTCTGTCAGGTAGAAATATAATGCAAACCACATATGTGATTTTAAGTTTTCTAGAAGTCACATTTCAAAAAGTAAAAAGAAATAGGTGAAACTAATATTAATAATACATTTCACTTTATGTAGCCTGATATATCCAAAATAATATCATTTCAATAAGTAATTGATGTAAAAATTATTAGCAACATATATCACAGTCTTTTCTTGGTAGTGTGTTATGTGTAATTCTAGAAATGGCCCAGGTCCTGACAGAACTACAATCCAGTAACAACACTGCAAGTAATCAAAGAGTGAAACGTCATCCTAACAAAACAAAGTTGTGTTTAACGAAAAAAAAAATTTTACATTGCTTCAGCTTTTAAGTTCAAATTAATTAGATTACATAAAATTCAAAATTCAGTTTCTCAGGCATGGTAGCCACATTTCAAGTGCTCAGCCTCACTGAACTGCATAGCTCCAAATGTTTTCCTTGTTGCTGGGTTCCATTATCTACCCTATAACCAACTACCCGCTCCCCCTAAATTAGTGCCTTAAAATAACAATAATTTATTATATCTCATAATGCTTTGAGTTGACCTTGTAATCATTTTCTGGTCTTGCTTTATGTCTCTCATGCTGATGGTGTTAGAGAACCACTGGGGCTGGAACTTCCAGAATGACCTTATCACAAGTCTGGCTCCTTGGCTGGGAGAGCTGGAAGGCTGGGCTGAGCTGGGCCTCTCTCTCCTGCCCTGTAGCCTCAGGGCCTCTCCCTTAACACATGCCCTCTCCTTGTGGTCTCTCCAGCTGGGTGGTCAGACTTAATGCACCTGTGCTTCAGGGCTCCCCAAAGCTCAAAAGTAGAAACTTCCAGGACTTCTTAAGGATTAGATCTAAGACTCAGCACAGTGTCACTTCTGTGGTGTTTAAATATTGTTGTTTAAAGATTGCTATTGTTTATAGTGAGTTATGGAGCCAGCGTATCCAAGATGGAAGGGAAATACACAAGGGCATGAATACCAAGAGACATGGAGATTAGTGTTGTTGAGTGTTGGTTCAGTTTTCAACAAGTATTTATTTCACGAGGATTGTCACTGTTAATTCTCATAATTGTGTGCTGTTACTTCAAAGTAACAGAGATACAAAAGTTAAGAAACATGCTGAAGCAAGGGTGCCTCAGTAAGTGGGGAACCTGGGATTCAAACCCAGGCAGTTCTGATTCCTGAGCCCCTGTCCTTTTTGTTAATTTTTTCCATGTTAAATTTGTTGATGTAAAAAACTTCTAAGGACAAAAATTAAAAGAGAAGGAAACGGTCCTACTAAGCAATATTTTAAATCCCTATGTTATGCTTGTTATGCTTAAGTTTTCATTTATTGAAACTTACAGTGAGTATTCATTACATTTGCCGTGAAAAGATCTGACACTTTCTCCTTCTCTCTCCTCTATCTCATACTTTCTCTCATTCTCTATGGATAAATGTGATGGTTGTGTGGAAATTTCTGCCAGCTTTATACAACCTTTTCACTTAAAAGTTTCAGTAAAATGCATTTTTGTCTAATCATGCAGGGCACTTTCTGCTGACCTTAACTGTTTCTTATCCTCTGTAATCACTGAAGACATCAGTGACATTAGTAGTTCCGTGTAATATAATATGTTTGCACTCCATATTTTTCTTAGGCAAAGAAATCACCTCGGATAGAGTAATGACCTCAACATAATTGTCATTAACAAAAAGGTTACAGTGTTCTCACCAGAATAACAGAGCCAGGAATCATTCTCTTCTGTGATTCTACATCTTACTTTGCTCTGAGCTCTTTAAACAAAACAAATAATCATGCCTTATTAAGCACCTGCTCAGTGAAGTTGGGAAATCAGACTATGGCGACATTAAATCCTGACCTTTGACTTCTTCTGTCAGATGTCAGAATGATTATTTCTACTGGATCTTGGTTTGACATTAGGGAGCAATTGGCTAATCCTCAGATTCTCCAAACTTGCTCTCTGGTCTCTTGCTAATGCTCATCTTGTTCTGAGTCTTAGATTTATTATGATTTATTCACCATGTGGGGTAACAGTATCTCCTTTTATCTTAAAGGGAACAGCATCTATATGGTTTTAAGCCCTAGATCTCAAGGGAACTCGGGGGAAAAGTTTAAAAGCTTAGAAATGGGGTTTTACCTCTTCCCTTTGTCTTCTTTCCTAATATAGAATTTGGACAAGTGGATAAGGGAAGAGATGTGTAAGAGGAAAACACTCTGGGTCTAATTAGTTGGCACATCTCCCATGAGGGGTGAATATTAGAGTAACATCATGCCCAGCAAAAGAACTATGGATTTGATAGCTTTTCCAAACAACGGGCCTAACATATTTGTTTTGAAATGTAATCACTGGCCTTTAGTATTTTAAAAGCATAGTTGGAGTTTGGCATTGCTGTTAAATTACAAATATGATAAAGTCCAGAATTGTGAACAGTGTCAGCCAAGATTATATACAGAATGAAGTGTGAGAAAAAGTATGGGAAAATTTTGGGTAGACTAGGTAGGAGAGAGAAACCTTGGGGAAAAGAGATGTACTCAAGCAGAAAATTTAAGAAAAGTGAAACTCACCTTAATTTATCATCTATTATGTGTCAAACACTGTGCTGGGCATATCATCAATGAACAGGAAGACTGAACAATAGCAGTAGCATCCCATGAAAAGGAGCTAGAACAGAAAGGAGAGAGCAGCATTGAAATAATGAATTTATATCTAGGATTTGCTAAAAACATCTGAACATAACTTATTTCAGAAAATCCCTAAATAGGGCACCGTAGAGCTCTACATCCAACTATAAAAATTGAAGTGGGGACAAACAGCCCTTCTCCTACTTCAAGGCAATTTGCTAAGCTTTATCAATCCAAATGTGCTTACAATTCACTCACTCCCTTTTTGCTGAAGTTATCCACAGCGTTTCTCTTCTTTGCTGCCATGAGCTGATGCTGGTTTGCCAGTAACAATTTTAGAAATTTTGTGGGTTGTTGATCCATGTGTCTTAATACAATCCTTTTAAGTATTCAAAGTGAAGGCTGCTAAATAGAGCCCAGGTTCAGTACCTAACAGGAGTCCTTAAGAGGCGGGAGAAAAAGATAAAAGACAAGAGTTTATGGTAGTAGGAGAGACAATAAAATTAGAAGGACGTTGCAAAAGATACAGTAATGTAGAGAAATGTAGGAAGCTTGCAGAGTCCTTAGCGCTTCGTTCACATGTTCTCCAGAACTAAGCACACCCTGATAAATACTGGTTGACTGGGTAAGTGAATTGTTCAAGGCCAATGCTTCCACATCTTTTTCATGTCGCAGCAGGCTTAGAAAATGTATGGTAAACAGGGGTAAACAGGAGTGTTTTCTTGCAGCTGGAGAGGATTGACTTCCAGGGTTCCTGCCTACTCCAGGTCTTACGGGATGCCCAGAGGATGAGCAATTGAGTTTCTGAGCACCTGCATGTGTTGTGGTCCAATGCATGAGAAGCACTAACCTAGACTATGAAATATACTTGAAATATACTTTTCTTCAGGTCTGTTATTAGCATACTCTAACCTTTGTGTGTATTCTGGACAGATGGTGCTTCTGGGGGGTAAACATGCTTCCCTTCCTTTAGGTGGATTCAGCTTCATAAAACCTACTGCTTGGCACAAGTTACTTGGGCTGGATTCAACCCCTGCTCACTCATCCACTGTGTGTTTTATATCATTATGTCCACTCAGCATTCTCCTGTCCTCTTTCACTCAGCTAATTTTATGCAATCTCTAATCCGGTGGTCACTGACCACCTTATACTTTTAAATTTATCAGTTCTGTTTCTTGCCTTCGTGAAATCTTCCTTTCGCTCAAATTTCTCTTAACCTATCTGCTCAAGTTCACAGTTCTATATTCTCTTGAATCTACTTGAAAAGGAGAAGAAAACAGAAATCTAAAATTTTCTCTCCCCATTATCTTTTGTGTTGTCGTTTTTGTTTTGATTTGTTTTTTGCCAGACTAATTTATACTGAATCACAGCCTCTGATGATTCAAGCTGAGGTCGAGGCCCACCAGCCATGAGTTCCAAAAACACATTTGTTGGTTTATGTGCCTTGCTGTCAACATGTGGGTTTTCTGGAGAAGTTTTTGAGGGGTGCTTATTGAAGTATTTGGGTTTGGACTATGTGATTCCACAAAGGGACGGAGAAAATGAAGGTCCATTTTGGATTGAGTGCCGTCAGGAAACAGGGGCAGTTCAGTGACCGGTTGTCTCAGTTATTTTTATCTGGAAAGAAAAAGGATTAAAGTCAAGCTAAAGTTGTCCCTGATAAAGAAGCAGTTGTCCCTTGTAATCAGCAGAAGGGCTGTTATTTTTGTAGTTGTAGAGTATCTTTGTCTCTGTCTTGTTTCAGGCGTAATCAGAGTGTGGACTCATCTGTTTTGTCCACCATAGTCACCAGATGGCCAGGTTTGGGTATTGCTTATACAGACGTACCTGGGAGAGATATTTCAGGTTCCTTTCCAGACCACTGCAACAAAGTGAATACCGCAATAAAATGAGTCACATGCCTTTTTAAATTTCCCAGTGAATATAAAATCTGTTTGCACAATACTGTAGTCTATGAAGTGTGCAATAACATTATGTCTAAAAAAACAATGTATGTACCTTAATTAAAAAATACTTTATTGCTAACCATCATCCAAGCCTTTAGCAAGCCATACTAGTAATGTCAAAGATCACTGATCACAGATCACCATAACAAATATAACATTGAAAAAGTTTGAAATATGGTGAAGATTACCAAAATGTGACACAGAGACACAAAGTGAGCAAATGTTGTTAGAAGCGTGGCACCAGTAGACTTGCTTCATTGTCACAAAACTTCAATTTGTAAAAAACGCAATATCTGCTAAATGCAATAAAGTGAAGCATGATAAAACGAGGTATGCCAGTATTCTGCAAGCACTTTTTATGTTCGGTTGGAAACATAAGGCCTAGCTACCAGCTCTGGACTACCAGACCTCCAACTTTTTCAATGCAGAATCTTTTTATTCACATAGTTATTGTTCTTTATTTGCTTGCACCCTCCCTTTAAATCTTTTCTACTTAGACTAAGGATTCACAATCAAGCTGGAAGATGGGAAAATCCTGTCAGATACTTATATGGGTCTCTTCCTGAAATCTTCAGGTCTATAAAAAGAGAGAAGGAAAACAGAGCTACTGTGAATTTACTTTGTAGTATCAAAGCTCTCAGCTGGAGAATAAAGACAGAGTCAAGAGTCAGAGAGGTCACAGCATGAAGTTTCACTCCTGTGAAGGCATCCTGTGGCATAAATGAGCCTTGTAGGTGTTTGCACTCTGCCTGGCTTGGCCACACAAGTCAAGGATATTCCCCAAGTATCTTATTTTTGGATTGATGATCCTACACACTTTAACTTGTCTTTGTCGTTTCCATTTTGTGTGTGGGATATTAGTGGGGTTTCGTCAGAATTATGTCCAAGATGCAGTAATATAGGGAAAATCCCAAGTGTTTTTTCCATGCTGTCCCTTAACTTATGCCATCTGTCTAGATATAACAAACCTTTTGAAATTTCTGGGAGGTCTTCAGTAATAGATTTCTTTAGTTTTCTGTACTGATGTGGCTTTTCCTTATTTTTATATTCTGTTGGTAATTTCCATGGGAGCTGGTGGGAAGAGAAGAGTAATTGCTTTGTGAGGTAGTCATTTCGCTCTCCTATCTAGAGAAATGTATGTGATTTCTAAAGACTGAAAGAGAAAAGCTATGTTTTCCATGAGTAATTTTTTTTTTTTACTTGCAAATGGTTGTAGTTGCTGCAAAATTTCATCACCCAAACTTCTCAGGCAAAATGTCCCTTTCCAGATGAGAGAGAAACCGATTGTAGTAAATAGACTTAAGGATGCTCTCAGTTCCCTTAGGGAAGCCTCCAGGTGTCCTTCTGCCGTGTAGCCCAGCATTTCAGACATACACATAGCTAAGAGATGACCATTTAGCCGACTGACAAACCTGATGACCTGTTTATCAATAGAAATTAATCTAATGTTATACTTCAAACTGCCTCCCTCCTCTCACCCGGAAAATTCTAATCACTGATCCTTGATCCCAGTGGATGCATAGTACAGGAATGTAGGCATTTTGATAATGTGCTCAGAAAAACATGGTTTACAAGTAAAATAGGGAGTCTGCAATTTCTGCATCCATCAGTGCCTGATAAAAGCAATATAACTTGGGCTTCCCTGGTGGCGCAGTGGTTGAGAGTCCGCCTCCCGATGCAGGGGACATGGGTTCGTGCCCAGGTCCAGGAAGATCCCACATGCCACGGAGCGGCTGGGCCCGTGGGCCATGGCCGCTGAGCCTGCGTGTCCGGAGCCTGTGCTCCGCAACGGGAGAGGCCACAACAGTGAGAGGCCCGCATACCGCAAAAAAAAAAAGTGTCCCATTTTCAACTAACCTCGTTAAACCCATGTCCCCCTGAAAGTTAAATTGCAGCCTTTATTTAGAGTCTCATTTATAAATATACACTATGAATTTTCAAGACAGGATATAAAATACAGTATTTCCCAAACTTATGTGATCAATCACCCTCTTTCAATTTCATACCAGTTAATATTTTCTGGAAGAATATTTCAAAAAGCACCGTTTGGAAAACTCACATTTATCCACACTTTCTCATTTTTATAAAAGAAACCTGGCAGAGTTCATCTATTAGTGTCAATTCCCAGAATAGCACCCAGGATCATGATTTCCAGACTCATTTCCCACTACATTACACACTTCAAAGATATATACATATCAACACTGGATAATCATTGTTGAACACACTTATCTGTATAAAATTATATTGTATCTTTGCTATTTTAGAATATATTAAAGAGTTGTTTCGTTGTCTAATGAACTTCTAATCAAGTAAATAATCCCAAAGCTGCTGTGTTTTATTCCTTGTATTTGACTGTCTTGCCAAATACATATACTTTTAGTATAAACCAAATGATAGAGTGATAGGAATCAATATAAACTGGGTGATTTTGTTTAAATCTTTGACTACAGTCAGCAAAAGATAGCCAAATAGCTCAAGTTAGCCTATAATATGTTTCTCTTCATTGCTGCAATTGCAAATTTAATCTGAATCCAATGTTTATATATCTACTGCATAGTCAGAATAAAGCACTGATTGAAGCCCCTTTTATAAATAAGCAGTTATGCTATTAATCAAGTTAAACATTTCAATAATATACAAAATATATTATTTTCTTGGAGGAAAGTATTGGTGGTAAAACTATTATGGGAGCCCTTAGCTCAGTAAACAAAACTAGGTGGGATTGTAACTGTTAAAGATTGAGTCAGGGGAAAAAATAATAGAGTTTTTATGCAAAGGTCTTTTGTAACTTTCCTCTGAGGTCTTTTAAACTATGTGGTACAGTGAATCATAAATATAATTTTACCAAACTGGAGATAACTCAGAAAGTAAAATTTACCTAAAAATCTGATTATTGCCATTAGTAAGAATTATTATTTTTAAACCAAGATAAAATTTGGATTAATTTAACCATCTTGTGCAATAATTACATTATTATAGTGCTTTCACAAGGAATGCATTCATGACTTTATTACAAAAAAAAGAATTTCTGATTTTAGTATCACAAACACTTATTCTAGAAAGAAATGACCAAATTCTAGTGAATAGTTAGCTGTTCATAAAAGAAACCTATTTACTTTTCTTGCTTGTGATTCACAAGCATGGCTTTCTGGGTCCTCAAAAAACCTGATAACAGTCAGTATAAAGAAACAGAAGCTTTCTTCCATCTTTCCCTATGTATGTTACTCCTTAGCATGTTTCTCCTTTTTATATTGTCAAGATCTTTCTTTCTTCAAGTTCCCACCTAAGTCCCACCTAAGTACAACATAAAACTAGCTCTAGCCTTTACATATTCCTCTTCTATGGAATCAGTCTTTGGTTATTCAGCCCTGTGAAGAACCCAACAATGAGGTCACTACACACTGTTTAGAATGGCCAAAATGTGGAACACTGACACCAAATGCTGGTAAAGATGTGAAGCAGCAGGAAATCTCATTCATTGCTGGTGGGAATACAAAATGGTGCAGACACTTTGGAAGACAGTTTGGCAATTTCTTACAAAACTAAACATACTTTTACTGTATGATCCAGCAGTTACACTCCTTGGTATTCATGCGAAGGAGTTTAAAACTTAGGTCCACACAAAAACCTGCACACAGATATTTATAGCAGCTTTATTCATGATTGCTAAAATGTAGAAGCAACCAGGATGTCCTTCAGTAGGTGAATGGATAAATAAACTATAGTATAATACATCCAGGCAGTGGAATATTATTCAACAGTAAAAGAAATGAGTTATGAAGCCTTGAGAAAACATGGAGGAACCTTAAATGCATATTACTAAGTGAAAGAAAACCAGTCTGAGAAGGCTAAATACCATATGATTCCAACTATACGACATTCTGGAAACAGCAAAACTCTGACTCCAATAAAATGATCAACAGTTGCCAGTTGTGGGAAGGAGAAAAGAATAGGCAGAACACAGAATGTTTGAGCAGTGAAAATATTCTGTATAATACAGTAATATCTATGTCATTATATATTTGCCCAAACTCATAGAATGTGCAGCACCAAGTGTAAACCCTAAGGTACACTATGGACTTTGGGTGATTATAATGTGTTGATGTATTAAATAGCTTCATCCTTGGTGGAAAATATGCCATTCCATTGAGTGATGTTAGTAACGGGGGAGGCTATGCATGTGGGGGGGGCAGGAGGTATACACGAAATCTCTATACCTTCCTTTCAATCTTACTATAAACCTAAATCTTCTCTAAAAAATAAGAGACTTATGCAATAGAATTCAAAGATGAAATTAATTCAAGAAGAATTCACTATTAATCATCAGCGTCAGAGTTGGTAGAGAGATCAAGTAAGAAAAAAGAATAATAAGTGCATATTGGAATTGCCACCTCCTAGATGACTGGTTATCTTAGCAAAACTCAGTGATTTGAGGATATGAGGAAAGAGAAGAAATATATGCAGTAATGGTAGCAACATCATCTTGAACCATGACTGTAAAAGGAAGGAGAGTTGAAGAGATGCAACCAGAGACTATAGCCAAGGAAGAAGTAATGTTGAAAATAGAAAAAAATAATTGATGCAATAAATTCTTGGTGAAGACAGAAGTAGATGAGGTCAAGAGCATAAGTGGACACGTGAGCTTCAAATTCTAAGGTACAGTTTTCAATGGATAAGAATAGGTACAGGTGTAATATAGATAAGGGGAAGTTGAAGAAATTTGCAACTGATGGAGTCTCTTTGCTTTGAGAAGTAAAAAATAAAATATATTTATTTAACAACTCCATATCACACTGTCAAAGAGACTGTCAACTGCACCTGGAAATGAGTAGAAACTTGACTACAACTTAAGTTCTTTTGCAGAAAAAAAAAAATCTGTGGTAAGGAAGTTTCTAGGGATGTTTCAATTGCTTTTCCTAGAAAAGCTGAGTCTTAATCTAACAGTGATGAAGGAGAGAAATGAGGGTCTCTGTCATCTACGTGGCTGTAGCCCCTTCCTTCCTTCTTCAGCACAATCACCCCAGCCCTGTTCCCTGAATGTAAGAAATAACATCATTTAATTTACATATTGTCTTTCATCCCTGGGATCCTTCTACCTGAGGATTATTTTTTTTCCCCTGGAGTAGAAGTCTTTGCTCACTATAACTCCACTATAGTTCATGTAATTCTCCCTATCTTGCATCTAAAACCCCAGATTCTGATGTTTATTATCACTTCCAAATCAATCTCAGAACTTAAGGGCCACCTTATGAGCCTCTTTTAGGCCTTACACTTGGTTTCTCATCCAGTTCTTATTCCCTGTTAATTTTCTACTACTATTTGTCTCACCATTTCCATATTCCTTTTTTATCTTATCCCAATGCCCTTCTTCTGGTCACTAGCCTTCACTTCACTTCTTTTAATTCTTGTTGTATCAGAATCTCATAACATCTGTTAGATGTGGGCATGTTGTATGTGTATATAAATGGGTGTAATGTGCAACTGAACATATACTTGATACCTACTACTCAGTACATGTCTTTATGTCTACTTAAGAAGGGCGTGTATTAAGTCAAAGATGTATGTGGTCGAACATGTGTGACTGGCTAACCTGTGGACAGATAGGCAGGAAGGATATTGTAGAGTTTTACTTGGCTGGAAAAGACTATGGAAATCATATGGGAGATGATTTCAGGAAGGGGAAGAGATAAGCCTCTGTTAACCTCCTAGAATACTAAGATCCTCTTAGAAAAACATTGACTTTTTTAAGCACTTTTCCCTTTCTATTCCCTGGCCGGATTCATTTCTTACCTCACATATCTTCAGAGCAAAAAAAGTCAGAATGATGAGCAAAGGTTTCCTACACACACACACACACACACGCACGCACGCACACACACACACACACACACACACACACCAAATCTGAAGAGCTTAGATTCTGCTTCTGAAGAGATTATTGTTCTGATGAAATATGCCTAATCCCTTTGCTTTAGGGATATCTCCAGTTCAAAAGTGAGGTCCAAGGGGGAAATAAAGATACAGTTCATAAACCTGCGTTGCTTCACTCTCTCTGTAATATTGGATGATTATGTAGTGCATATTAATTCACAGTGTGTTCACATAATAAACCCTCCTTAAATTAAAAAAAAAATTGACAGGGGACAGTTTGAAATAAAAAATAAAATATTGGTGGAAAATTGCCAGGCCTCCACCCACCAGAAACTTACAATTTAGTACATTATTAATCACCTCTCCCTTATCTTTTATTTTTTTCTGTATTTTGTTCCTAGTCACTCAAAGTCTTAGGACAAGGTGTTCTCTCTAGCTCATTGTTTTTATAAATACCCATTATAGTAATTGCCTGCAACGTTCTTTTGGAATCCACTCCACTCTCCTGTGTGAATCATTTGGGCATAACCAGTCCCTGCACCTTGGTTAGCACAGAATATATACAAATGCTGTTCTGCAGAAAAGCACAGCTTGTTCCTACTGATAGTGCTACCTGACATATGTCCCGATTACAGACTTGGCTCCATGGAGAAACAGCAATCTGTGCCAAAAGGAAAAATGGAATTAAGTCCTCTGAGCTTCCAGAGGGGGTTTTCTGTCTAATATGCCTCCTAAAATGGGGCCATAATTCACTTAAATTCTACAGACACTATCACCCTACTTCTAAGCAGAAGAGCAGTAACTTTTGACCAACAGACCCTCGCAGAGGTAACAAAGAAACTTATTTGATACTCACCCTAGAAACCACAGTTGATCTTAGCTGAAAGGGTAATGTTAAAATACAAAGTAACTAAATGTTTATAAAAAGTCTTGAATTTTGTAAGTACGAATAAATAACTATAATGCTACTCACTGAATTTATGAACATGTATTTTAACCTGTGCCTCAACTACTACCCAGTTAATTCAGTGCCATTTCCTAACTTTTTGATGGCATTTTCCAAATCTATGGGAATATATTAATTCAGAGAATGAGAAGGATGGACATCATCTCAGAAGAAAAAGAACACATTCAGTTAATAAGAATTCTTATGTTGCACCCTGGAAAATTAGTATGACTATACAATTTTTGTCACCTAAATTATCCTACATATAATTTCTTCACTCTAATAATGTAATATATATGTTCATAGAACAGAGCTTAAGGGTTGGGCTTGAGTGTCATTGCTTCCTTGCTTTTATCAATTTGCAGATCTAAGGCAACACAGAATGATTCAGACCCAACCCCTTTAGCTTTAAACCCTATCTCTGCCCCTTGGGGGGCCTTGGGCAAGTTATTTCACTTCTCTGTGCCTTAAATTTCCTTATCTGTAAAATCTAGATGAATATAGTCCTAGTTAATGCGAGGTTGTGGGAAACAAATAAATCAATATTTCTAAAGACCTTAGAACTGGCACCAACTATGCCTATATTAGTATGTATAAAATAAATATCATTGGAACATGTATTTAATCTCTGGAATATTGAGTTTTTTTGTTAATAAATATAAATTAAAATAGTATTTACTTTATTAGATTGTTAAGATAATTTAATGCAGATTTCATTACATAAATATTAGTTTTTATAATTATTAGCTATTAATAAATAGAAAGAAAATGAAATCTCCATATAGCAGTAATGAGAATATTTATTATAGACACTTTCAATTTAGAAATGGGCCGAGAGACAGCACAGTTATTGTTAACACCTTGGAATTTAGGGTCAGACAGACTGGATGTAAATTTTTGTTCTGCCACTTAGCAGCTTTGTAATACCTGTAATGACATCAGGTCACAATTTTATTCTCTGCCAGTCTCAGCTTCTTCTTTTGAAAAATGTGGATAATAATCCCTATGTCTAAGTGTTGTTGTGAGCATTAGCTGAGACCATGTCTGTAAAGTAGCTGGCACCTAGTATGCATTCAATAATTGGTGGGTGTTAGCAACTTTCGTGTTTATTGGGTTTCACGGTTTGAAACTCAAATCACGTTTTCCCTGAGAAACTATATTTCACATTGTGGCCAGTATCTTGGAAAAGTCTATGTAAAAATATTTCACTGAAAGATTAACTAAAATAAAAGCAATATTCCAATGAGAACATAGCAGTCTGAAGTACCCACTAAGGAAATCTGGACTATGGCTACCTTCACAGGAGGGAGCCCTCTTCTTACAGTCACATTCATGGTGGGATGTTTTTGTCCATGAAGTGGTAGATGTTCCATGGACCAGTAATTAAGTAACTGTCCTCTCCTGTTGGTCTGCCCAAATGAAACACTCTTTCTCTCCCTTGGTAACCTCAGCTACAGAGGTTTGAGTAGATTATAGTCCACAGTTCATCACACATTGTTATCATTGGATCATGCAAATCCTTTTTCTTTGCTTATTTGCTTGTTTATTTTATCCCCATTTCTAGGCTAGCCCATTATATTTGCAGGGCTGGGGCAAGAGTATAAATGGAGGCCTCAGGCCCATGACTCTCTCTGCTTCCTGAACTTCAAGGGGCCTCAAGCAGATGTATGTGAATACCCCAGGGTACACATGTGTATTCCAGCTTCCTCCACTACCCCACTTCCTGGGCTTGGGGATGCCACACTGACAAAGACTCTTCCCTTGACCAAACCTTAGGCTCCTTTAAGGCCTCTTCTCAACTAATTTGATCTTGGACCTCAGTGTCCGTCTTTGTTGGGCCTGCATCACCCAGTTTTAGCAAGAATCCTGTCAAGTCAGTTTAGGCAGAGACTCTCCTTACCACTGATGTTTTTGTCTTAGTATTTTCCATCCACTGACCCCAACTCTGTTTCTTAGCTATAAATCCCCACTTGTTTATGTTGACTTGGAATGGAGCCCCATTCTTTTTTTTTTTTTTAATATTTATGGAGGTTGTCCTTAAGCCATATACTCCAATTAATTCATTGTTACTGATTCCTTATATTTATCAGAATCTTTATTGCCTACCAGTAATACAAGAATTGAACACACTTTTATTTCCCTTTGGTCTCCATCATCCCTCACACCATAATATTGACATTGAGAAGCATGAATCGAAACTTATCCAATTTGCCATCTTTTCATGAGATGCAAAAAACCACTTCATATTAGTCACTCCCTTGGTGAGATAAAGTGGAAAACAAAGGAGAGTTTCTAAATGTGTTTGGTGTGGAGTTCCTACTGAGATTCCCCAGGTATACATCTGCATCATATAAATTTCGGACAACTCTCCATATACTCAAAAAGAATGATCATTTTTTGTTAATTAAATTTGTTCACTAGAAATGTAAAACACTGCTATATAAATGCAGTTATGAGTAGCTTTAATGATTATTAAGTGTCCAAAAGAAAGGATTGTTGTTTGTTATATAATAACAAAGAAAGCAGGTAGTTCTAAGCTTTGCCAGTGGCTAGGAATGCTTGTTTTTCAGGAGCAGGACCTTGAAAAGCTGATTTCTGCTCTAGTTACATATATCATCCTGAGTTTAAATAAAAATGGAAACTCTCATATGTCAATATTTCCGTTTTTAAAATATATGATGCATCTTAAGTAATACATCTTAATAGTTCTAAGTCAGTGAGAGAAATTAACTTTTGCTATTTGATTGATAAAATGTGTAAATGTAACCAATATGCCTAATTCAACTGCATTTTTGAGACAACATAAACAGGGTTGAAAATGTATAAAAACAGGGTTATAACTTTGGTTTACTCTCATTTAGCACTGGACTTTAAAGGTCTAGTAGAATGTTTCTCCAAGAAGATTCCATTTAAGAGTTATGTGCTCTTTAATGTAAATTGAACAGGGAAATGCTATGGCACAAATAGAATAATTTAAAATATTATTAACCAAAGAGTATCTATTAGAGAAATCTATATTCTTTTTTTTTTTAATGTAGTTATTTAGGGCTGTGTTGGTCTTCATTTCTGTGCGAGGGCTTTCTCTAGTTGTGGCAAGTGGGGGCCACTCTTCATCGCGGTGCACGGGCCTCTCACTATCGCGGCCTCTCCCATTGTGGAGCACAGGCTCCAGACGCGCAGGCTCAGTAGTTGTGGCTCACGGGCCTAGTTGCTCCGCGGCATGTGGGATCTTCCCAGACCAGGGCTCGAACCCGTGTCCCCTGCATTAGCAGGCAGATTCTCAATCACTGCGCCACCAGGGAAGCCCGAGAAATCTATATCCTTGACTGTGCTATGAATTTAAATGTTTAGTTTTCTTCAAAGACCTCTTCAAAGTCCTTGTGTTTCAACAAACCATCCATTACAAATGATATGGACCTTCTTTCTACCAGTTTAAACCTTGTAGATTATGGCACTGAGACCACCTGAATCAAAGGAAAAAAAAAAAAAAACACACCAGTTTGTAATCGTTCTGTTTAAAACGGATGAACATTCAAAATGAAAATAGACCTTCATCAGTTTACCAATTTGATTTAAAAAGCAGAACATGGGGTAGGAATTTTAGAATATGCTTCCATTTGGGGGAATTTTTTCTTACTAGTTCCTTAAGTAATGAATCATAACAGTTTTGAGGAAAACTTGTCGTTTGACAACACAGGTTTAACTGGTTTTTAGTTGCCAGAGACTGCACTAGATATTTAGAGATTTTGTCTTCCAGAAATTTAGTTTCTGGTGGAAGATACAAGAAAAATTCATAGATTTTAAAGTTGCTTGGTACCTTAGAGACATCTCATTGAGGTACAGAGAAACGAATGATAACGCACATCAGGAGACACACTAATTTAGGCTAAAATGACCACCCAACTTGCTTGTATTCACTGCATCCCCTACTACGTTACTTCTGTCATTTATACCAGTGACCACAAAATAATCCCAGCTGTCATTTCTCCTGAGCATCACACCCGTGTATCAAACTGTCTACCAGACACTCCTCAAATCATCCCAAACTCACATCCCAAACTCCTCAAATCATCCCAAAGAAACTATGATCTTCCCACCCTAACCTCCTTTTCCCCCCACTATAATTCCTCTTTTTTTTTTTTTAAACTGTCATCCATCCAGTTGCAAAACATAGAAATTAAGGGGTCATTTTTCACTTTATGTTTATTTCTCAAATGCAAATTTGATGAAAATCTCATTATATCATGTCTCTGCTTAAAAATACCAAAATGTCTCCCCCTGTCTGCAGGATTAAATCTCTATCTAGTATGAATCATAAAGTTCCTAACAATCAGACCCTTGACTTCTTGGCCAGCTTTCTATGATTTCCACACCTGAGTAAGATATGGTTATTCTCACACTTAACTTTGCCTGTGGGCACTGAAACCTAAGACTACTTCCAAATGTCTATAAAGACTAACCGTAACAACACAAATTACCACAGGAGATTTTAAGTTTTTATTTGTTTTTCAATAGTAAAAATGACCTGTATGAAAGGGCTGCAATTATAACACAATTCGATAATTGGAGATAATTACCTAATAGTAATTTGTTTCAATATATTAAAAGCTTAGAGGGATATGGCCCATTAAACAACCCCTTTCCTGACTCTAAATGATAACTTCCTATCTGGTAAATTGGTTTCATTTTCTTCTTATCCAAGTTTATGTACTTTAAATTAATACTCTGAATATGCCCCCTTCTACTCATACAATGTGTATTTAAATGTACTAGCCCCTCATTAACAGGACCCAATAAAATTGAGAATTTGCAAAATGCAAAAATGTTGGGTTAAATTTTGACCCATCTCTACACATAAGCAAAACATCCACAGTAAATGAAAACTGTGAATTATATTTATATAAAATCTTTCCAATAGAAAATAATGATTCATGGGATCATTTAAAGACATTTTACAAGATATAAATATTTCTCTTCCCTCTTCAGCTTACCTAAAGAGCATAAATTGGCTTATCAATTTGATATGTTAAGCCAGAAAGAAGAAACTCTTTATTTGAAATATCAATCTTGAACACTGTTCAATCTAAGAAAGGCCAACTCAGCTGTTTGGAGCCCTTTGGCATGTTAAGCACATAGTTCCATATTCTAGATGCCTTAGGCATTTCCATAACAATAAGGCGTTGCTTTGAAAAATAGGCATTATTCCAGGGTCCCTGAAACCAAACAAGGTCCTAGCTGTCACATTTTAAAGATAATCAGGGTGTCCAAGAAAGTCCATAATGTAAGAGTCAGGGGAACTGGAAGGTTGCATCTGTTATGATGGCTGCATATCTAATATTTCTACATTATTCTTTTCTCTCTTTCCCTGTCTTTTTCTTTCTCTTTTTAGATTTTACTGCTAACTTGTTCTTTTATTGAGATTTAGAGCTTTCATCTGCTTTTTTATTATGAAATGTTTTAAGCACACAGAATTATGTTGAGAGTAATATATTTAAATTATAATCCAACGCCCAACTTTGTGAAATATTAACACTTAAATATACTAGTTCCTACAAATATATGTAATATAATATTGAGTTTAGATTTTTTAAAAAAATTATTGAAACAGTCATAGCTCCCTGTGTCCTCATTCTCTTATTTCTTAGAGAAAAACATATTCTGAATATGGTGCTTAACTTTGCCAGAATGTTTTTTATACGTTTACTGCTTACATATGAATGTATGTATCCATAAGCAGTATCGTTTGCTTCTTTCAACTTGATATACCTAGTATAATTCCTTTTGCTTTCCTGTACTCCTTGATTCTATTCCTTTAACATTGTTTCTGAGATTTTTCTATGTTGATGCATGTAGCTCTTTCTTTTTCCCATTTAAACTTCTGTATCCATTTAGTGACTATACTTCAATTTATCCGTTCTCCTTTTGTAGAACATATAGATTGTTCTCTTTTTTCTATTATAATTAATCTTACAATAAATGTTTTTAAAAATGTCTATTACTGCACATGTGGAGAGGGTTCTCAAGGGTATATACTTAATTGCAAAAAGCTGGTTCTTGGAGTATGTGCGTTTTACGCTTCATTGGATATTGCCAAATCCCTGTCCAAGATGTGTTTGTACCAGTATATACACAAATGAAAAGTATATGAGCTTCTGAAACAAACAATAAAGTTATTCGCAGTTTCATCTTCCTAGGCAAGCGTTTCCTGGACTAGCAAATCATGTTAAAGAGGATAAGTTGTGTGGTTATAGATGCTTTTGATTCTCAAATGCTAAACTTTTGTTTCTTTTGTCTTGAGAATCACTCAACGTGTCGTTCTATATTCAAACAAATACAACTGGAATTTTTTCAATTATTAATCTTCTGTTATATTTTATTTATAGTAACAGCTTGGACATGATCCACCTAAGAGTGCCCTATATACATTTTTTTGTTTTAAAAATGTTATGTATATACACTACTATAAATTCTTATTGTTCGAAGCTTGTCAGAGCACTCAGAAAACTTGACATTTCTCTATACAACATCCCTACAATTTATTTCATTACAAGGTTGGAGGGGATATCATAATATCTCTTTGTAAACATAAAATATCCTTTATGTGTGTACCAAATTAACAAGAAATATAATTTTCTCTAAAAGAAATTCAAGAAAGGTCTTTATAAAGCAAAAACAAAAACCTCAGCTTCTGCCTTTAAAAAATTATACTCGGGGCTTCCCTGGTGGCGCAATGGTTGAGAGTCTGCCTGCTGATGCAGGGGACACGGGTTCATGCCCCGGTCCGGGAAGATCCCACATGCCGTGGAGCGGCTGGGCCCGTGAGCCATGGCCGCTGAGCCTGCACGTCCGGAGCCTGTGCTCCGCAGCAGGAGAGGCCACAACAGTGAGAGGCCTGCGTACCACAAAAAAAAAAAAAAAAAAATTATACTCATACAGTACTAAACATATAGATGAGTATTTATAATTTCACTTATAGAATGGTAATTGGAAATCTTAAAAGTAGTTACTTGGAGTAGTAAATTAATTCAGTCTACCAAAGTCTAAATTTAACTGTAATATGTGTATTAATTGGGGAGAGAAACTTATTCTTTTCTTTCATAAGGGAAATTATTGCATATTTACAGTGCAAACTATATCCACTAAAAATTGTCAGGAAATATTTTCCTTGGTATTTGATTTAGTGCGATTCTATGTATAAAATCTGGTTACCATGTTTAGGGTTTGAAAACAAAACTGCACACAAACCAACATTCTGTTTATAACCATAGAACACTACTGTTTGTATTTTATTATAATACAACCAAAATATACATTTAACAACTTTCCATTATTTTAGATTACAAGACTACATTTCTTTTAAAATAACAAAACTACAAATTCAAAATAGATTGCTAACCACTTACAATTATTAAGAATTAAATTACACAATTAACTGACAGATTTTTGCCCTTCACCCCCAAATCACCTATATCAAACTTACCATAAATACTTTATAGGACAAAATATTTAAATGAGAGGTATAAGTCATGTGCATGTTCCTGTCTTTGCACTGTCAATGTGTACAATGTTGGAATTTTAGATATCGTTTTTTAATCTCACATGCAAATTAAATTATTTAAATATTGTGGTCATTTACTGTGAGAAAAAATATTTTTCTATAAAAACATTTCAAATATCTCTTTTTACTAAACTATCCATTCCCAATAAGGCTAATGAATTCCAACGTGTTGTCCAAGACAAATTCTAAAGGGAAGCTATTTCAGTTTTGATTTCCACTTTCATTTATGATATATATGAAATATCATATTTAAATTTAAAATATCAGTGTTTAATTAATGCTCTTGTTCAATTTAGTATTTCGTAGACATCTGGATGCTACCAAACTGTCCTTGAAAATTTAATTTTCAATGTAATGTGGAAAAACAGGCACCGACAACTGTAAACTTATTTTTTAGTTGAGTCTACACAATTCAGCAGAAACAAAAATTAATAGCATATAAAGAACCAAAACATAGACCAAAGGAAAAGTTCAAGAGTAAGACCATTTTGCAGGCAGCATGTTGTAAATAAGCGTTATTTAGTCAGCGGATGGATGAGGTATGGTGTGAATTATAATTTTTTCACTACTGTTGTGGCTTTTGCAAATTTCTAAATTTCTCTGCGACAGTTTTCCATTTCTTAAATAACTTGGTTGGTTTTCAGAAATGTTTATTCAATAATGTGAATGTAAGTGTTTTGAGCTCTTTGGGGAAGAAACAGTTTATATATAAATTAATTATTTAGACTATCCATTTCTAAACAAACTCTTAAAATTCCCAATAAAGTGAATGTAAATGAATGCAGACAGTCAGGATTCCATTTAGCAGCATAAATAGCTGGAATGAAATGCAGATGAGAATATGCAAGTCAGAGCCATACGTATTCAAAACAGGGGAAAAAATATAAAACCAAGAATAAACATAGACATTTTAAGACCTCTCCATAAAGAGCTGATTTCTTAGCAAATGTATTTGAAACTATTAACTATAATTTCATTATTTCAAAGAAAATTTGGTAAAAACTTTCAGTGGTGAGGAAGTGTATATTGTATCTCATCTCTAGATTTAATATATTCACACTGTTCTTCTAAGCGTTCGAGGCAATTAAAAGATTAAAAAATTAAACATAGTAGCTTAGATGTCGTCTGTCTTTATAAATACACATAAATCCTTGCCCATATGGTTTATTTATTATATGACTTTATTTTACTAACAATATTTCAAATATATTTTAATTATCATAAATTAATAGTTTTAGATCCAAAGCAGCCAGAATATTAGCTGTAAATTAAAATGTCCCCCCCCCCCCCCAATTTTTTCTGAATAACTAAGATTAGAAAGAATTCATTAAAAAATGGCTTGGACATTCATATTTTGATGAAAACCAAATTTATTTTCACAAGTCAATCCTAACATTTGAGCTTCATGAAATTTTCCCAAAGCCATCCATAATTTGATCACTACTGTCTGATATACAAATGTTTGGAAATCTTTTAAAAAACATGCTCCTACTTTGAGCTTACTATGAGTTCCTAGAACATTTTGAGCCAGCAAATCAAGTTACAATCACTCTTGTTAGCAGTCTGATCTTGCTACAACTATTCTTTTGAATTACTTTTTAATAGAGTGATTTGTTCTGGTTCACTTAAAAAAAATATTTTCCTTAAGTTTTCCTTACAGTAAAACATCTACAAATATTTATGAGTATCGTATCAAAAGGCGACTTAACCTCATAGATCAGTGTGACTACTTTGAGTAGGTAAACAATGCAAACACAATGAATATAAGATAGAACGTTTTGAGCATAAAGCCAGTCACAGACATGATACTGAACTCTGTAATAAGTTGCCCTATAATCACAGAGTTCTCACAGGCTTTTATTTTCAAGACACGTAGAATGCATGAGAAACGAGCTATGTCTGCTATTTAGTTTTCTGAAAAGCTGCCTTCCATGTGAGGAAGTGACTAATTTTTCATTTCACACTAAAAATGGCGTGAAAAGGCAAAACAGAAGAACGCTAAGGGTTTTGTGTTATACGAAGGAAAGGTGAGTCCTTCTTAAACAGGCAGGAAACATACTATACATATTCAGAGGAAAGGACAAATTGGAAACATTTGAAAGTGCTAACAACATGTGAAAAAATGTTTATGTTAATGTTGTGAGTTTGTTTTCTTTACATGCAGTAGGCTTATTTATTATTAAATTACTAAAACAATGCTACTTGAATTACAGCATATAATCTCAGAAATGCAAAAAGATTGTGTGAAGAAAAGATGTCAAAGAGTTAATTTAACCCTTTCCGTTGTCAAAAATTTTGCATTTGTTCTGTTATTCAACAAATATATAGTATTCCCACTCTCCACCATTGTTGTCTACCTAATTCTATCTCTCTATATATGTATATATAGTTTTTTCCTATTCACTCAAATAAAATCTAATAATCCACTATTTGGGAGAGCATAGAGGCAGTAAATAGAAATAATTTATAGAGCATGATGCATTTTTAGAAAAAAGAGAGGAAGTATATACTGAAATCCCATTGATTGTAAATAAATTTGTATTCATTTTTCCCATGATCCTTTAGAAAATTTACTTTTCCTCAGACTTTTGCTAGCAGTTTGTTATAATCTAGAGGTTTTTTTTTTTTTTTTTTTAACAGACGGATTACAAATTGGCAGCTACTTATATTCCAGTGAGTAAAGCTACAGTACATTTCATGCACTGTATTTGTGATTGTTCTTCCTTTTTATGGGGATGTGAGTTTTCCCCAAAGCCAGAATTTATGGCTGTCTTTCTTTCTTTCTCTTAGCAAATCCCAGCTGCGTGCCTTCCCATTAGGATGCAGTATACATCATGATGTCTCCCTTATTTTATTAAAATGCTTTCCCATATCCTATTAAAATATTTATTAAGCATTCTGTCCCTGTAAAGCTCAGCATATATTCTAAAGACACATAACTGAGCATCACCTTCTCTCTGTGAACCTGTTATCCTGACAAGTCATAAGGAATCCTGGGAGGAACATTTATGCCCTTCAGTAAATCAATGCTCCAGGACACTAAATGTAACCCCTGGAGTCCGAAAGGAGTAATGCACCTCTCCAAATTCCTAAACCATGCACCAGGAGTGAATGGCTCACTGGGAAAGTTCCTGTTGATAATGTGAGCTGTATCTTATGTCTTCCCTCCAATCCTACCACCAGGTAGCCAGTTCTAGAGTGGAATGATGTATCTGTTCATAAGAACATATAGCACAATTGCATGGTAAACTCCATGCTTAAAGGCCATGCAAGGGAAATAAAGCACCTTATTACAATGTCAAATTTGACACTTTCTTAGCTCAGTTATTTATGTAACATAATAAATTCAAAAACTCAGTGTAAAACATTTACAAATGTAAAGCCCCTCTTTTGAGATAATTCTGATACTTTGCAGGTATAAGTTTAGTCCTTGGAAAATTGGTTCAGATGAATGGTTTGTCCTTACTAATGCCATATCCACCAGATACAGTCTTATTCATATTACTGTTCTTGTGCTTTAGCAAAACTCCATGGAAAGTTTTTATGAGTTAATATAAGGATGAATAAAACAGAAGACAGTATTTTTGCAGGTGAAGAATTCTTTTTCTTTAAATTAAATAGAAAACTATGTAGCCACAGCTCTAGGAAGCTCTTCTAGGTCTCTGTGATGTCTTCGATTTCGTTTCTTCTTCATTTCCTGCATGTGCTTCCACTTTGGGCCGCCCTTGTTTCGCTGTCTCCGCTTCTCCCTGTGCCACATCTGTTCGCAGTACTGGTCGAGGCTGAAGTTTGGGCTGCTAAGGATTTGGATATAGTCTTTGTATCTCAACCGTGACTCAGCCAACAGATCCTTGACCCGCCCCTCCTCGTGCTCTGCCCTCTGGGTATTTTCCATCTGTTCATTCTCAATGACATTCAAAGTCAGCTTCACTATGGTGTGGATAAAAGTGTGCTCCTGTGCTTTGCAGTAATACATCCCAGAGTCCTTCTTCTGCAGACTTCGAATCAGTAGCCCATACTCTGTTTTGATGATCCTTTCATCGGGTTTCAACTGCAGAATTGGAAAAATGTAGGCAATAAATGAGAAACAGAGAGGGCTATGAGCAAATGCAAAGAGGCTACATAGTTTTACGTAGATGAACCAAAAAGATACAATCCCTGTCTCTCTGTCATTAAGCATAGTATTGTCAGCCATAGTCGAAGAGAGTGACTAAACTCTCTTTCAACTAAAGTAACAGCCCACAAAGATGTATGGTTGCATCTTATTACATCTAACTGAGCCTTTGGAATATAGTTAGTTTTTCTCCCAGTCTACAGATAGGAATAAAAAACTGAAAATTAATGAAGTAAACCTGGAAACTATCAACTGACCATCTTTACAAAGATTTCAGATACTAGTTGGTGTACTAAGAACACCAATTTGTTTCTGAATTTCAGAGCTAGAATGTGACTCTGACAGTCATTGTGTAGAAAAAGAGCTTTAGTGTACACTACTACCTGTAATGTAGAAGAGAGCAATTATTCCAAAAGGAATTTAATGTTTGCTAGATATTGCCAAATAAATGATCTGAGTAGCTTATGGAAACTGTAAGTGGTGACTTGTTAAAAGTCAAGTGGAAAGGCATGGAGGATACAGCCTTTGGGATGTTAGAGCATACTGAATAGGACCATACAGTCAAAAGCTTAGCAACACTGAAAGCTGAATTTCTCTTTTTACTATGGATTGAATTTTGATACTTTATGTCTATATGATACTTTAGACTATGTCATTTGTGGAAATACTTGCCATACCTCAGTATACTATAACATGGTAATGTGATTTCAAGTGTGAGAAAGCTCAATGAACTAAAAGAACCTCCACTGAAATGTGACGCTCTTTGCCCTTTGAAGCAATAGTACTGAAAGACAATTCAAACATTTAAGCTTGCCTGGACTCCAATCTGGTGTGAATAGAGAACCTATCTTCAATAAACTACAGGCATGTTTACCGACACAAGAGCCCTGTTTAGTGTGGAGTATTGTTGAGCGGCTCAGCATTAAGTAGAATAACAACAAAGAAGTCTGGAAGATTTCCCAGTTTACACATCTGCCCCTGTATTGTAGACTTAGAGTTGATGGAAATCAAGGAGGCATAAAGACGGCTAAATTAAATTTATTCACAGTGGGTGGACTATACTTTGCATCTTTATGTGAAAAATATGTAGGAAAAATCCCTCCAATTCTGGAAATATGAGAAAAGGCAAAGAAACATCTCTGGCTACCAGCCCAGTTAACTAACCAGTATATGACCAACCACCTTCTATGCCAGAGAAGTGCAGCTGGCGGGGTATCACACAAGGCCAAAGGCAGGTCACAGCTCAGATCCCTGGTTAATGAGGCTGAATGGTCTCCAGCCCTGCCTTTGCTCTACAATGAATCCACACCATCAGGGGTTTGTTTGTTTCCCTTACTTTGCCCATTTGGTGAACTGGTGTGTAGTAGATTTTTTTTTTTTTCCTAATGGATTTATCTAAAGGCCCAGATATTTTTAAATGCTACTGTAATACAAACTAATGTTGAAGTAACTTACATTCTCAGAAACTATAGGAATCTGCTGCCAAAAATAAAAGGGAATTTGAATTGGTAGGGCTCTAAAGGATCAGTCTTAAACAATAATATCAATCTCAAATTTAACACATACTATATATCTTCCTTTAAATAATTTTATTGTAGGACTTATTGTTTTTCATTTAAATATACCTTAGAACATGAAATTGAAACTCTGACTCCACAGCCTAGGTTCTGGTCCCTATCTGCTCTGCTTTCCATGACTACTCATTTATCTTCCCCAATTGGTGTCCTATTTATCAAGTTGGTGACACAGCATACAGTGTATTTGGGGTGTTAAAAGTAAAGCTCTTTGAAGGTTAAGTGTGAAGTATTATTAGCAACATCATAGACTACTGCCATATTGCTGGAGAGGTGATGTTCTGAAGCCTTTACTTCTGTAATTCTTTAATGGAAAATGGCCTGTGGTTACTAGCATGATGACCAAAGTGCGTGACTTCAGTTCCGTTTCATCTCTGGATATTCTTTCCTAGCTGGTATTCTTGCTAATGTTTAAACTGCATTTAATGTGGCTTTTAGAGACTGTCACAGCTCTGAGTCACTATTTTTTATTGTCCTTTTTAAGCTTCTGACAGGAAGGAATGATGACTTTGTGATTTCACACATATTATGCAACACTTCATTATTATTTTTGCTGTTCTCTCTTTGTGTCCCATTTATGTTATTTTACTCTGAAGTCTGGCCCCCTTCCCTCCTTTTCCAGTCTACTTCTGTCCCTACAGGACTCAGGGTTTCATAAACACCTGACATTTCATTACCCCACCGTGGTCCTTCACCTTTCCTTTCTTTGATGGAATGCTTACTTTTTCTTTTGGTTTTTGACCTACAGATAAAAAGTTTGCTTTAATGAATTTCTTTCTGGATTATTAGATCAGAAGGTCTATTAGATCATTTAAGTGATTTTTTTCTCTTCCTAAAATTTCAAAAATATGCCTTTCATGAAATGGTATCTCTAATAAAACACATTTTGAATTGATGTATTTTCATAGGATTTTTGCAGTCTAGAGATAGAAATCTGTGACCCAGAAATTAAGTGGTTGATTAACATTTGCCTACTTTACATTCCCATTCTCTGTAGTGCTTTCATTCCATGCTGGAATAGGATGCATTATGCAGACTGCATCTCGACAGTGAAATGTCAGCACAGTCAATTTAGAAAATTCAGCTCCTCTACAAAGAGATAATGTAATCTCTGGCCAGTGATTTAAACTCATGGAATTTTCTTCACTCTAGAAGTGATAAGTAAAAACTGCTCAGCCTTACATATCAAAACCATGCTTGAACTGGGGTCAACTATCCATTTGCTTAATGTGAGCAAGGATAATATATTTGGCATTATTCAGTGTAGATCTTCAGTGAAGGGCAATTCATTTAAAGTGAAAAGAGAAACATGGTAAGGGACAAAGGACAGTTAGGTACTAAGCAGCAGGTAAAGGTCAGTGACTTCCTTCTCTGATAATAGCAGCCTAATGGTAATTCCTTTGCATGTAATTCACCTGTCAGGTCTTTCATAGCTAAAGCACTGCACGTGTCTTGGAAGTGACTAGGGATTCAAGAATATCTCCCTTCTTCAACAAACATAGGAGAAGACTTATTTAAAAATAGTGCCGAGGCAACTGGCTCATTATTTAAAAGAAAAAAAAAAATCGAATGAATACACAACTCACTCCTAGACTCACTTAATATCTTTAATTAAATGTAAATATAAAATGTAAACTGTAATTGTAAAAATAAAATCATAAAGTGACTAGAAAAGATGTATTTGCTGTTTCATTGGGGAAGGAAATTCTAAGCACAAGTGAGAAATCATATAGATATATATCAATAGATTTGTCTATATAAAACATAAAACTTGTGTGTGTTAGGGACACACAAAATTTTTTAGAGATAGAAAACAATAAAAAGTTACATATAATATGCATAACATTAAAATGGTAATATCTATAATATAAAAGCGTTTGTTAAAATAATTTTTAAATGAATATATCAACATAAACCAAGCAAATGATACGTAAGGCAATTTACCGATATGGTGATTTTGATGAGAAATTAGCAATATGCAGTTGTTTATCCAAAGCTGTAAGATAATTAAAGTCTTTAACTCACTTATTTTACATTTAAGAATTTGTCCTAAGAAAATAGACAAGTAGAGAAAGATTTAGCTAAAGGAAAGTTGGTTGCTTTTTTAAGAGGTTATGTGAACTTAATAAAACATGGAACATCTGTGGATGACTGTGTCATCAGGATGGCAGGGATGTGGGACAGGAAACATGGTATTAAAATTGAATGGCAGGGAAAATGCTTATAGTGTAATGGTAAGTAGGGAAAAAAAGAGGTGGAATAGACATCAGAATAGTATTTGTGCTTATTTACACTTAGTGGTCTCATGTTTATTTTCAAAACCATTTATATTGCTTTTATAATAAAAGCAACAAAAATAAAACGAAGACCTACAGATAGAAAAATACAAATATTTGAAGATTTTTAAAAATGTTTTAAAAACCCACAGAGAAATTACTATCACAAATGGTATAAGGTACTGCCTCTTTTACTTATTCAGATCTCAGAAGTTCAACAGAAGCTTGGGGACTACCGATTAACTTGCTAGTTACAGCACAAACATCATCAATTTCAAGAACAGCTTTATAAGAAAGTCAGTGAATAACTGACTCATGACCTCCCCAACAGCACCCAACTGTGAAACAACTCAGTAAGGAAATGTTCTCCTCCTGGCAGAGAATAACCTGGTGACAGCCTCTGTGCCACAGGAGATCCTGGGCCTTCCCTCGGGCTTTTTTTTTTTTTTTTTTTCTTTTTTTGAGTAGAGGAAAGATTTCAAACTGTGACCTTCTTGGTAAAGAGCAGAAGGTATCCTGCTGGGAAAAATGCTTCAAATCTAGTCTGGATTTTGCCCCTTTCCTCAGTTCAGGAAGCAGTACTGCATATCCTGGACAATGTATAACTATTTACAAAGGTAGATGAAAATACCAGTTGAAACATTACAGCTAAAATATTTTAAAGTATAAATCAATAAATACACTATTTCTGCTCCATTGAAATTTATGGAGCATGCTACCACCATGACTGTCTGATATACTTAAAACGTACATTAAAGTAATGCATAGCATTTTCAGGAAACATGAAAGATGTGAGTGCAAACATGCATAGGCAAACGTACATATATATAACTGGGAGAGTACCCCAAGCAGAGTTCCACATTTTTTTAAAAGTCAGATTAAATTTGTCATGGAAAAAAAATCATTAAAAAATTATATTTAAATGAAAAGAAATTATCAAACTTTATTAACTATAAAATTAAAAATAGTCATTTGGGGGCTTCCCTGGTGGCGCAGTGGTTGAGAGTCCGCCTGTCGATGCAGGGGACACGGGTTCGTGCCCCGGTCTGGGAAGATCCCACATGCCTCAAAGCAGCTGGGCCCGTGAGCCATGGCCGCTGAGCCTGTGCGTCTGGAGCCTGTGCTCCGCAACGGGAGAGGCCACAACGGTGAGAGGCCCTCGTATCGCAAAAAAAAAAAAAAAAAAAAAAAAAAAAAAAAGTCATTTGGGATATTCAAAAGTAAAATACTGCAATATATCTAAAAGAAAATCTGCATGTTACAAAAATTCAGATAATGTCCTTGCAATATTTCATGGATAAATAATAAATGCTTTATATCTTCAAATTCAATCACCTCTATGTCAGGTAAAACTTCAATACGTATTGGTAAACAGTGAGACTCTTAAAATAAATATTTAGTATAAGTATGGATTTGTCATATTCTTAGAACTTATGGATGTCAGGAACAGTGAAGAATCAAGTTTTACCAGAGAAATCTGATATAAAGAAGAAAGTTATTCCCTTAGTGTTAAGTATGTGAAGGGTCAGTATTTTGATAGAGAAATTATTCTCAGATGAAGAGAATGATAATTTCTTAATGTAACAGTGGAACATATCTTTACAGTAATCACTTATCATAAAATTTGGTTCTTTGACTCCAAGGTTTCTCAACCTTAGCACAACTGACATTTGGGTGAGATGGATGGTTATTTATTGTGAGGTATTGTGCATTGCAGGATGGTTAGCATCATCCTTTACCTCGACCCACTAGATGCCAGTAGCATCCTCCATCCACCCAGTCGTGACAACCAAAAATGTCTCCAGGTATTGCTAAATGTGAATACCTTGGGAGCAAAACTACCTGAGGTTGAGAACCACTATTACACAGTAATGTTTGACCGATTGCATATACTATTTAAATGTTTATAGACTTCACAAGGAGGCTGATATTGTAGAGAATATCTGGTCCACCTGCTTATATGGCAGAGAAACTGAGTGTTAGAGAAGTCACCACCTGCTTACGAACCCTCAGCAGTCAGGGTGAACGCATCATCAGTGCTCTTTCGAATTTCACACGTCCTCCCAGTAGAGAGTGTCTGCAATTTTATACGCATACTTCATACTTGTGAGTAATCCTCTGCTTTGAAATTAACATTCTCGTGTTTTCTCATTTAATTTTGACAGTAACTTTTGCATTGATTTTATTTACCTTAGAAAATTCCAGCCCACAGTCCTCAGTAATATTACCAAAGATCAATGCATCTAATTCTGAGCCTGTGTTCACTCCATTACCATTACAGTGTCCTTAGTTTAATATTGGGGCTTTTAGAACTCTAGATTGAGTATCACTGGTTTCTCATAGGCATTAGAATAGAAATATAAAAATTCTGTCATTTAACCTTTGTTACATGACATTTGAATAATAATAATAATACAGGATTTCTCAGACTACCCAAACTCATCTCATTAAATTCAGTAACATATATAACCTACATATCTCACAAAATCTTTGTGATATGTTTTAATCACATGTATGTGTTAGAAAAAAACTGAAACAGAAAAAAGTCAAAAGATGAGTAGAGCATCCATATTACTTTTCCCTCTGTGGATTTAATTTTAATACACTAGAGTGGAAAGGTACAGATGTCCAGATACTTATCCAACTTGTTCCTATGATATGATAAGATAGATATTTCCATTTCTGTACAAACTTGACATGTTTTATGATCTAAACTGAACACAATGAGAGTTAGAATTTAGTCATTGTGCTATTGTGGGGGGAAAGTCTTGTTCTTGATCAGGGAATTATTCTAAAATATAGACCATCAATGAAAAGTAAAAAGTAGAAGAAGAATCCTGTAATTTTTTTTAATTCAATTTGCTTTTAAATGTATTTGTTAACACATTTGCATTAAATTGGCCTATTCATATCTCAAAGGCATTGTTACCTTGGGTGCTAGAGAGTATAAAATTTTATTTTCCTTGTTATCAAGTAGTGATAAGAGCTCCACTTGGCACTAGAAGTTGAAAATCTCCTCTCACAACCTAAACTTGATTTAAGTTTTACACTGTTTCCCTCAAGGTGAGCATTCTTTGATGACTATAACTTACCTCCTCTCGATATTCATCTCCTGACCGCTGGATATACCACTTGATAGATGCTTGTTGGGATTTAGGTATACATTCCAGAAAGGTTGAATTAAATTCAATGCCAAAAATCACCTTTTCATCAGCAGCTTCATGACTAATGCCTGGAAAGCAAACATGGAATAGGAGATTAACCTTGACACGATTTTAAAAGCAATGGGAAAATAGACTGATTTAGAACAGATGCCATGGAGGAAAGATTCATACACATTATTAAAGAGAAAGGAAATTCATGTTATAATGTTATAACCTGAGAGTAAAATACTATCTAATAGATTGATTTTTAAAACTCTATCCCTGCACTGCAATTTTTACTCTTTCATCAATATATTAACTTTTTGCAATTTCTTTTTTTAAATAAGAATTCACAAGACCTAACTTTAAACACTGAGTCTCTCTGAGCTGAACTGAATAAACTTCAACATCTTTTAATGCTTTAATGCCTTTTAATTTATATAAAATATAACTAATTCTGCAGATATTTCTGAAGAGCAATTTACCTTACCTCTAAAGAGAAATTCTATTATGATTTGGTCCACAGAGCTGACCATATAACATATAACCATATGTTATGACCATATGACATTTTGATCTCAGAAAAGTAAGTGCAGTGCTCTATACTTAATGAAACTCTATGATGATGCTAATAAGTTAGATGCTCTAATACTCAGAATGAGGACCTTATCTGTATTATCTACCAAAAAATGTTCTCTTTTACTCAAAGAGGGATATTATAGCCCAACCTGCATTTGCTATAAGATAGTTAATGGTAGGCTAAAGGATCAGTGTCTCAGACACCTTATTCTCGTAAATCAACAGCACCATCTGAAATACATTCCTTCCAGAGTAGCCAAAGGCTGTGTCCCGTGTGTGATCTAAGATCTGTAGCTCAGATTTGATCAAATAAAGAATGACGGCTTCTCAGCCTGGCCCAAACATGCACTTTTTCATCGTATATTCAGATGTCTCAATTCTGCAGATGGGCCTACTTAGCATTTCAGGCATAAACCAGAGTAAGGCTTAAGGGGCCTAAGTGAATCCTAAACCTAAGCACGCAGAATTATCAGCAAATGGCATGAATGCACATGCATCCAGTAGTTAGGCTTCTTTTCAAGAAACTTCTTTGGAACTTATTTGTGTCTTACCAGCAGTGATTAAGTCAAACATGCTGACCCCATTATGAATTAACCTTACCTAACCTTCAAAATGTGTGGATTCCACTTGAAATCTGTAATCTATCCACTCTCTTCTGGCAATTTAACAGATTATAGCCACGATTTTCACAGCTAATAACTTCCGAATGCACAGGAAGATCACCAGTGCCGATCACGGAAGAGAAAGACATGCATCACTTCATAGTAACAGATACCATTTTCCTGAGCAAAGGGAGTTCATGAACAAAGCAGGGAGGATGCAGGCTGATTGTTTAGGTGACCGGCCAAGGGCTCGGGAGAAACTCAATTAGACGGATTCAACCAAAGAATTGGTCAATTCAGTGAAAGATAAATTAGTGAAGTCAACTGGAAAAGTGAAATAGTGAGCTGATTATAAGAAACCTATTTTCAAATCAGTAGAAACAGTGACCCTTTGAAACAAAGTCATCCCTACATCAGTTTGACTGGAAATTAATTTATTGTTTCTTCCAATAATGTTTGTTTTATCTCTGAGTTTAAAATTTTCTATTTTTAAATTTAAACCTATATGTATGTATGTATATATATACACATACACACATATATAAATACATACTGTATATAATGTTCTGTTACTGTCCATTTTTAAAAGTGCAAAAGTTGTGTACAATAATGTTTTTAAATAGCAGAATATCTTCTCATTGAGTATAAAATAATTTTAAAGATAATATTTTAATCTTCCAGATTGCAGGCAAAAATTTTTTTTCATAGAGAAATATCTGGAACACTTCTTTAGAATACACATATGACATGTCACTGAAGTCACTGCAGCAAGATTATATGTGTTTAACATTGTTAAACACAGTTCATCTATGAATTACTGATTTTATATTTTACATGAATTACTGATTTTATATCATTAATAATCATGCAGTATCACAGTATATAACAATTAATGAACAAAGGAAGGAAGGAAGAAACAAAACAGCTATTTGCCAGTTATTCAAGACTTGACCAAGTCAATGCAACACATATTTATGGTGGGTTATAAGCAAGTCATCTCCTTTCTTCTTTACCAGAAACAAGTGTTCAAATGTGACCCTTTCTCTCCCCTAAGATCGAAAACGCTTAGTTTGTATATACCCTCATAATCTCTACTTTAATTCTCACAATTGATTCTCTGTCTCTGGCTTCTCCTATTCCAGTCAGTCACCAAACAGGTATAAATTACTTTTATTTTTAAAAACAACTTTTCTTAGTAATATGAAATAGCTCCTTAGCACCTATAGAGTAAACTCTAGACAATAACAGAGGGATCATCGCAAACTTAACAAAACCTATGTGAACTCTTTCTGATTTTAATAATTGTTACTTCATCTACTTAGTAAAATTTGATTGTTTCCTTAAGGCACAGCTCAAGTGCTCTCCATCTGGGTATCCTTCCTTTTACCTATGCATTATGCAAAGATTCTTTCATGGCAACCATACTGGCATTGCTTTCAGTGCAGGAAATATACTGATGACTATGACAGGCAAATTCACCACCTTTATATTCCAGTGACAGAGACAAAATAATCAAGTGAATGAATAAATAAAGAATATAGTATCTGGCTGTGTTACGCATTACAAGTAAAAATAAAGCAGATTAGGGAATAATTAGGGCTAGAAGGAAAGAAAGGTATTTCAGGTAGGTTAGTCAGGAAGGGTGTCTCTGAGAAATTAACATTTCAATCACGGGATTAAATGATGTGAAGATGGAGCCACGTGGACACCTGAAGTGAAGAAGTCTTCAGGTACAGAGGAAACAAATGCAAACAGGGCTGAGGCAGGAACCAGACTGGTGCTTTTGAAAAAGAGAAAGCCTGTGAGCAAGCTATGCCACAGTGATGCAGGGATCAGAAAAGGTGTTAGGAACCAGATCAGGTAGAATCTTGCAGGCCATGGTAAAGGCTGTGGAGTTTTTATTAACTGCTCTAAGATGCTCGTGAAAGATTCTGAGTAAGCGAGTGACAAGATCTGATTAAAGTGTGGGTTTTTTTGGCTGCGTTGGGTCTTCATTGCTGAGCGCGGGCTTTCTCTAGTTGTGGCGAGCAGGGGCTACTCTTAGCCGCGGTGCGAGGACTTCTCGTTGCGGTGGCTTCTCTTGTTGCAGAGCACTGGCTCTAGGCACGTGGGCTTCAGTAGCTGTGGCATGTGGGCTCAAGAGCGCAGGCTCAGTAGTTGTGGTGCACGGGCTCAGATGCCCCGTGGCATGTGGGATCTTCCTGGACCAGGGATCAAACCCGTGTTCCCTGCATTGGCAGGCAGATTCTTAAGCACTGTGGCACCAGGGAAGCCCCATGACTGAAGTTTATAAAGAGGTAACTCTGGCTACTGAGTGGGATCTAGACTGAAGGGAGGCAAGCATGGAAGCAGGAAGACTAGTTTAGCAGCTACTGAAGAGTTCTGGTGCGTCTGGTTAGGATGGCATCTGTAGAGGTGATGAGAAGCAGCAGTTGTGACCACTGAGCCAAAGATCTGTACTGAGAGGCTGGTGATAAGATGTAAAAGAAAGAGAAGAATAAAAAGATGACTCCTAGCTGCTTTTTGACAAAGCAGTTGGGTGAGTGGTGGTGCTATTTATTAATATGGGGAAGTCTGCAGAACAAATAAGTTTTAGAGAAAATGACAAGAATTCTTTCCCAGGTATAATTTGAGATTCTTATGAGGCATATGAGAGGGGTTCTTGAGCAGGCACAGAGCATACAAAGTCTTGCACACAGGCAAGAGTTCAGAACTGGACAATGAATCTGGGAGTCAAATTGCCTCTGATAGAGAATACTATGAAAAATTATATGCCAACAAACTGGACAACCCAGAAGAAATGGGCATGTTTCTAGAAACATACAGCCTACCAAAACTGAATCAAAAGGAAACAGGCAATTTGAACAGACCGATCACTAGAAGTGAAATAGAATCTAAAATAATATAACTCCCTGCAAACAGAAGTCCAGGACCAGAAGGCTTCACTGGGGAATTCTACCAAACAATAAGAGAAGAAACTATACCAATCCTTCTCAAACTCTTCCAAAAGATTGAGGAAGAGAGAACACTCCCAAAGTCATTCTATGAAGCCACCATTACCCTGAACACCAAAACGAGACAAAGACACTACCAAAAAAGAAAATTACAGGCCAGTATCTTTGATGAATACAGATGCAAAAATCCCCAACAAAATATTAGCAAAGCAAATCCAACAACACGTAAAAAAGATCACACACCATGACCAAATTGGATTCATCCCAGGGTCACAAGGATGGTTCAACATATGCAAATCAATGTGATACACCAAATCAACAAGAGAAAGACAAAAACCACATGATCAAAAAAACCACATCTCAACAGATGCAGAAAAAGCATTTGAAAAATTCAACATCCATTCATGATAAAAACTCTTTATCAAGGTGAGTTTAGAGGGAACATACCTCAACATAACAAAAGCTATTTATGACAAACCAACAGCCAACATAACACTCAATAGTGAAAAGCTGAAAGACTTCCTGCTGAAATCCAGACCAGACAAGGATGCCCACTCTCACCACTCCTGTTCAACATAGCACTGGAAGTCCTAGCCACAGCAAGCAGACAAGAAAAAGAAAGAAAAGGTATCCAAGTTGGAAGAGAAGAGGTAAAATTGTCATTGTATGCAGATGACATGATACTATATATAGAAAACCCTAAAGACTTCATACAAAAACTACTAGACTTGATAAACAAATTCAGCCAGGTAGCAGTATACAAGATCAACATACAGAAATTGGTTGCATCAGAAAGAGAAAGTAAAAAAAAGAAAAGAAAAGAAAAGAAAAAAAATCCCTTTTAAAATCTCATCCAAAAAAAATAAAAAAACTTAGGAATAAACCTGACCGAGGAGGTGAAAGACATATACACTGAGAACTACAAAACACTGATAGAGGAAACTGAAGACAATTTAAAGAAATGGAAAAACATCCCATGCTCTTGGATTGGAAGAATTAATATTGTTAAAATGGCCATATTACACAAAGCAATCTACAGATTTAATGAGATCCCTTTTAAATTACCCCTGACATTTTTCACAGAAATAGAACCAATAATCCTAAAATTTATATGGAACCTTAAAAGACCCAGAATTGCCAAAGCAATCCTGAGGAAAAAGAACAAAGCAGGAGGCATAACCCTCCCAGCCTTCAGACAATACTGCAAAGCTACAGTAATCAAAACAGCATGATATTGTCATAAAAGCAGACATATGGATCAATGGAACAGAATAAAGAGCCTAGAAATAAACCCACACACATATGGTCAATTAATCTTTGACAAAGGAGGCAAGAATATACACTGGAGAAAAGACAGTCTCTTCAGCAAGTGTTGTTGGGAATGTTGGACAGCCACCTGTAAATCAAGTGAAGTTAGAACACACCCTCACACCATACACAAAAATAAGCTCAAAATGGCTTAAAGACTTAAGTATAAGACATGAAACCATAACACTCCTACAAGAGAATGTAGGCAAAATATTTCTCTGATATAAATTGTACCAATATTTTCTTAGGTCAGTCTACCAAGCCAATAGAAATAAAAGCAAAAATAAACAAGTGGGACCTAATCAAACTTACAAGCTTTTACACAGCAAAGAAAACCAAAAACAAAACAAAAAGACAACCGATGGACTGGGAGAAGATATTTGCAAATTATGCGACCAACAAGGGCTTAATTTCCAAAATATACAAACAGTCCATACAACTCAATAACAAAAACAAACAAACCAAAAAAACAACCCAATCAAAAAATGTGCAGAAGATCTAAATAGACATTTCTCCAAAGACGTACAGATGGCCAATAGGCACATGAAAAGATGCTCAACATTACTAATTGTAGAGAAATTCAAATTGAAACTACAATGAGGTACCGCCTAACAGCAGTCATGATGGCCATCATTAAAAAGTCTACAAATAACAAATGTGGGAGAAGCTGTAGAAAAAGGGCACCCTCCTGCACTGTTGGTGGGAATGTAAATTGGTACAGCCTCTATGGAGAACAGAATGGAGGTTCCTCAAAAAACTAAAAATAGAGTTGGCATATGATCCTACAGTCCCACTCCTGGGCATATATCTGGATGAAACTATAATTTGAAAAGATACACGCACCCCAAAGTTCGCAGCAGGACTATTTACAATAGCCAAGACATAGAAGCAACCTAAATGTCCATCAACAGATGAATGGATAAAGAAGATGTGGTGTATATATATAATGAAATAGTACTCAGCCATAAAAAGGAATGAAATAATGCCATTGGCAGCTACATGGATGGACCTAGAGATTATCATCCTAAGCAAAGTAAGTCAGAAAGAGAAAGACAAATACCATATGATATCACTTATATGTAGAATTTAAAATATGACAGAAATGAACTTATCTATGAAACAGAAACAGACAGACACAGAGAACAGACTTGGGGTTGCTAAGGGGGAGGGTGAGGGGAACAGCAAAGGGATGGATTGAGAGTTTGGGATTAGCAGATGCAAATGATGATATATAGAATGGATAAATAGCAAGGTCCTATTGTATAGCACAGGGAACTATATTCAATATCCTGTAATAAACCATAATGAAAAAGAATAAATATGTATGTATAACTGAATCACTTTGCTGTACACCAGAAAGTAACACAACATTGTAAATCAACATTGTACTTCAATTAAAAAAAAAAAACTAAAAAAAAAAAAATTGCCTCTGATAGTATTGAAATGGATGGCGTTCAGGAGTGAATATACAGAGATTGGATGTTTAGATGGTAGGATGAAAAGGAAAGTTAAGAACACTCAGAAGGAGAAACCTGTAAGGTAAGAGAAAAACCAGAAGTTTTCCCTGTGGTGCCATGAAGCAGAGGGGTTCTGGGGAGACCATCTTTGAAAACAAAAAGCACTTATTTGTAGTGCTTGCCGATTTTCCTGGTGTAAACACTCCTGCCACGGCTGATTCAAGCTACCAATGGTTTAAAACTCAGCTCACAAAATTCCTACGTAATACACAGTCAGCTCTCATGGGGCCGTAAGAGCTGGCTCCAGCACATCACTGCATGGAGCCAAGTGAAGAAAGTGTTCCACGGAAGAGGGAGCTAGAGAGTAAATAAAAATGGGAACGGAAAAGTGGCCACTGGATTTGGCAAGGAGGAAACTGCTGGTGACCTTGACAAAAAATATATTGGGTTAGAGTGGTGACGATGAAAAGGAGATGTGCAATGGGCTATAACAAGCATGGGCTGTGATGAAGTGGACACGATAATTGTGAGTGCCTTAGTAAGCAATGGTGTTTTATAAGTCCTTATAACATTTATCATTATATGACATGGCATATATTTTACTTGTTTTTATGTTTGTTGCCTGCTCCCTCCCCTAACACACATTTAAATGTAAGATCCATGAATGCACAGATTGTTTTCTTTTATGTTCATTAGTATATCCTCAATACCTAAAATAGTCCCTCCTGATCTCATGTGCACATGTGAAAAACTCTGTGCATAGCATACAGTAACAATGGCTAAATGAAACACCGTACATAACAGTGAGTCACCTACACATTAGAACAAGAAGACAAACGTACTGTTTTGGACTAGAGCTTATTTTTCAGAAGAATGATATTATAAATCAGAAATAATTGTTTTGTTTTTAAAAAATAAAACTCTGCCAGACCAGCAGTTATAGACTATGAAATCTGGGTTGTTTATTCAATGGTAGGTGGTTACTAACAATCTGATGACGGAAAGGCAGTTCATTTCTTCTTCCAGTTGTGTGTGTGTGTGTGCGTGTGCATATATTTTCTATCTGAAGGCAGAGCTTGGGAGTGGAAAGTAACTAAAGCTCTGGAATGTATACTTCTACAGATGTTTTTCTCTGTTATCAGAGTCACTCAACAGACTTCCTCTCAATTCTCCACTCTGCCCTTCTCACACTCAGACTTTCAAGATCTTCCATTCTATGACATTTTCTCTGAACAATACAGCCTCTTGTGAGCACTTTTTTTTGCTAAACTCCCACATCACTAATTGTGCCTTATGACATTTCCCCAAAGAATTGTAGGTTCTCTAAGGATCTTTTTCTCTCAAAGTAGATCTGGGACAATTACATGCACATGGAAGTCACTTAATAAATATTTACTGATTGAATGGGTACACAAATTAATAAGTGAATACAAATAATGCACAGGCTACCTAAAATTTCTTTCTAGTAAGTCCAACTCTTTTATCAAACTTTTCTAGGAGGGTCTCTTTGAGTTTACTCTAAATGTCCATATGTTTTGGACTGTATTCTGCTTTATCTCTAATAGCAGTTTCAAACTTTACAAGGATGGATAAGGCATTAAAAAAGAAAAAAAAAAAGGTATAGGAATTTTAAAAGCCATATGAAGCAAATAACGATATAACAAAGAATTACCACTTAGGCACGTGAACAGGGGGTTGATTTATAAAACCTATTGCTTTTCCAGAACACAAGCATTACACAAAATGAGTAGGTGTTTTAACTAGTATAATAAAAAAGACACACAAAGACCAGGCTTAAAATTTTCAGTGGGAGGAAAGCATATTAAACCTATACTTACTGTCTTCTATGTCCCAGCACTGGGTGATTGGGTCCCCATACTTCACATCTTGGCGTCTAGCTCGCCTATGCAAAAGGGATTAAATAGAACTTCAAGCATGATATCTGAGATATACAAAGTCTACATCTAACACTCATAACAGTAGCAGAAGCAGAATTATGCTTTACTGCTCAACTTAAATGCAGGTCAATATTCCAATCACTCTAACATTAATTCAAATAATACTAGTGGTAGAATCCTAACAGAATAAATCCTGTTTTGGTAATAAGATGATCTGAATTTCACTTAACTACCACAATTTTCTTTTTCTCTGACTTTTGACAAATTATTCAACACAACAGGTTGAATATAAATACAATCCAGTTATTATATACTTCCTATGGGGGTAACTATTGGTATCTTCTTTTTTTCAGTTAGCCAACGGAAAAGTAATAAGATATAAAAGAGCTTTAGTTAGTGGGTAAGAAAGTACACACAAATACAAATTGCCTTATCATATGAAGATTCATTATTATACTGACGTGATTAAACAAGATAAATATCATTTGAAACAGAAGTACAAGTTTGATATGGCATAATCGCTAGATGTTATTTCTATCTACTGACACATAGTTCACATTGTTTCTCTGAGAGTAGTGATAATGATAATAATAAAATAATGGGCTTGTACATTATTGTCCCATATTTTCCTTAAGAGAAAATAGTAACTACTGCATAAAAAAAGTAAAAATCTGCCACATCTAAGTTAAATTAGTCTTACACTTGGAGTACAGTTTCATTTGCTTTGGTTATTTTATGTTGCCACATCAGAGATCCTAGATGTCACAGTAAACATTCTGTGATATGTAGGGTGTTCCTTAAGGGGAATGCTGACCAGATGACAGCCCTGTGGAAGATTCATTTATCATACACATTTTCTGGCTCACATGGACATTGTTAGGTAAGGAGAACATCACAGTGGCTTGTCTGCAAGATCAGAGATAGTCTTGAGAAATACAAGAAGAAAAAATTATGATGGTATAAGCTACATAAGGTCAGGAATGTTCTTAAATCTTGGCTTCTTAAGGAACAGGATCAATTTATCAAACTGAAGGTTCATTACCAACTAATGAGCATTCTTGTTTTTTAGGTTCTTGAGAAGAAAAGCACTCCCCAAAGACTAACTAGGATGAGTATATTCTTTGTCAAAAACTATAATAAAAATGTTGTGACTTTTTACTTTAAACTTGAAATAATGGTATCTCCCCACTTACATTTAATTCAGAGATTTCAGGGAATATAAAAAGGTCTTGGAATAGTATCTGTTTTTTGTACTATACACTCAATCTGTGATCACTAGAATTTGCAATTTGACAAATCAGTAAACTTTCACAAAAATAAAAGTGCATATGTAGTAGCGAGACTAACATATGCTCACCTGTTACCTTATTTTGTTAAGACCTAAAGGTGAAAAAAAAATACCATATACAATTTGCTGACATTTTATGTAGAATAAAATATACTTTGGGCAATACTTTAGAAAATAGTGTTACTATAAACCACACTTTAAAATAATGATATTTTAATAAACTCAGCCACCATCAGTCATATTAATGAGCATTCAGGGTGTTTCCAATAATTTTGCTATTGAAAACTGTGCTGAAATGAACATCAAACATATAATTTGTGGTACTTTTTTGCCCATGTGTGTAAAATAAATTCCTAGATGGGTACTGTTGGCCCAGAATAGCATTATTTTTAAGAGCACATAAAGCAATAAACTACAAACAGCAGGATGTAGTTGGATATTTAAGCATATCTGGGTGGCAGAAATTGGTGGCAGAAATTGGAGTAAAAGCAAAATTATACAGAATCACTGGGATGTGCTGTGGGCTGTATATAATCTACACTGTTAAAAATATATTTATACATTATTTGTAAAACAGTAACTACGAGTATATACATATTTATAAATAAGGGAAGAAGGGAAGAATATACAAAGTGTAGAGTAGTAAAGAAAGCAAACTTTTCATGCTTTTTGACAAAGATGAAGAAAAAGGATATAAACAATTTTTCAGAATTTTTTAAAGCTCTGAAACCGAGGGTTATCATCAGTTAAATCCATGAAACCTGTAAACTGCCTTCATTAATCAAGCTTGCTTTAATTGTTGCTATAAAAACATTCGTGTCCTCCAAGCCTCAAGTAACCTAAACAGGATGTTTGCCAAAGTTGTTTAGGAACTTGGAGTCAGCTGTGTTCAGTTTGAGCTCTAGCCGGTTAAGACTGGTTAGGACCACTGACCGTCCCTCTGGGCATGTGGGAGCATCCAGTGACCTTCTGACATCAGAGGCCAAAAACTCCACGCTCAGAGCAGGCATCCCAGGAAGAAGCTTGTAGCTTAGTTTCATCTGCGCAGAACGATAATTATGTCACCTTTTTCTTATCTCCAATTAACCTTCCCCAGGCTCCCCACGCCTCAGCTTTCTCCCATAAGTATCCTCAGTCCCTCGCCTCTGGGGAGGCAAATTTGAGACTTGTTTTTCCCATCTCCCCGCTTGACTGCTTTGTGAATAAACCCGTTCCCTGCTGCACATCTTGGCATCTCCACATTTGGCTTGCTGTGCATCAAACAAAACTGGTTTGGTAAGACTTCCACATTTCCGGATTTCAGAACATTCTGTTTTATCCTCCTTCAAAATTTAGCTGTATGAAAAACTCTAAAACATTTAGATGGTAATATTCCTACCGCAGACCATGTTCTCTATATGTTTTCTCTTTAAACTACAAGAGAAGGTATTCGTGTGAGATATTCATTGTGTGAAAAGCAAGGCTTCATCTTAATTTGATGTGCTTCTCACCTTTTTGAAGTGGGTGCATAGCGAGAGCATGCATTTCCATCCCAGGCACAGTAGGGGTCTCTGGCAAGACAACAGTCTGCACAAGCTTTCCCATAAGTGTCACATCTGTGCAAGGAGAGCTGAGCCAGTCCATCTCGGGAACCAATGTACAACTGTTGCTGCAAATCAGGCAAAACAAATGCATTAGAAGCATCTTTCAGACGAGTCTTAAGAACTTCCCTTTCTTGAATACCACATCACAGACCTAAATCTGTCTCTTCGGGTGCCCTGCCCGTTATAAACACTTGCACAGAAACATAAGGAAGAGTAACATAAGTCAGTCTTCTATCCCTGGTTGGATGGTGGTTTGAAGATGATGACATAGAATTGGACAGCATTCTAGAGAGCTAGAGTAACCTTGGCAGTAATTTAAGAAGGTCAAAAACCAGCTGCGAGACTGAGGAATTAAGATGTCAGATTCTTTCTTAGTAGTTGAAAATACACTCTGGTAGATTATATCAAGCACAGATGCTACAGGCAACACTGATGGGTCTTCTCCTGCCATGGCTTCTTATATAAGAGTTGACTGAAAAGAGGTTTATGAAAAACTTTCCCGTGATTTTAACTAACCGTTTCATTTGTTAATGAAGTATGGATCCCTGAACGAAGTTGAGTGATAAGTGAGAGGGAAAGTATTTGCTATCACTGTGAAGAAAGTATTAAGGAGGTTTGTGGGATGCTGTATCACACGTGAAAGCCTGCAGGATACTGACAAACTCAGCAAATAGAATCATATTTTGAAAATAAGTCCTGAAAATAATGCACTGCTCCCAACATGTATTCACTTGAGGGTATGTGGTGGAGGCAGAGGGAGGGATGATAACAAGTGACTAAGCCATAGTCTGTGCCTTCAAGTAACTTACGGTCAAGTCTAGTGGACATGCCAAGCTTTAAATGGAGGGGAAAAAATCTGAGAAATAGATATTGGCACAAATACCATACATGAACTCCACCTATAGAAATCTGTCTTATACCCCTACCACCCACTTAAGACCTCCTGGAGGCTAAATGTGGACTTTGTTTAGTATTTTACTATATAATTCTCTAGCGTTTGATACCAGTAAGACTAAAGCCGCCTTGAAAGTCTCTTCTCTTTCTCCTGTTCTCCCTCTTTATTTCTGCCTAAGACTTCTGTTTCCTTTGATGATTCCTTTCTTTGCATTGAACATTGGGTTTCCCTCTTTGCAATTCTCATCTTTACTCTTCTTCCTGTACAAAGGCTCAGAGTTATTTTGAAAACAACATAAACACGCACACTAATTCCCCTAAATCTAGTCTTCCTATCCTACCTTGACCAAGAGACACCATCCCAGTCACCACCATCACGAATCTGGGAGTTGTCTTTGAATCTTCTTTCACTCTCACTAGGTCGGCCACCTTATCTCTCCATTGGCCACCTTATCTCTCCGTTCTCTTACACGAGTGCTCTCAAATCCATTTCCTCCTCCCTCTGCACTGCCCCTTGCCTTTGTCTCAGTCCTTATCATCTCCTTCCTGGATGACCTGTAAGTGCCCTTACTGTTTCAGCTGGCTTCACCCTTGTTTTCCAGCAACCCTCACCTCCACCCCAGGGCTCAATCCCTCTTCCACACACTGCCACTCTCTCTAAGAGGAAAGTCTTATCATGACACCCTCCTGCTTAACATCTTTAAAGGCCTTCATTGTCTTGGATAAACTTGTTAAACTTCTCAGGAGGGCATCCATGCAAGGATGTGTCTACTGTTCTTCTGTCTTACTTCCCCAGATTCCTTTCTAGCCTCCTTGCCCCTTGAGTGCAGCTATGCTCTCTGCTCCAGTTGTACACAAACTTATTAGAATAAGTTCTAGTCTTTCACTCTTCATGCCTTTTCAAAGGGCCCTCTCTTTTACCCGGCATATGCTTCCCCATCCCAGCCTTCTTTTTATTTATCTGGTTACCTGCAGCATCCTTTATAGCTTGAGCTGCTGGTCTCTCCCTGCTCCTCTGGCTCCCTTTTACACCAATTCGTCTCCTCTCTGTTTCCCCAGAACGTGGTTCCATTCTTGCTCTACTTTGTTAGCACACTCCTTTGCCGTCCAGCTCCATGTGACTATTGGGCTGTTTGCCATTGCAGTCCATAGTCTAACTCCTAGACTCGCTGATTAAAAACCATCTTTAATGTTTGGGGCTAGTATTCTACATGAATTACTTTACAGCCTTGACAGAATGACATTCTCATGAGACTAGGAAAATGAGCTCAATTTTCAAGAGCCAAAGGAAGGGGAGAATGTATTATTCAATTAATGAAATTGGGTCCCCTGTCTCCTAAGGCAAGGCTGAAACAATGCCCTATAATCAGTTATAAAAGAAACAAATAACCTAAAGCTTTTTATACTATTTATAATTTAACTTCTAGTTTCAATGGATTTTCCCTAAAATAAAGTTTGATGCAAGCAATCTTTCTTTTGTGGCTAATTTTTATACAAAAATTAGAAAGTACCTGCTTCAGAGACAACTCCATGTTCAAGATGACTGATGAATGCTGAAAATAAAATTTAGCTATTAATAAAGATAATCATGAACAATCTTTTAGAGTAGCCAATATTTTGTTTTATCTTGTACCAAGGATAATTGGAGTAAACTTCAAGGCTCTGTTATATAGAGGAGAAAAAGATCTTAATGTTTGCTATTTCCTTCCCATGTGTAGTGATTCAACCTTAATAAAAATTATCAAAATAGTTATTTTTAAATCTTATTAAAGAAAAATTACCTAAATGTATGAGGAGACACTCTGCATTGAAAATTGTTCCCAGTTACCCACAAGGTTTCTGCCTCTTCTGACTCTGCTTATCTTAACTGCTTCCATATAATTCAAACTAGTGTTGACAAGAACATCTCCATAATTATTTATTGCCTCTTTCTGCTCTTACTTAGATCAGTAGTTCAAAAACTTGTTCAAGTAGTAAAATTCTAAAAAGTTATAGTGCTTCTTGTGGATGAGCATATTCTTTATAAAACACTGCAAGATACGATGCACATGGTTTCACGACCTGAAAGTTTTATGTGTAGAAAACATGCCTCTATGCGTCCAATACAAAATCTAAAACATGAACACAAAAGCTACCAAACTAAAAAGGATGGAATGTTTAAACATTTTTTTATCTATCGTCTATGCCTCTCTCTCTATATATATGACTATTCATTTCTCACTAGCCAATATTTACTAAGCAATAAACATAAGCAGATATTAAAACTTTAAGAAAATATATGAAAAAAATGAAATGTTAAATGAGAAAGTTCTATCCAATAACTTTTTTTTATGAATTAAGCAAACAGGGTCATTATTTAATCTTAACAGTGGAATCCAAACAATTCCTCTTGGTCAGTTAGAACCGCTGAGTAGACTTAGTCTAATCTGCCTCTGTGTATTATGGATACTTTATTTTTGCCCTCTGGGTTCGCACTTACATTTGACATAGGCTTTTCCCTCAGGCACTACCCACAGCTTTGTTTCTGGTAGATTCCAGAGGGCAGGTCTTGTTCTTGTTAACTCCTGGACCACTACTATCATCACAATGTAAACAGGATCCTGTGGAACCAGCCTGTTAATTAACTCTCTACTCTCTTTTAAGGCAATAGAAGTTTACATGGAAACAGTCTATTTTAATAAACTGTCTCAACAAAAATGGTATAAAAGACAGCATATTTTTAAAAAGCTCTTCTAAGAAATGCAATTTTATTTCTAATTTCATTTTAGAAAATAACTCTAAATTGAATTTCATTGAAGGCCTACAAAGAATGCCACAATTCAAATTTACTACTGTTAAAAGTCTAAGGACATTCCCCTAATCTGGAGAACTATTATTTTAGATCTACTAACTCTTTTGGTGGTTGAGGGGAATTTAGCATACATAAAGACTTACTATCAAGCAACTTAAAAAAAAAATTCCTTACAGAAATGCAGGGACACATGATTTATACACTCTTCCAGTTTCCTTAAATTCAATTGAGGAAAAATTGAAAAGTAAAATTTATAAAGTAGAAAAGCATCTGGATAGTAAAAGAGACCGTAGGCTTTCATCTACCGTGGTGATTTGTCTGAACATATGCTTAGAGAACTCAGTCATGAGGGGCAACCCAGGAGCCCCAAGTTCAGTGATACTTCTGCAGGGGAAAATGAGTCCCATTCTTAGTTGCTTTTAAAACTTTTTCTTTCGCTTAAGGAAAAGAAAAATAAAGAAGCTATTTGCAAAGACTTCTTCAGAAAGAGTGGTGACGTGCTGACACGAACATGTCCTATATAAGAACTGCTCAAGTTCGCCATCACTTCTCCCGGAACTCTGGCCTAAGTCTTACCTTGAATATGTGTAACTCCTCCAGTACTACCTCTTCCATTTTCCACTTCTCCTTTGAAATGCTGACAACTTTTAGGACTGTTCCAACGTCTGAAAAAATACATTACACATGATCCTGTTGTTTCTACTTCAATGTTTAGCTAAGCATTTTCCTAGCAACCTTCACATGGCTCCCCTCATTTTTTTTTCAATGCCTTTCAAGCAATCAGGTTAAACAAAGCAAGCGAGAAGTGAAGCTTAATGTATATGATTCTCCCCTTTTGAAATACTATAGCTTTCAGCTCATAAAACACATTTTTAAAGAAAATATTAAAAGACACACATTCACGGTGTATTCCTAACACAAGGAATAGAGATGTCTCCTTTAAAAATTAGTTGAAAGGGTAACAAAAGAGGAACAACATTTTTGGAACTTAATTTAAAAGGTTAAAATATATTAACTAATTTTCTCTCTCAATGTAAGAAATATTTATTCAGCACTTATCCAGTTCACCATGAAAGATAAATATATATATTTTTAATAATCTTAATAAATGGAAGAGAAATCATTGAAGCTATCTACATGGGGGAAGTAGTAGCTCACTCATAAAATGTATTTTACTTACAGAAATATAATTAATGGGCTAGAAAATAAAATTTTGTCAAATTATTTTAGTTCAATTTAAAAGAACTAAACTTATCACAAGATTAATCATATATTGCAGTCCACAAGGTGGCACGTTATTACAGAAAGATGATCAAAAGAACATTTTAGAAAAAGATCCCATTTGGAAATTAATGTATAGACTGACTTACACATAAAAATAAATTTAAAATAGTTGCTTTTAAACTTCTGAGCACAGAGGTTGAAGTAGGTTAACATGTATGGTAATATCCTATTTGTACAAAATAGTCTGGATTATTTGTTTTTAAATAACTCTAGGATCTTTGAAAAATATTAAATATATATTTTCTGAATGTCATAATTGAAAATCAATCTATCTTAGTATCCTCATAATTTTCTAAGTAAAAGTTAGGTAGTACCACCTAGTGGCTAAATGGCTTTTCTGACCCTGAAATGTTGAAGAACTTGATATGAGCTTTGGGTGGGCAGTGCAATTAAGGGGCAAGCTCATTAGAATTAATGACAAACTAATTATTTCATGTTTTGATGCTTCAGTAGTAATCTCTGTAGTCTTGAAAGTTTTACTTTTTTCCCTGGGCCTTGGTACTGCCATCTGCAACATAATCAGGTTTGACAACTGGTGTTCTTGAAAGTCCTCTGAGTCTGTCACACAGACGCTTCCTAATAAACCTAACTTTTGTAAAACCAATATATTTTAAAAAATAAAATTATTCTAAAAGTTTTTTATAGTCCTAAAAACATTTCAATAAAAATGTCCATTTCTTAAAAACTCATCAAATTTCTATTTCTTTATGCAATGTGTGATCCATCAAATTACATAACATTATCTAGGATGTAGTGCTTTTGTTTTAATGATACATATTATCTTTACTACCAATACAATTCACAGGACATAATTAGATATTTTTTTGAGATGCGCCAAATAAGCAATATTTCTTTCCTTTGGAAAAAAAGGTAATCATTTAATAATTACTGAGTTGGCAGTCAAAAAAATAAATAAAATGGGTTCTAATAATGAAAGTGATACTTAATCCACAAAATTCAAGGACAGGAAAAATAATCACCAAGTAGTTTCTACTTTAAGTTCTTCACAAATTAATGATTAACTTTTTTGAAAACACCATAAGCCAACTAAGTCAGTGATTCTAAAAATTGGGTGAAGGAATCCTTTGGGGTAAGATTATCAAATATCTCTGTAGAGAGAGGGAAATGTGAAGTTTGAAAATAGAGAAGCTTTGCTTTACCTACTTGATTTAGTCCATAGTCATTCAACAAATATGTATTGAGCACCTCATTTGCAGCAGGCACATTGCAGTCGTAATATAGTAGTATATTTTGAAATCTCACATAACACTAATGGAGGCTGGGAGATATGTATGATCATCGATTAAAAGCACATGTTATGCAAGTTAAAAAAAAAACACTGACTGGGTATTAGCTAATAGTTACTCATTTTGATTTTGGCCGGTAAACTTTTTGAAGTTTTTGTTTTGTTTGTCTAATAATGAAAAATTCATTTGAAAGAAGGCATAACTTGGCTCTAGCATACCTGTTCCAAGAAACATCACATCGTACTGGCCATCTTCTGCGACAACGTGATCCACCACAATCTGTGTCAGTCTGTAATCCACATTGATGCGCTTGAATGTTGGTCCTCCCACAACTGGATATACTGGTTTATACATCACAGGATGCCGCTTTATGAAACTGATGACATCGTCTGGAAAATCTCGGGTGGATTTAATCAGTGGGTCATAGGTTTTGCTTGGACACTGAAAAGAAATGAGATGGGGAGTAAAGGCATTGTTCACACATCTGAGAAATTTTCACTTATAATAAAGTTTTTAAGCCTTATCATTGATAATATTAAAGGAATGGTCACCAGAATCAATATGAAATCACATGTATTGACAGATGTAAATAAATGCGGCTTACCTGGAGTGTATATAAATCCAGTTTTTTGCTTTCAAAAATATTCTTAATTATTACAATGAAATATTATCCAGCCACACAAAAAATGAAATCTTACTATTTACAACATAGATGGACCTTGAGGACATTATGCTAAGTGAAGTAAGTCAGACAGAGAAAGACAAATACTGTATGATCTCACTTATGTGTGGAATCAAACAAAAGAGCTCAAAGATACAGAGAACAGATTGGTGGTTGCCAGATGTAGAGGGTGCAGGATGGGCAAAGTGGGTCAAAGGGTGCAAACTTCCAGTTATAAATCCTGAGGATGTAATGTACAGTATGGTGGCTACAGTTACTAACATTGTATTCCATATTTGAAAGTTGCTAAGAGTAGATCTTAAAAGTTCTCATCACAAGAAAAAGAAAATTGTAACTATATATGGTGACTGATGTTAACTGGACTTATTGTGATTATTTTTCAATATGTACAAATATCGAATTATGTTGTACACCTGAAACTAATGTTATATGTCATTGATACCTCAATAAAACATTAATTGTGCACATATTTTAAATCTTTTATCAATGTCCAGTTGGGCTCTTGCTTTTGAAATACTTTTCAGTTGCATAAGCACAAGTAAACATTGATAATTCCAATCCATATCTTTTCTTCCAAGAAGTATGACTTCAGAAAACCAAATACAAAACCCCCATGCTAGATATTTCTATTGTCTTTTGAACTATTCTTTTCTTGAATTAGCCTCAGATCTCAAAAGACAACTGTCTTTGCTTGTTGGAAGATGGAATGGCTAATGGTCATCAAAGAGAACCTTATGAAACAAATTATCATGCTTATTAAAGCTTCTCAATGTTTCTCCAAAAAGATTTCTGAATTATATCCATTTACCTGTATTTTCTAAAGTTTCCAAAGTGAGCTCTTTTCTTGCAAAGGTACATGATATTTGAGTTGAAATAATTAAGAGAGTGATCTATAAACATTATTATTTTCAATTTCCTTTAATTAATGTAAAATTTCAGTTTTAAATTAAAACCATGATTGTTAATAAAACGGAACAAATCAACATGTCATAAAATTATTTGTAAAAGAACTTTAATAGTTTAATATCATAATTATCTAGTTTTTCATAACTGGCGTGAAAATTTACTGTGAGCAAGTCAACAACTCTTCCCCTACAGGATCTGTGGGGAAACCCTCAGGGAATTTTTCACTTCTGTCTAAAATCCGCTTCCTGTGCGCCTTTTGACATCCACTAATTCAATAGTTAGCATACCCTGCCCCCTGGTGGTAAAAGTAAAAACTTCACACTGGTATGAATTCAATGTGCCTCTATCCAAAAACATGAAAAGGGAATTACTTCATAAATCCCTTCAAAATATTACTTCAAATATGTCCCCTCCCACATACTGAATCTATTTTATGATTTTAGTGTATTGTAATTTAGTAAGTTATCTCAGAGAGAACAATGCTGTTACCACATTTGAATTCTTAATTGGCTAATACATTATTTTGGAATGGAAAAGTTTAGCTGTATGATGCAGGCATAGAAAAGAAAATGAGTAATATTAAGGAAAGTTTATAAGAAAGTGCTGCTTTCTCCCTGTTTTAGTTTTTAGACAAGTTGAAACATAATCTCCACTGAACTGAGCCACTTATACCCAGCACTAATTAGAATCTTGTCAAGGCTCGAAATTGTACTTCTCAAAGCATTCATGGGCGTCATTCTCAAGGAACTAAAGATACTGGAGTTAGTCACAATAAATGACCCTGACCTCAAATTTACAGCAATAAAATCATAATAGCTCACTAAATTACAAGAAATAGCAAAGAAGTTGTACTTTAAAAAAAATTTGTTAATAATTTGCTATAAATAGCTTGAGAATATATTTATCTTTCATAAGAATCTTGCATGTGAAAAGAAACTGATCTTTTCTTGATCAGTTTTATTGACTTGTGCCAGGTCTGCACCAAAATGGTAATAAATGTCCTAGAATGTTAGCCATTTGGTACTTACTGATCATATTCCTAGCTGGATGTTGGTCTAAAGATCTAAGTCTGTATCTTCAGTCATTGTTTCTAGCACTTTGCTTTCAGCCAAGTGAAATCTGTCAACTCAATAATGCAAGGAACCCTATATTAAGTAGATTAAGCTGTAACTCAAAATGGATACGGAGCTCAAATGATACAAAGCTCTTGCCCAATTACAGGCTGCATGTTTGAGACTCAGTCAAAGGCCATTCATAGTGGGCTTATAGCTTATAATGCCTGTGGTACTATCTGGTGGGTCTATTATTAAAATCAAAGCAAATGCAAGATTTCTGCCTGCATTACATTTTTGAAACAGCCCTCCAAGTTAAGAAAAACATCTCTTTTGACTTTGTAGCTATAATCATGCAGTAGCCAATATTTCAGAGGAAATAACATCGTGCCATTCAAGTCAGTTTTTTATATCAAATTTTCAAACCGTAAGAAATTTTAATGTGAGAAAGGATAGGTGAATGAAGCTAGGAACATTCATCAAAGAAACAAACATGATAATTTTCCTCATTGTTCACCTCTGACAAAGAAGTTTAAGTGTAATAAAATCTAACAAAAAGAGAAGGGAAACCTGGCTTCTATTGATTTATAAAATGATCTTTGAAAATGTATTTTTTTTCATATGGCAGCTTTTCCTCATGGCGTGCTGCCAGTGTTTGGATAAGATCTTTATCTTCTAGGTTGCTGTGTGAGATCTCTCTGGTCTGCGTCTCCACTCTGCTTTCACAAATGAAAGTGATTTGGTAGACATACTCCCTGAGGTTTAAGATAGTACAGTTTGAACCAGATATTAAAAACCAGTGGAATTTTTCCTTTGATATCATAGCTGCATCTCACACAGATCTAAAAATAACTTGGGATGCCAAGTGTCTTATGCAGGTAAATGGGAAGTAGGAGAGAAAAATTCCATAAAGGAAAAAGAGAAAGCGTGGGGAAATGCTACATCTAAATAACCATATTCAATTATTTTCCTTCCACAAATCCTAGAAAACTTTTCTATTGCAGCTATACATCACAGGTATTAAAAATCAAACGAATTTTTCTCTGTATGTATGTACTTTAAGTTCTACCTGCTGACTCAGTCCATCTGAACATACTGTAGAGGGCAACTTATTTCTGCTTCCAGCTTTCTAACATTTGTCTGACTTCCATCACTTTAGCTCCTGTGACTGTAAGAAATAAATCAGTGAACTTATCTGTGTCTCCACCTACTGTTTCAAAAAACTCTAAGACAGTTTAAAATATGAAGGGAGAAAAAAAAAAGAGCGAGCTATTACCAAAACTCTAAAATGTCCGTATGTTGCTAGAAACAATACCAGCACAAGAGCAGAAGAGAAAAGGACCTGCCTAGGCAGCTCTGAGATGAAAGGGTAAACCCAGCGGCAATAAGCCCTGCTTGCATGCCTATCGCCCAGGGCTGGCTGCCACCCTGACTAGGTGTGATCGTGTTATGCTTGGCACGTCTGTGTGTTTGCAGAGGGCCTTCAGTCGTGCAGTGGGAAGCAATGGATAAGAGGAGAAAAATTGGTTTTATCCAATGAGAGAACTTTGCCCCTTGGCAAGGCCCCAGACAGCTGTTACAAGTTTTCTCCCCCTGCTGCTTCAGGCTATTCTCTACAGGTTGCAGTTTCCTTTTAAACAAATCAGAGGGATGATCAGTGCGAGGGAAGACATGGCATGAAGCACAACTGAACCGGGCTTTCATTTTCAGCAAAATGGGAAAAATAAGCTAAATGTATAAAAAAGTCTCATTTTTATTTATAAAGTAAAACATGCAAATTTAATAGGTGCCATCCTATCCCCCTACTTATTCTTCTAAGAGTCAGTTTATAGCATATATGGGCAAAGAAAGATGCTATATTCAATATGAGATAGAAGGGCCAGAGATAAAAATATACAGGTAAATCTATCTTTTTTTGAAGGTTTTCTTTTTTTTAGAAGGATTTCTATACCAGAAAAATGAAAACATGATTCAATGGAGTAAGTAGCCTGGGATTTGGAGAACCTCATTTTAAAAGCGAATGTTGGCCCTATGGAAAAGAAAGCTGAAAGCCAGTTGAAGAGATTGATTTGTTATTTGAATCAGCTGCCTTTCACCATTTGTGAGAAACACAGCCTATATACATACAGTTAAAGGAAAATGGCAGAGATGTTGTCATACACCCTTAGGAACCTGGAGTCAGGAGGCCCAGATTCTAGTCCTGCCTCTGCTTCTCCTTTCTAGAATAAAAAACCTAGAAGGGGGGCTTCCCTGGTGGCGCAGTGGTTGAGAGTCCGCCTGCCGATGCAGGGGACACGGGTTCGTGCCCCAGTCCGGGAAGATCCCACATGCGCGCGGAGCGGCTGGGCCCGTGAGCCATGGCCGCTGAGCCTGTGCATCCAGAGCCTGTGCTCCGCAATGGGAGAGGCCACAACAGTGAGAGGCCCGTGTACCGCAAACAAACAAACAAAAAAACCTAGAAGGGTTAGAATTAAAGATATCCTATCCAATAAGCGGAAAGCCATGCAGTGAACAAATGTTGGTGAAAAAAAAAACGTGAATTTAATGATAAAGAGGCATCTATGAGCTAGTAATACATAAAATGAGATTTTCCCAAAGATTTCCATATACTTTAAATTAATTAGGAACTTTAGTTGAAACAAAAGAAACACCAATGAAATTTTAGACATATTCTTCAGATGCATAAATGAGAAGACAGTGTGACACTGTGAGGGAATTCTTCCATTATTTTTTTCCATCCCATTTGGATCTCTCACAGTCTAACACTATACAAATCAAAAGGAGGTTTAGGATATGACTTTTGGACTCTCTTTTTGCACCCTTATCTTTGAATCAATCTTAAAACATCTTTTTTTCTAGAAATATAATCAAGAAAATCCTTACTTAATGGGGCCAGTCTAGGTTACAACTCAGATCTAATTTAGGGGATTAATGAAGACATACAATTCTAAGAGTCATCAGCTCTATAAAAACAGTGTGTTACAGGAATATGTCATTGCTCAAGCCAAATATTTTAAGTAGATCAGGAAGAGAAAACAGGGTGTCCGAAGAGTTTTGGAACTCATGAATTTTATGTTTTATTTCAAAACCCTGCTGTTGAGGACCTGGGCCAAGGTAAAAGTTGGAATTTCTCAGCAGTCATTCTAGTTCGAAGTGAAGTAAAATTGCACATATCCAGTCCGCTATAAGAATTGAGTTATTGTCATTATGTATTATTATCCTATGATATGATACAATATCTCCAGGATTTGCTCTTTTTTTTGAAGCAAAATCATAACTCCATCTCAATGAATGCTGCTTAGATATGTCAGAGGAAAAAACGCTTTTCTGGAACAGGTGGATATGCCAGGACCCGCACCTGGTCCATGACAGAATTTTTAGTAAGATGAAGCTTCCAGTGGCCCTGGAAAAGAATTTTGTGATTTTTTTCACTGTGTTTTACGTGTTGGAAAGTTTAATAATTTGGTGGGAAATAAATAAGGACTGTTAGACATAACCTCATCCACATCACAGTTTGGGAGATTTTATCTCAGAGCAGAGAAGGGACAGTAAAGCCTCTATTGCAAAGAGGGGAATCTATTTACCTTTATTTTTCATTTACTCTAGAGAAAAACCCATGTGAGGAATTGTACATGGTGGGGCTTCTTGTTTAGACGAAGACTTGAAATGTTATAGAAAGGACGAGATTTCATTACTTTACATATAAAGGTAGCTGAAAAATCATTTAACATTGTCTTTGTAGTGGGTCAGTAAAATCAAGGATCTGATTAATATATGAATGTGACTTCAGAAAAGGGATTTTAATTTTTCTAAAGATCTGAATTCCTAAAATAGAATTGGAGAAGGGAGATTTTTTTTCAGGGATTACTTGAGATTACACAACTCTTAGTTTTTACAGGACATTTCAGTATTTTTCTCTTTTTCTCACTAAAAGGACAAGAGCATATTATCTATTCTCAGGTATACACCATAGAAGGTCAATAAACATGAAGGAGGAGGCTAGCTTAGTGGTTTTGGTAGTTTATGAGACTTAACAGGAAACAAAAGAAAAGCAACAACAACAAAAACAATTAGGAAGTTCTAGCTGAAAATGGGCATATGTATTCAATGTGTCCAGTGTCAGACAGTGTAAGAGGCAGAGCTGGGGTAAGAGACCATGTCTTTAGTATACAGTCAAGGATGCTTTTCACCATATCATGGTGCTCCTTGAACTATGGCTTTGCTTCAAATGTTTGAACCAAGGAATTCACAGGTATTCTTAGAGTCACCATTTGCATCACCTCTTTCTAATACCTATACACAGGAAAAGAATGCATTTTGCTGTTGTTTAAACTATTAATGGGAATTTTAATGTATTTATCATTCACCGGTATATACATAGTAAAAACAAGTTATTAAATTAAAAAGCAGTACCTATAACTACCTCTTTTTGCTCCCTACCAAAAAAATGAAGCCTTAGTTGGGAAATTCATGTGTAAGTTTTGATCTTTAAAAGTAAAGGTGGGGGCTTCCCTGGTGGCGCAGTGGTTGAGGGTCCGCCTGCCGATGCAGGGGGCACGGGTTCGTGCCCCGGTCCGGGAGGATCCCGCATGCCGCAGAGCGGCTGGGTCTGTGAGCCATGGCCGCTAGGCCTGTGCGTCCGGATCCTGTGCTCCGCAGCGGGAGAGGCCGCAACAGTGAGAGGCCCGCGTACCGCAAAAAAAAAAAAAAAAAAAAGTAAAGGTGAAACATTTAACAGTAAAAGCAGTAACTATTTGGGAGGAAATGGAATTTTAAAATGAATTGTTATTTTTACAAAATGAGAGGTTTAGAAATTGTTTTAAAACTATGGGAAAATGATTCAGGAGCAGCAAAACATACATTTCTTTGATGTTTTAACTTCAAGAACTGCACATTTTAGCTATTGTGAATAGTGCTGCAAATGAACATGGGAGTGCTAATCTCTCTTCAAGATCCCAGTTTCAATCCATGTGGGCAGATATCCAGAAGTAGGATTGCTGGATCATATAGTTCTACTTTTTAATTTTTTGACAATCCTTCATACCATATATGGAAACAACCTAAATGTTCACTGACTGATGAATGGATTTTAAAAAGTGTCTATAGGGCTTCCCAGGTGGCACAGTGGTTGAGGGTCTGCCTGCCAGTGCAGGGGACACGGGTTCGAGCCCTGGTCCGGGAGGATCCCACATGCTGCGGAGCAACTAGGGCCGTGCGCCACGGCTGCTGAAGCCACGTGCCACAACTGCTGAGGCCTGCGCTCCTAGAGCCTGTGCTCTGTGGCAAAAGCCACCGCAATGAGAAGCCCATGCACCGCAACGGGGAGTAGCTCCTGCTCTCCACAGCTGGAGAGAGCCTGCGTGCAGCAACGGGGACCCAGCACAGCCAAAAAAAAAAAAAAAAAAGTGCCTATACATATAGTGGAATATTATTCAGTCTTGAAAGAAAGGAAACCCTACCACTTGTGACAACATAGTTAAACCCAGAGGACGATACACTAAGTAAAATAAGTCAGCCATGAAGGACAAAAACTGCTTAATTCCATGTATATATATATAAAACATAGTCAAACTCATAGAAGCAGAGAATAGAACTGTGGCTGCCAGGGGCTCAGGGGAGTGGAAAATGGGAAGTCATCAATCAGTGGGTATAAAATTTCAGTTACACTGGGTAAGTTCTAGAGAGCTGCTATACAACATTACATCCTGTAGATAATAATACATTACTGTACACTTAGAAATCTGGTAAGTGGGTAGATCTCACGATAAGTGTCCTCACCACAATAAATTTTTTTCAAAAAGTCCTCTCTTCTCACCTTTCTGATAAGAGAATAGTTTAAAAACTGAAGCTCACTTTCAAGTAAACATGTATTAATATTTACATTTATGCATAAATCATAAAAACTCCTTATCAACACAGAATGAAACTACAGAGTAAATTTTTAATAATAAATCAAATGTCAAAAATAAAATCTTCTGCCTTTACAAATCTTCCCTAGATTTTTTTGCCTGATCTCAGTTTGGTTTCTATATCTGACCTGTTATCACTCATTGTATGGTAGATTCTTCTATACTGCATTTCACTTAGAACTTACTACCAAGACCCAGCAGTTCAGTAAGGCCCATCTGAACGAAATATAATTTGTTCAGAGACTCTGTTTGGACACCAGAGGGCAGAAGAATCACTTGAAGTGAAGGAAATCTGTAAGCAAATCTTGTGCATTCTTGAATTTCCAGGCTTATTAACATTGTAGAATAGTGATATCATTGTAAGGCTAGGAGTTTAGGTTTGACTTTTTATCACAGGAAGTACAGAAGTCTGTCAAACTAAAAAAATTAAGTAGCTATGGCACACAGAAAGTTCTAATGTTTATTTACCGGAGTGATAATGTCAACAGAAGGCACTGCTGGGAGAACAACTTAGAATTCAACCTCAATAGCAACATGGCTGAGAAAACGTGAGTGCAAAGGTGGTTTTTAAAATAATCTATTTAAAATTTTTAACATAAGGGGAAAGTGGCTTTTAGAGTAAAGATCCTGACATTTCATAGAAAGCCAATTATTCAGCAATGCTTTGATTAAAGTAAGATGTGTTCCCCTGAATTACAATAAAAGAAATGACAAGTGCAATAAGGCTTCAACACTTCACTATTACTTTTGTAGAGAACAGACTGATCTCTGGAGAAACAATGTAAGGTTCTGTTTGATTGTTTGATTTTATCACTTTGAAGGCAGAATGGCATGGGGCGTTAATGGCATTTGATTTGGAGTTACATGGCTCTAAATTTAATCCTAGTCTCACCACTTTAAAAACTATGAGACCATGAGCATGTGCTTACCCTCACTGGCTTTTTCTATTTATTTTTTTAAATTGAAGAATAGTTAATTTACAATGTTGTGTTTGTTTCCGGTGTACAGCAAAGAGATTCATTTATATTCATATATATATATATATACATATATATATATATATATATATATTCTTTTCTCAGAATCCATTATAGGTTATTACAAGATATTGAATATAGTTCCCTATGCTATACAGTAGTACCTTATTGTTTATCTATTTTATATATAGTAGTGTGTATCTGTTAATCCAAACTCCTAATTTATCCCTCCCCCCTCTTTCTCTTTCGGTAACTATAAATTTGTTTTCTATGTCTGTGAGTCTATTTCTGTTTTGTAAATAAGTTCATTTGTATCATTTCTTTAGATTCCCCATGCAAGTGTTATCATATGATATTTGTCTTTCTCTGTCTGACTTACTTCACTTAGGATTATAATCTCTAGGTCCATCCATGTTGCTGCAAGTGGCATTATTTCATTTTTTATGGCTGAGTAATATTCCACTATACATATAATATAAATCCCACATCTTCTATATCCATTCATCTGTTGATGGACATTTAGGTTCACTGGGCTTTTTCTTATCCATAAAATTGGGATAATAATATCTACACCACTAAGTTGTCTGTAAGAATGTATGGATAACATGAGTCCTTATTACTGCGTCTGGATCATAAGACGGGTTCAATAATGGTTTTTGACTAAAATTTCTGAGCTGGAGGTTTGTAGAAAATAAGACTCATAGCTTCACTTAAACAAAAATTACTACAATTAGGCTGCTTAAAAAAACAAAACAAATGAGCAAGTATGTCAGGAGAATATGTAAAAATAAATGCAGTTAATTTTAGGTAGAGCATTCAGTAGCATATTAATAGGTGAATTTAGGGGATAGGTGAGTATTAGAGAATATCAAAGAATAAAGGAAAAAAGACTGGTCAGAAAACTTCAACATCCCTTGTCACTCTGCCATGTTTGGTGGTATGATATTGAGAAAATTATTATTCTGGGCATAAGTTTCCTCCTCTGTAAAATGAGAGTGAATTATGCTGTGTCTCTCATCCATTCCGGTTCTTAGATTCTCAGACTTAACAAGAGTCATTACTTGATACACTGTGAAATATAATTTCAATGATTAAATGACAGAGTTATTTAAATGGTAACCTCAGTTTATGGAAAGCTTATTTGTGTAGCAGATTTTCATATCAGATAGATGATATTCCTAACTTCAGCACCAGCCCGCCAAATATAAAATATAATGTGGAAAATCTGACTAAGCATTGTATGCAACTAAAAGGTAAGATATCACTGAAAACATAAATAATTAAGGAAGCCAAAGGTTACACATTTACATACGATTTTAGACATTTTCAAATGTGGTCACAGAGATTTCAAAGAGAGTACAAAAGTAGCTAGTTACTTCGAAATAACTGATACCCTTTAGTTATGGTAGCTTTCTCGATACTCTTGCAAACCTTTCAGGGGGAGTGGTTATCACTATTCTTACAGAGAATCAATTGGAAAAAGATGGTAAATTTAAAAAATTTAATATCTCAGTAATATTATTTTACATAAATAAATTTTTTAAACTGGCTTATCTGGTTCCTCCCCATCTAAAACCAGTGTAGACACAATCTGAGTCTAGTTCAGAACAAGAAAGAATGCCACTTTTAACTGAAACTATAAAGCAAGATAAATAATCCCTGACAGTAACTAGGATATATTTTTCTTTCCCTAAATTCTATAAAAGAACATAATGTACCTGATCAAAGAGAGTGTTCTAAGAGAGTCTTCCTAAGGGAGACTTTGTCTTTCTGTCTCAGTTACCAACAGTGGCCCGAATATGGGCTAAAGATTAGTTACGAGGTATAATTCTCAAAGCTTAGCTTCAGATACGAATGTGTTTACACATTTACAAAAGCATAGGAAAATAATGATGTTTAGAAAGGATAAAAGAATCATTTTGTTAAATGGCACTTCCTTATGCCTGATGATATTTTCCCTTTTAGCTAAATTATTAAAAAGAAAAAGAAGTATTTTTGGTAGTTTGGATACAACTTATTCCCTAGATAATTCTGAACTCTTCAAGAAAATATCTACAGTGTAAACACTTTGTATTTTGAGTACTCCCACAGCAAAGGCTGCTCTGTTTAACATAAGGAGGTGCTTCTTTCCTTACTGATGAAAACCCTCCTCACTGACATGTATGTTTTACTATTCAGGGGTCACATATCAGAGAAGTGCCCGTGTGCTTCTGAGCAGAGACATGTAAGGTGGGAGTTGCCTTTAGGCTCCCATGACATTCACAGGTCTCTCAGGGAGAAGCAGGGAAGTGGTGACAGCAGCCACCTCTGCAGCATCTCCAGTCTACACTGTCAGATGTGATCTGGATGTATCGGCAGGTGGTCATTTTGATAATCAACTTCCCAGTATTATGATAATCAACTTCCTAGTATTATAAGAATCAACTGCTGTATATAGGTAGGGAAATAAATTTCTGTAATGAATGTGGGTGATTTCAGTCCCAAATTCTTTCTCCTGTAACATCCAGATAATTAAAGATTTGTTTTTAATGGCCTGAATGGTCACAGTCTTTATTTTTTAGAATAAACATATGTAGAAACAACTCAGAGTATGATAGTCTCTGACACTTAACCCCAGAATCCTAGTAGGGTAAAATTTCCCCAGCTAGAGGGCCCTCTGAAGTTTTACCATCCTCCTCAAACAAAAAACAAACAAACAAAAGAAACTCAAACAACCTTCACATATATAATCTTTATATATACTGTGTATATTCAGTAAAAGATCTTCCATGGAAGGGAAAAATAGATATAATTTAACATAAAAAGTTTTTAATGTTGTGTCAAAGAACAAGGACTTAGAGCTTGGACTCTACCAACAAGATATCTGGGTTTAAAACTCAGTTGCATCACTCACTAGCTTTGTGACCATGGGCAAGCTACTGCACTTCCCTGTGCCTGAGATAGCTCACCTGTAAAATGGCATTAATAATAATAGCATTTGCTTTATAGAGTCATTATAAAGATTACATTAAGATTTATAAGGCCTTTAGAAGAGTACCTACACCCTATGTTACTGTTTTAAAAAGTAACAGAATAAGCAAGTACAGCTTTGATGTTCAAAGAAAATTAAAAAGTGAATATTGAAAATCATAATATTACTTGCAGAAAGTTTTTTCCACCAAAGTTGAGACTATCCCATGATCAGTTCAGAAACATCCCTGAAACATATTGAGGAATTATGAAAGGGAAAATAGACATGGCTATTTCATGGCTAAGTGTGGTTCCCAAATTTAATTAGGTTACATAACAGGAAGATGAAAAGAGAATTCAAAAAGCCTGGCTACCAGCTGTTTTCTCTTCAAGAACAAACATAAGATAAAACTCAGTAGAATTAGATGGGTTACATCAATGATTTTTCTGGGATTTTGATGACTATTTTGAGCTCTTAGTAGAAATATTCATAATGAATCCTAATTTTTTAAAAGACGCATTTTACCTTTATATTAGGCCAATTAACTAATTCTAAAATATTTAAATAACAAACTGTTTTAATCACATCAACAAAACAAAAGCCTTCCATTTATAATGCACATACAGATTTTAAATTGCAAAGTTCTTTCAAAACAGATGCAGAAACTCTGAAACACATTTCTTACCTGTTTCATTTCTGCTCTAAACATGGCTTATGCTATTTGAATAGAATTTTGGACTCAGCTTTCTATGTCTTTTCCACATCTAAAATATGCATATAATTCCAAGGCGCAACATAATAAAGAAAAGATAAATGCAGAACAAGAGAACAGATCATTTAAGTGAACGATTATAGCAGATGTAGTCTTTTAAAGGTAGATGTGGGGACTAGATGCACTACATGCAGAGTTGTATGTGATGAATAAATACTTATTAGCATTTCCTTCTAACTTGGAATATTTGTCATTCTAGATACTAAATCATTTTGATGATTCTATAGACATGTTGAGGATAAACACTATATTCTCAGAGTAGTCTGTTCCTTACGATATAGCCCATTGTTTCCTGTAGTATTTAAAATTCTTACTCAAACGAAAAATGTTAAGTTCCAGTGAAGGTCAGACATACTACCACATCACTGTAAATAAACAGTTATTTTAAAACCACAGTGCATGTTGCTGTGGTGAATAGCATAGTTTATTATAATAGGATTAGGAAGAGAATATGGACTTAAAATACTTTGATTACTAAGTATGGATACATACTGTACCAGGTCGGGGATAAGGAATTCTTCCATCATACTGCACCCAACGATGATCTGCACTTTCCTTATGCGCATATGGACCATTGAAAACTGCTCTGATGTCGGCCATGCTATACACACATACAGCAGAGCCTTTGAAGATGGAGCTGAAAGAAAGCAACATGATTCAGTCATTCACTGGTCCATTTAGTGGACATTCACTGAGCACATGCTATAACCAGGTGCTGTGGACATATTTATTCGGGACATTCTATCTGACAGGTGCGGCAGACAAAATGTGTATATGTCCTCAAGGAGCTTACAGCCAAGTAATCTTGAATAAGTTTTGATAACACTTATATTACAGGTAATTATAGTAAACTAAGCAAGCACACAGATGGGTACCCAATACAAGGCTGTCTGGTAAGTTTTCAGGGAGTAGGCAGCATCTAAATTGACATCTGATGGACAAATAGGAATTACCTGGAAAAATTGGAGGATAGACAGGAGTATGCAGGAAAGAGTATTATATTTATTCACATGCTCTTGAATTTTATTTGAAGTTATTATAGCATAATGCCTTCTAAAGAACTTATAAAATCAGAAGTTACATTACCTACTTTTTAAAAAAAGGAATATTTAGATATGTAAATAATAAATATTTATCTGTTTTCTTAAAGTGAGTGAATATCCATAAATATTGGCTATTAATGATTTCCTCATATAATTTTTATTAATTTTAAAAACACTGAAATAATCTTTTTGCTCCTTTATGAATTTCTGAGTTTATGTATATAACTTATCTGATGCTTAAAATTAATCATGATTACACAGGAAGGGGGCACATCTAATTAAGAAGCAGCAAAGCTCCATGGGAATTCAACAAATTTTTGCAAACTAATGATGGAAATTGTTAGCAGCAGTATCAGATATTTCATCTTGGTTTTATTTCCAGAAATTAAAAGGCATTTTCTCTGAATCTAAAATTTTCAGTGATTCCTGTTCTTAAAAACAAGATCACACTTTACACTCTAAGAGACTTAGCACTACACAAATGAGTTTAGGATTCACTAACATGAGTAACTCAATCATTAATCATTCTTGGAATGACATTAATGCAAAGCAACAGGAGCTGATGGTAAATAGGCAGCTGGGAGAAAACTAGCTGCTAAGAAGGGAAATGATGGCCCCATAAAAATCATATGACCTGCCTATGATACTTTAAAGGAACGATGCATCATGGTGTTATTGCAGATTAATTACATCTTCTCATTGGACCAAGGATGTGACTTGCATCCTGACATTACCTCAGTCTTCAGGGCAGCATAAAAAATAAAATAAAGTACACCAAGAACAAAGAGCTGACTTGTAACTTCACACTCTGGGTGGGCAAAAACTCGATAAGAGAAAAAAAGAACTATCTTGGGGCTACATTTCTCTGGCACACATCTATGTCTTGTGAGTGAAACACACAGTGACTTTAAAGAAAGTTCTGTGAATGGAAAGATGCCAAGAGAACCAGGGCTGAGATATCTGACTTGAGTAACTACAGGCACGTGCTCTTCCTGCACCTTTTTAGTTCAGATATAAATGAGCAGAAACATGGAGTTCAAAATAGCAGCTTCTTAGGATATCTTCTCTAGTCTCATATTTAAATATTTCCACTCTAATTTTATACTTAACCAAATAATATTTTGTTTTTGATACATTCTGAACCAATAGTACATTTGACTTTATCCATAAGATATTGTGAACTAAATGACAGTAATATCTCAGAAAATGAATTATAATTTTCCCACAAAATATTTTAATAATTTATTCAAAAGGAGGCAGTAAGACCATTTGTCTAATATTAATGCCAATACTGCCAATTCCTCCAATACTGATAGCAATATACATTGATAATGACCGATAGGAGCGCTATGGAAAAAGTGAAAAGTATTTCAAAGAATGTAAAACAGGCAGTAGTAGGTAACAAGAATAAAAGTGCAGGGCTTCCCTGGTGGCACAGTGGTTGAGAGTTCACCTGCCGATGCAGGGGACACGGGTTCGTTCCCTGGTCCGGGAGGATCCCACATGCCGCGGAGCGGCTAGGCCTGTGAGCCATGGCTGCTGAGCCTGCGTGTCCGGAGCCTGTGCTCCGCAACGGGAGAGGCCACAACAGTGAGAGGCCCACGTACAGCAAAAAAAAAAAAAAAAAGAATAAAAGTGCACTTGGAACAGAGTCAAATGTAAGTTAATGAATTAAATAAAATTAATATTAAATAAGATTAAGTTGGGGTCCAAATATTCTTTGAGAAAGCTTCATGGCTGCTAGGACAACTTTTAAGGAAGTCACAGAGCCTCAGTGACAAGTACAGGAAAGTATTATGCAGAAAGAAGACAAGAATACAGGCGTAGAAATTAGGAAGATACTTTTAGTCCTAGTCCCAGTATTACTACTAATTGGCTACTCTTCTTTGGACAAGTACATGTAATACAAACTTCCTTTGCCTAAGTTAATAGAGCAGTGGTGATATGGTGATAATAACAGTCACACTTCCATCTTTGCAGAGTAATGGAGAAGTGCAAATAAGAGCATTTGAAGACATTTTAAAAGTCAAGACTGTCATCTCATGATTACAGCCTAGACAATGACTAAGACATGTATTTTGTTATTACTTCTCTGCCATGCAGCTCAACCTATTTATTATGATTAACATATGTATGTGCCCTTGTATCCAGTAATTGTAGGCTAGGAATTTAGCTCACAGATATACTTGCTCCTACAGGGAAGAGCGTATGTGCAAGGTTAGTCATTGAAGCATTATGTGTACTAGCAAAGGACTGGAAATGACGCAAATGCCTAGGTACAGAGGACTAGTTAAATAAATTGTGTTAATCCATATAAGGGATACTTTGCTGGTGTAAAGAGAACAGAGATATTTTTATGTACTGATATTAAAAGATTTCTAGGAACCAATCAATGAAAAAGTAAAATTTTTTAAATGTGTGTTTTTTCACACAAAAGGAAGGGACAAAAAGAACATATAAGTATTTTCTTACATAGATACAACAATTCTCTAGAAGGATTACAGGCATTTTTTTTTTTAACTTACCTGGTTGTGGTAAAGACTCCATATACTACAGGATTTCTTTCATCTCTTGTGGGGAGTAAGTAAATGTCTTCTATTAATGGGAAAAAAATAATGATTCTACATTTGTATTTTTCAGTAACACGTTTGCTTTTTCTTTAATAATGAAATATTCCTGAGATTCTAAACAGTATATAAAATTAAGATAACAGTGAAAGTCGTTACACTATGACATAAGAAATTAAAGGGAAAAGACAAGTTCTCACTAGTTGTGTGACACTGAATTGAACATTCACCCTCGAAGGTGTTTACTTCAATCACCTATAAATGGGATGGTTCGCTTGATGATCTCCATGACTGTTTCCCATTAGGAGTATGTGATTTCATATAGAACAGAAACTAAAAACAGGTTATTTTTACCCTCCAGTGTTAAAAAGTGTTGTCCTGTAATTGTGTCAACTTGTTAGTAATTCAATTACCTATTTGGTAATAATATGAAAATAGCTAGACTAGTTCATTCCTTGTGTGGTATTGTGTATTTAATTACTTGTGCAACACTGATACTAAAGTATATGTAAATAATATTCTTTAAAACACCATTTAAGAGGTGAGCATATTTATATACAGCATGAGAAATCATCCATGAATACTGAATATATAATTTAATACTGCAAATACAATACTGACACAAATCATTCAATGATATCATCATTTTTACACGGCATGGCAAAACCAAAAAAAAGTTCAAAAAGTAAAAGCTAATGATACTAACTTTATTTACAACTGAAAAATTCCTTCTAGAATTAGCTTTGAGAGGAGTAAAAAGGGGAAACAAAAGAGGAGAATCTAACGCTTCTCAGAGTATTCTTTTTATTAAAGAGTCAGAGCGACAGAGTTCACCAGATCTCCAGGGCTCTCCAGCAGAGGGCATCTACAGAAAAAGGAACACAAGTTCTTGCTACCTATAGCCAGTGGCTCCTTCCAAATAAAAGACCACATGAAGAATGGATGGGCTTTGTAGTCCCAGAGCTAGTATCTTTCTGTCTCTTGCTGCAGTTTTGTTTCCCTCGAAACTTTGAGGACACTCACAAAAGCGGAACTTCTTCATTATGATTAACACCCAGACCTAGAGCACCTCCAAGTTCTTTGCGTGTGGGAACTTAGTAAGCACCACTTCTGCAAACTGTCCTGGGCTTTATAATCAGGCATTTGGGGCTAAAATAAATTAAATGCTGAATTACTTAATTAGTAAGACTTTTTTAAGAAAAAAGAAACGTGACTTACGAAGCTCATCAAAATGAGTGTCTGCCCCATCACTTCCAGGAATTGAGCAAATCAGTCTGGCCTTGAGAAAAGTGGTCCATTTGTTTATCAGGCTGCGTTGTCCTCCTACATCATTCTGGGGGGGGAAAAAAAAGAAAGAAAACAAAATAAAGATACAGATTTACCAATGATTCCATCACCAACTAAAACTGCTGGTTATCATAGGCAGTGTCGTATTAATGTCATTGCTTTTACAAAGACAGAGAGCTTGAATATTTAAGTCCTTGAATTTTCGAAGGAGGGAAAAGGCAGTTTTGTCCTACAAGATTAAACGCTTTTCTCACAGTTAAATGTGCAATGTATAACACCATAGCTCTGCTGAATGAGCAGATGCGTGCAAGCCAACAGTAAATAAGGCAGGCTTGGAATCGACTCCCATTTCTGCCAAGTTTTGCTCCATGACTTACAAAAGATTGTTTAATTCTTCAAGTCTCTGTTTTCTTATTGACAAAATATGATTAATGCCTTGAAATATGGGTATTTTGATTATTAAATGGAAAATTTTTGTCAAGTGCTTAGCAAAGGCCAGGCAACTTGTGTTAAAAAAAATGTTACGGGCTTCCCTGGTGGCGCAGTGGTTGAAAGTCCGCCTGCCGATGCAGGGGACACGGGTTCGTGCCCCGGTCCAGGAAGATCCCACATGCCGCGGAGAGGCTGGGCCCGTGAGCCATGGCCGCTGAGCCTGCGCGTCCAGAGCCTGTGCTCCGCAACGGGAGAGGCCACAGCAGTGAGAGGCCCACGTACCGCAAAAAAATAAATGAATAAAAATTAATTAATTAATTAAATTTAAAAAAATAAATACATAAAATAAATAAGTCATGGAGATGTAACATACAGCATGGTTACTATAGTAAATAATATTGTATCGCATATTTGAAAGTTGCTAAGAGAGTAAAAAAATAAATTTGCAGCCATGTATGGTAATGGACATTAACTAGACATTGTGGTGACCCCTTTGCAATATATACAAATATAAAATCATTATGGTGTACACCTGTAACTAATGTTGTATGCCCATTATACCTCAATAAAAAAATGAAAAAAAAAAGGTATTCTTTAGACATTTAGCAAAACATAAGCATTTATACCAATTAGGTAGAATAAACAGGGTTATGCTGTTCAATAATTCACCATAAAGAGAGATTCTTCTTATTTTTAATTTAATATGTCCCTGTGAACACTAAATTAATACGATTTTCTGTTTGACTCAACTAGATCTGCTATACTTATGATAAATAAATAAGGATGTTTCATGGTTTAAATATGGATGTTTCATGGTATAAATACATTAAGTACTTAATTTTGATTTTCAAAAATTACTTACGAAGCCACTATTTCCATTAATATATTTCCATTTAAATCTAAATTCTATAAAAAGTTTTGTCTTTCATGCAGTCTGTGTTCCATAAAGTTAATAAACAGTTTGCTTTCAAATTTCAGGTCTGAATATCTAGGGACTAGCTTCCCTGTGATTCTTTTATCTATGAAAATTAAAGAAAAGCATCTACATGACCACTCAAGACAGGAGAATTCAAAGTCGTATAAATAGTGGCTCTTCTTGAAGAAAGAAATGGGGAGGAGGAGAGAGAAGGGAGGGCATGCAAGGTCATTGAAAATGGAGACCATAGCTGTCTTTATAGCCTTAACACCTCACACCAAGGGTGTACCGTGACACCAGAGTGAATGGTGTTTAACATCCCTCTCTGCTAAACAACAGAAGTATTTTAAGGAATAGCTCTTTATAAATGAGTAATAATTATTACTTGCTTGAGTTGTTCTTTAGGTTTATAACAAACAATTTAAAAAGAAGAAGAATTTAAAATTTTAAATACATTCAAATACAATAATTAGCACGAACTCACATTTGCATTTAACGAACAAAATAATCACACCTCATAATTTGCACTACGTCTCAGTGTTGCAAGTTTTAAATAACTCCAACTCAATGTGAACTTACCCTTGAAACCTGTGTAGCTGAGTTCATGTGTGTTGAAGACTGACTATATATATACATGTACACATAAATATACATAATAGAAACACAATGGTAACCACAGCAATTGTTTAGAACTTGGATAAACAAAAGATTTTTCTGGCAGTAGTGCTCTGTCACCGATACTGTTTAGAATTGCTAATACATGGTGATAATAGAAAGCAAAGTAACATCTAGTTGGTTTTCTAATAGTTTTTAATTCTTAGCAGAAAATGCATTCTCTTATTCCTTTTATGCAGAATCTACTTCAGATATGCCACTAACATCCTGCTTGTCAGGTATTTATTAAGATCATATTTAATAATTAATGAATAGCTAAAAATGCAAAATAAAATTGACAAAAGTCTTTAGAAAAATATAGATAAAAGTATAGATAAATGCCCAATAAACTGAGTCTTCTCTGAAATTTCTTTGTTGGGAAAATGAGGACAGACCTACAAGGTTTAATACTGTCTAAAATTACAGGTGGATTCACACATGCAGAAATTGGTTCAGGAAATATTCTAGACGCTGGAAAGACGGGGGAAAGAACAACTGGTGAAACAATTCAGAAAAGTAAACTGGGGTAAGATCAAGGAAGGGTTTGATACCAGGCCAAAGTGTCTGCATGTAATTTAGTACACAATGAGGAATTACTAAAAGATTTAGTAATTAGCAAAGAAGTGAAGAAAATGAATATATATTTTATATAATAACCCTTTAGAAACAAACATGTCTGTAACTGCTCTTAAATTTATATTTTGTATATGGTGCCTCTATTATTTATCATTGCTCAATAATAAAAATATTATTTCAGCTAGCTATTAAATGATTTCCTATGTCTGCAAATGCAAAAGGCAGACTTTTCTAGACATGACTTTTATTTCTAATGCTAATATCCTCAGATCAGTTAATAAATATAAATCCAGATGTTAATACTAATGCTTCCTCCTCATGTAATCATGAATTCTATGTTAATGTACAGAAAGATCCCAGTGACAAAATGTGTTATCTGGTATTATTCAGAAAGAAAGAGATTTTTAAATAAATTTAAAAATACAAGATAAGTTCTCTCCTCATCTTTCTCTTGACCCTTCATTTATATCTTTTTAAATTATCATACCTAGCCTCTATATGTTTTTATTTTAGCAGAGCCCTAGTTGTACTAAGCAGAACTCTAAAGTCTATTTTAAGGCATCTTCTTACGTATTTATAATATTTATAAAATTTTAATTGCTTATATTTGTATATTTTGAGTCAGTAATAAATACTAAAAAATAGTGTTGATTCAATATTCATAAAGAAATATATCAACTATCATGAATATAATACCAGGGACCATGTTTGTTTTACTGCTTTACCCCTAGCACAGAGCAGTTATTCAAATTATTTTGCTAAGTGAATAAACAGATAATATCAAATATTTGCTCCATAACATCCCTTTAACGATTGTACATATTACTACTTCATCATAAAGACGAGCAATCACATTCTCTTTTCAACACATTATTAGATAAAAGTGACAAGAAATGACTCATTTTCAAACACCGCCCCTCTTTCTATTTGCAATTATCACCATATTTAAGACAAACCATGAAAAAACTCTATTCTATTAGCTCCAAATTTGCTGAAAAGAGGTTTATACTGTACCTGCATATTTTTTCAACCTGACAAATGGAAGTTGCAATCCTTTGAACAAAAGAATCTTTAAATGTTCTCACCTACCCACCTAGCTGCTGTGCGTGGCCTCTCAAGAAATAAAAAGATAAAAACAAGAACAAAAATCCAGGTCAAAGATGAAAGCCACCTGCTGTCAACGGGAAAACAAGTATAGTTTCTGGGATAATAGCTCTCAGGATTGGATTATAAGCATTTAATGACTGGATAGTAACTCTTACAGACATCCAGAAGCATGACCTGGGATGGCAAAGTTCAATTCACAAGGAGTTGTATTTCTCCTGCAGGGAAGTGTCAGTTGACTGACTTTGTGGACCAGCTCTCAGTCCCTGGATTTGTTTGCAAATCCACAAAATCCCCCCTGAGAACTTTAAGCCCAGAAGAGGGCTGAAAGGGAAGTAACCACTTTTGTACTAAACTCTCACCTCCTTGCTTATTTTTGTGAAATTCTAAAGAACACACTGTCTCACTAACGCTATAGATTTATTATTGAGATGTCAAACTCAGCAGCTTTTAGTCACTGGTCACTTCTGTGTGTCTCCACTCTATCACAGCTTCTTTGTGGTCAGATTGCCAAAAGCCTTGCCATCCTCTACACAAAGATGCAGATGAAAGTAGCAAAGAAATTAAATGTAAACAAGCCCGACCACATGTGTGCAATCTGGGTGGTGAGTGCAGAGGGTGCCTGTTTTCCCATTCTTTATAGCTTTTTATATGTTTGCAATATTTCTTAATTTTTAAGTGATTAATGAAAACAGAAAATTTTTAAAATGAAAAACAAAACACAAGTTAAAATCTTTATGCAGCTTTAAAATAGAGTTAACTGTGAATCATTGGATTGGGTGATAGCAACATATTATGAAATACTGTGATCTTCTAATCCTGCTATCTCCTAATGGGGCGATCAGTCAGGAGGCAGGTTAATGGTGATTCCATTTTCCTTCTACTGTCATAGCAAACTCAAGTCCTTATAAATCTTACACAGACATGTAGAGTAGCTACAAGCTGTGACACGTGAACTTTTATTGAGTGTATCTTTTGACCTTTGGGTCACTATGCTGGGTTCATCTGTTAAATGTGATTTTATCTCTATATACCATCCTCTCCAAGGATCTCTCAGCACTTTATAAATATTGTCATTTTCACCTTTATATTGAGAAACAGAAGCTCTTGGAAGTGTAATAATTGACATTTAGCTCCTATGCTCTTAAATCATGAACATTTTATAAATCAATGAAACCTCTAAGACATTTGTGAACTCGGTATATTCTATTAAAATAGAGATGTGTGTTCAGAAATTTGTAGCCATATTAATTAGTTTAAGTCGAAGGACACCAGGCTTTTCAAATAAATAAGTACACCTTAAGCACTTAAAAAAAGAAAAAAAGTTTGATGGTGAAGTCAGAGGTTACAAATTCTCTTTTGCTTAAAATTTAGTTATTTTGCCTAATGGAGCTCTTCTGCATCTTTGTGCAGACAAGAGAAGGGAATTCCCTGAAGCACCTTAGAAACCATAATCTATGCATGTTTGTGCACCCCTCTCCCACATTCTAACCATCAATAACATTTAATCTCAAAGATTTTATCTTGAACTAACACTACCCACTTTCTTGTGAAGTGTGATCCAAATATCACAATACAAAACATTTGTTTTTCCATAACTGAAGCTATCACATGAGACAAACACACAGGCTTTCTACTGATCTTTTTTACAAATTAAAAAAAGATTAGGGCAATTAAATACTTTTCTGTCTTTGATTTAATGCCTGTTGTATTTCAATACATCATTCATACTCTTTATCTGATTTGTTATTTAGAATAACTGCTGTACCTTGCAGGTTTTAAATAATCTTGTGTTGAAAAATATCTTCAAATCACCTAAAGACCCATTTGCACCAGGAAATTCTGAAGTAAGATCACAGCAACTGACGTTTCAGAGCAATTGTTCAATGTACTTCTTCTCTCTGCCTCAATTTTCACTGAGTTATTTCTAGGGACAGAATTTAGAAACTGTAAACTTAATACAGATGGTCTATATGGGCTGTATAAGTCAATAATAATGATAAGGATAATCCAAATGCAGGATGGCCTATTTAGAAGCTTGAAACTATTATCATCATGTGGTAGAAACAAAAAGTCAAACCCAGAATAAGATTCCCAGGAGGCTCATTAGAAGGACATGTATATATATTAAAATAAAAGTCATATATATATATATATATATATGTATATGTATTAAAATATGCTGTTATACTGAGAGGAAGAGCTTAAGTGAGGATATTTTAATACATTAAATGAACTCATGAAAGACAGTGAAGTTAAACCCACTGAATCAAACGAGAGAACTATGTTGTACTTTCTTTTTCAGCCTATGAATCTTCTCCAGCAATACATCATAACTATATTTCATTTAATTCTTTTATTTTATTTTTTTATTTATTTTTTTTTTTTTGCTGTACGTGGGCCTCTCACTGTTGTGGCCTCTCCCATTGCGGAGCACAGGCTCCGGACGCGCAGGCTCAACGGCCACGGCTCACGGGCCCAACCGCTCCGCGGCATGCGGGATCCTCCCAGACCGGGGCACGAACCCGCGTCCCCCGCATCGGCAGGCGGACTCTCAACCACTGCGCCACCAGGGAAGCCCTCATTTAATTCTTTGAGATGCAAAAAAAAGATGATCACTAAAAATAAAAGCATAAAAGGAAAATAATAACAAGTCTTCTACTTATCTATTAATAATCTTGAAATACCTTAGCAGTAGAAGAAACAAAACTAGGCAAACTCAAACATCTCAAAGGGGAGAAGAAAAAACAAACAAAAAGCTTGTATGACAGGTATTGCACACAGTGGTTTTTAAGGGATAATTTCTGAATAGACTTTCAAGACAAAAAAATTTTTTTTCTTAAAAAGAACTCTAGTGTTTAGACATGACTGTTTTTGATTTGCCACTGGAGAATCAAAATGGAGAACATGTTTTTCTAACTACTTCAAAAACTTGTAAAGATTATTAGAAATGCAGGACTTGGGTAATACACTGTGCTAAAGAATTCAGTGTCTAGGATATAACAGATTAAATTTAGGCAAATCTAGACATATTCAGTGGTCTTTTTCAGGTAGGATCAGAGTTCATTAAATTAAAAAAAAGTTTTAAAATCTACGGCCAACAGTATTAATCCTTGCCTAGGAATTTCTGACAGGAAAACAGATGGAAGTGAAGCAAAAGCACATCTGTAACTTGTGGGCTCTAAATCTCTCATTTAGGTTGTAAGCAACAAGCTGAAAGCAAGCAAAAAAAAAAACACAACTCGGGCGAAATCAATAAATACGGAAAGTGTCATCAGCCTAAAAACACAAATCTTCAAAGGCAGTAATTGTCCAAATAGGATCATATATCAAAATAGACAGTGCAAGTAGAATCAAAGCAAAGGGCTATTAATTAGATCCCCAGGCAAGCTATGTGAAAGGTCCAACCAAACTGAATTCCTGGCATAGACAAAAGGAAATACTGCAGAACAAAAAGAGAACTGGCATAACCTGCAGCTGTAATCTGGAGCGGGCTAGCATAAGTAACCTAATGGACAATGCTTCCAAAAATGAATAGAATCCAAAAATAATGCAAAACAAACTTGAGGCAGAAAGTTGCAAGCAAGCCCCACTGAAGTGACTGGTATTTATACACATTAACTTACGGGGTGGGTTTTGAAAGGAAATACACACAGACACACACACAGAGACACACACACACAGTAATAAACATCACACAATCATAAATAATAGTATCAGAAAGGACTAACTTGCAAAATAAATAGACACAAATCTTTTCAGAGGGCTTATTTCATGCTGTTTCACCTACCCTTTCAGTCAGCATTTATTACCTCTCCACGAAGACTTGTGTAATTTACCATCTATGAGAGCAGTCCAGGGTGTAAGGTGCACCATTTAGTGCTTGAAAATATTGACTGTTCAAAGAATTATAGAGCCTGGCAAAGACTTTAGAAAACATTCTAGGCTAAGCACCTTATTTTAAAAATGAGAAAATTGAAGAAGTTGTTTGACGGGAAAGTAGTGACACTACTGAAAAATAATTCATTAGTAAATGTGTTCTCCCATTTGTAATGATAACACACTGAGTTTGAAAGAGATTCTTTGGATGAAGGCACTTATTATCCTGAGGCTGTCAATTATCTTCTAGGTCAGTTTCTTTACTATTTAGTGAATCTCTCTGTTCCTATCTCTTGTCCAAAATTTGCATTGTTCAAATTGTTCACATAATTTTCACCAGAGATGTCTCCAAATTCTTCTGACTCTATCCAGAAATAAGTTCTATCCTCAAAGTACAAATATCACTAAAAATGAGGGCAAAGTAATAATAATCATTTTAACCTTTAAAACGAATGAAATACCATCTCTTCTCAGTAAACTTTGGTAACTAACCTGCCTCTCACCACCCCCCAGCTCCCCAAATATACACATACTACCACTCTTTTACTCCTAAGCAGTTAATTGAGCTGACTCCAAAAGTGTGTACGTATGACGTGTATATGTGTGTACATGATTTTTGACATGTAACTTAGGGTGGTATGATCACATACTCATATTATTCACATGCCAATCTCTTAGATGGTTAACTGCTTGAAAACAGAAATCTATCTAAGTAGTCCTTGTTTTCCAGTACTTTCCTCTGTATCTGTCAATATCCAAATTCATATGATCTCATTTAAGCCTTTCATTTGCCTGGTAAAATAGTCATAGAAGAGATGGGTGTCCTCATTTTCTAGGTTGAGAAACTGAGCTAGAAAAAAGTAAAGCAGATACATGTCTCTTTTTGAATTATGGTTTTCTCAGGGTATATGCCCAGTAGTGGGATTGCTGGGTCATATGGTAGTTGTATTTTTAGTTTTTTAAGGAACCTCCATACTGTTCTCCATAGTGGCTCTATCAATTTACATTCCCACCAACAGTGCAAGAGGGTTCCCACTTCTCCACACTCTCTCCAGCATTTATTGTTTGTAGACTTTTTGATGATGGCCTTTCTGACTGGTGTGAGGTGATACCTCACTGTACTTTTGATTTGCATTTCACTAATGATTAGTGATGTTGAAACATCACATTAGTTTCATGTGTTTGTTGGCAATCTGTATATCTTCTTTGGAGAAATGTCTATTTAGGACTTCTGCCCATTTTTGGATTGGGTTGTTTGTTTTTTTGACATTGAGCTGCATGAGCTGCTTGTAAGTTTTGGAGATTAATCCTAGTCATGTACCACAATGTTCACTGCAGCTTTATTTACAATAGCCAGGACATGGAAGCAAACTAAGTGTCCATCGACAGATGAATGAATTATGAACATGTGGCATATATATATACAATGGAATATTACTCAGCCATAAAAAGAAACAAAATTGAGTTATTTGTAGTGAGGTGGATGGACCTAGAGTCTGTCATACAGAATGAAGTAAGTCAGAAAGAGAAAAACAAATACTGTATGCTAACACATATATATGGAATCTAAAAAAAAAAAAATGGTTATGAAGAGCCTAGGGGCAGGACGGGAATAAAGATGCAGACCTACTAGAGAATGGACTTGAGGACACAGGGAAGGGTAAGCTGGGACAAAGTGAGAGAGTGGCATGGACATGTATACACTACCAAACATAAAATAGATAGCTAGTGGGAAGCAGCCACATAGCACAGGGAGATCAGCTCGGTGCTTTGTGACCATCTAGAGGGGTGGGATAGGGGAGGTGGGATAAGGAGGGTGGGAGGGAGACACAAGAGGGAGGAGATATGGGAATGTATGTATATGTATAGCTGACTCACTTTGTTATAAAGCAGAAACTAACACACCATTGTAAAGCAATTATACTCCAATAAAGATGTTAAAAAAAAAAGTAAAGCAGAGATGTAAGTCTAGATTTGACTTCAAGTTAACATTCATATCATTTGGGCAAAAGTTGTAGATTATATCCTTACTGCCAAAACTAATATGTGACTTTTAGTCATAATCTTACCTGACTTCCTTTTGGTGTGTGACATTACTGATAACTGCCTTCTTCTTGAAACCGTTTTTATCCCTGACTTGTGACAGTACTCTCATCCAGGTCTCTACCTGCTATCAAACTATTTCTTCTCAATTGCCTTTGTGGACATTTTCCTCTGCTTTTTCTTAAACATCATTGTCCCTCAGGATTCTGTCCTTGCTGTTTGATCTTGTACTACACATCTTCCTGGGCAATTTCAGACATTTCCATGGCTTCAAGAACTACCAATACACTGGTGATTTCTACATTCCTGAGTCTAGACCCTATTGAGTCTCAGGTTTATATTTTTAACTGGTTATTATGACAGCATAACCCAGAACTACATCAAGTTCAATATGTTCAAATATAAAATCTATGCCCATAAACTTTTTCTGGTGTTTCTTAAATATCAGAATGTATCTCTTTGTGCATTTTCCTAATTTCTGCCTTATCTTCTGGAAAGCACAGTTACTAACAGTATAGGAGTCTTTTGTCTACAGGGATAGTATCAAGGTCTTTGGAATGGGAGTGAGGGAGAATTAAAATGCATGGAGGAGCTAATAGGACAGGAAGTTGTTGCAGCCTTTTATGTACATCGTGGAATCAATACCTGCAGTTATTAATCAGTCCTTATTATGAACAGGAGAGATAAGACTTCTGAAGACTTCCGTTGAACTTTCGTGCATGTTTTAAAAGGAAACAATCACTATCCTGCTAATTTTCCATTTGTTTGTTTTGCTCCAGTCACAGTAAACCTCTTTTTATTCCTTAAGTGCTTTTTCCCACCTCTGAGATTTCACATGTGCTTTTCCTTCTGCCTGGAATATTCTTCCCTATCCCTGTCACCTTTGCCCTGCAATTTCCTCATCATTTTTATCATCTGATTCAAAAGTCACTTTCTCAGAGAGACCTTCCATATACAATCTAAAGCCCACCTATTCTTCCTAATTGACCCTGTGATTTTTCCATTATAGCAATTATCACACCTTCCAGTTATATGTTAATCTGTGTGCTTTCTTGTTTAATGCATATATAATGCACTAGGTTATAAACTCAGTAAGTACAAGTATGATGTCTTTAAAAAAAAAAAAACTTCTATAAGACTACTGCTTAGCAATGCCATGTACAGGGTTAGTGACCCATAGATGTGTTAAGTAAATGAATGTTTTGATAGTCTATATTTATAATGTAGCCACTAGCCACACGAGGCTACTTAAATTACAATTAATTAAAGTTAAATAACATCAAAAATTCAGTTCCTTAGTCATACTAGTCATATGTCAACACTAACATGTCAACATGGTTACTATGCTGTAGAGAACAGACACAGAACATTCCCATCATTGCAGAAAATTCTATCTTAGACAGCACTTGTCTACACCGAGCAATTAATAAAAGAGTGGTAATAAATTAAGGACCTTTTAGAAATTGACACATACATTCTATCTTAGAAATATCTCTTGAACTTATATGTATCTCTTCATTCCTACTTTCTTTAAGGAACAACCTAACAGGTCTCCCAGTCACACATATTTCTCAATCCAGATGTATTCTTGAAATAATTAATTGCTAAACACCTATCAAGTCACTTCTCTTCCTAAAAACATTTATAACTTCTCATTGTCTACACAACAGAGTTGAAACTCCTTAACATGAAAATAATACTGCTTATCTTCCAACTTACCAGAATTTATGGGATAACATTGCTCCCCCCTACCCCTCGGGTTCCACTGACGACAAGATTTCCCTGTTCTTTAAACAAAATACATGCTGTCACAATGCTGCCTGAAATGCCTATCCTCCTTTCCTGTCCTTGGTGTAGTCCTCCTACCCCTGTAGGACTCAATTTTGGACCTTCACTGAATGCACAGAGTTCTCAGTCTGACCTCGATCACATTATATTGTGATTATCTGTTTACGTCTCTATTACTCTCACTGTACTCTAAGGTTTAAAAGAAAAGGGACAGTGGTTTACTTACCTTCCAGTGTCTAGTGTACTGCACTTTGCACAGAACTTATATTTTCTTGTTGTTGAAATAATGAAATGATAAAATAATGAAGGAATGGGTTACAAAATTGAAGAGATTCACCCTTATCCTGTAAACAATCTTTGTTCATTTTGTGTAAATTTTGCTTATTTCCAAAAGCTCCTCCCCACCAATCACTATATATTACTCACTCTAACAGTAATGTCTTTGACAGGTCAATAAAACAACTTTTACTTTAGTTTAGTAGCTGAAGACATAGGGAGCTCTTAAACTGTCAACAGTTTTTCATTGGCCTGAAGGTTATCAGGTAAAAATGAAAACAAACAATAATAACAAGAACAACAAAACCTTAATATTTCCAAATAAATAGGTAGTGTGGAAATATCCTGGTGGAACAAATAGTACAAAGGACTCTCATGTTACTGAAAAGCTATGTAAATTCAGTACAGTTACTCTTAACTCTCTCTAGCATGCTCTCTTCCTTCTTAGCTTTGTTTATATCTACTGAACTTAATTTTGTGTCACAGCATAGACGTACATTACGTTACTACCTGTTGAAAACAGAAAAAACAATATTATAATAACCTCATGGGATAAAAAAATTGAAACAGAGAGGAATAAATATGTTCCCCCAAATGTCATAAGGACATTTTTTATGTGAAAATAATGTATAACAGCAGCAATGATGCTGAAAAGCTATTTTTTAATTTAAACTTGTTATTGTTTTGCAGGACATTTTTTTTTAAAGACTTCAAGTCATTTTTAATCTTGACAGTGAAATCTCCACTTATGAGTGCTCACTTTTTACCACACTTTAATCCTAAATTAATAAATAAAGTTAGTAACTTGGGCAGGGTGGGATGCAATTAAGAAATTACAAAGATGCATTTAGAACCAAATATTGTAAACATTGACCAGTGGATCATATGTGTAGTGGGAAATGCTGAAGAGGGTGCTAATTGAAGACAGGGATTGAGTAAAGAGATACATCAATTTAAGAAGAACCTCTATTATCTCTCTCTTTTTTTTAAGGAAATTCATCCATCACAAGTCCATATTTGATATCACAATTTGTTAGCTTTTTATCCAAACACAATAGCATGACAAAATCTTGCTGTGTGGCCTCAGAGTTTTTTTGTGGTGGGAAGACTTATGCACTACAATTCTCTCTGTCTTTTCAGTTCTATAGGAGTTTGTTCATAAATAAAATATCCCGTGGCTGATACTTAAAGTCTAGATTATATTTTTATGACACAAATTTATAAATGGGGCAGCTAAATTTTTCTTTAATATGTTTCTCCACCTCTAAAATTAACTTTCAGTATATTTAGTATGAGCGTAAAGACATTACTTTGTTATAAATGAATTTCTATCAAATGGATTTGACCTATCAAGAAATAAGTATTGAACTGCTTCACAAAACCCACACTTGTTATACATGTGCTCATCACAAAGTGACTCTTAAAATACATTTAATTGATTGTAAATCTCTTTTGACATACTTAACGTGGCTCATTTATACAAATGATGTCCATCCACAGCACAGCTTTCCGGCTGGCGTACTGTTGTTCTAAGGCATGCTTCAGTACACTCACACGCTACGACTACTCCAAGCAATGGCCATTCATCTCTCGGCGAGAGGCTTCAAGAGGAATGACTGTGAATTATTAAACTGTGAAAGAATGAGGATGCTTTTTAGAGAATCTGTCCCCTGGGGGTGAAGGGATCAGTGGGAGACGGCATTACTGGCTAGGACACTAGGTAAAGAATGATCTGCGCTCACAAGTTTGGTCTCATTCAAAAGCCATGTTATCATTAGCACTCTTAAGTGCAATGACGGTTTATATTTCTGTCCCTGGAAGTGTTCAAAAGCCTGAGGGCACAGATTGAGAATAAAAAAAGTGATAGGCTCAGATGGAAGAAAATGAAAAGTTTGTACAAGACCAAAGAAAGCTTCCCGCTGAATTTATTAAGTTAACAGCTCTTCCTCTTAATAACTGAGTTAATGCTGAAGGTGTCTGGCCATTTCAGAAAAGTGATTTCAGTGAAGATAAATCCAACTAACAAAAGAATATACTGAAAAGTATGATTCCAGTAGCATTTTTATTCTATAAAGCTTGTATTGACTCAAATGAGAACTTTGATGGCACAAAATGGGAGTGTTTCATAGAGTTGCTGTTTTCCTGTAATTTACACAAAATGGTAATATTAAAAAGCAAATTTCATTGTTCTTCAAGATAAATGTTTTGCCTTTTGGATTGTTTTTTTTTCCTTCCTATCCCATTTTTCTCTCAGAACCTAATCTAGGTTAATGCTCTAGAAAGTATTTTAATAATAACTGCATTTTCAACTTATTTGATTCATGTAAAGATATATAATTTTACATGTGATGTGTTTTGATAAAAATATGGGATGTGATTCTGTTAGAGTTTAAGGAACTCTAGTGAGTATGCTAAGTTACTTTCAATTTCAAAATAAAATTATTTAATGTACAAAACATTTTAACTTCCCTGGATCAGGACAATGCAGTGATCTTACTGGGAACAGTAATAACTGGCAGAGGGATAGCCCACCAATAAAAGGAGCAAGCTGCCCAAGAGATCTAACTCAAACCTGGGGAATAGCTCAGGGATTGGAAAAAATAATTTGTAATATTGGAAAATTTTGCATCCTTCTTTTTTCTTTTTACTTTTGGATCTCAAAAATTATACATGTAAGATAATATGAATTTATTCTACCATTTATGAATAATGGAATTAACTTCAACATTACATGATTAATTATTCATACACATACACATATGCCTTAAGTGGAATAAATATATCTTGCCTTACAAACTCTTCCAACTCGAGAAAGGATGGTCTTATCAGAAGTACTCCCTTCTTGAGATGATTCACGAAAGAAGAAATATATTTTATCATCATCTGGATTATAGGTGTCTGGGATGGGGAAAGTTCCAATAAATTTTGCTCCTGTTTGGAAGAAAAGAAACTATACATTAAAATACTGAAATAATTCAGCCACAGTAGTACTGGTGTCTTTTGTATGTAAAACAATTAGCAGCAGAATTAGAAATAAAAACAAGAATGAAATGTGGGAAATGAGACATATACACAAGTAAACATGACACAAAGCAGGAACATGTATTAGCACAAAGAGGTCCTGAACAAGTTCTTTAGGACTCTGGACATCAGGTGAGAACACGACTGGCTGAGATTCACAATTGTTTCAATTCAACTAAATTACATAGAAAAGTCCTTCTTTCAAACCTGGAGATTCTATGATTTTATATTTTCCTTTTTTATGATTGCAGTCACTGCTTCTAAACCAAAATGTCCATTATGAAGAGCTTAGGAAAAACTATAAACATATCCCAAATTTTGATATATTATGATGTTATTTGTTGCACTTTGTGTAACTGCCAAAAAAAATTGAAACAACCAGTAATGCTTGGGTCAAGTCCAGTGTTGGCTCTGAAGATACTCTTTCCAATTTGATATCCTGTTTCTGCCGCTTACTGGAAAAGTGACTTTGGGCAAATTGTTTATCTTCTCTATGCCTCAATTTTCTCATACCTAATATGAGTCTACCAATATCATCTACCTAGTAGGGTAACTGATATGATAATCAAGTGAATTGATATATGTAATGCGCTTACTATCTGGTAGTGCCTGACACATAATAAGGGTTTAATAAATGTTATTCATTATTAAAATGATGTCTGGGATGATAATAATAATTATTAGGACCACAAACAAGAGAATGATGGAAAACTGAGCACATTCATACAATTGTTACAATAATATGTAGTTATTAAAAATGAAGTAGTTCTAAATGTACTGTCATGGGAAGATGTCCATGATACAAATCAAATGAAAAAATAATGGCAATACAATTAACTCCTTTGCATTGCATCAATGACAAGTCAATTTGGGTTACTAATGCCTTGTTTAAAAAGTATTGGACCTCGGGCTTCCCTGGTGGCGCAGTATTTGAGAGTCTACCTGCCGATGCAGGGAACGTGGGTTCATGCCCCGGTCCGGGAAGATCCCACATACCGCGGAGCGGCTGGGCCCATGAGCCATGGCCGCTGAGCCTGTGCGTCCGGAGCCTGTGCTCCGCAACGGGAGAGGCCACAACAGTGAGAAGCCCGCGTACCGCAAAAAAAAAAAAAAAAAGTACTGGACCTTTTAAGTCTTGGTTTTATATAACTGGGAGTTAATCAGGTAACAGATTTGTAATTGGGTGATACTAGTTCAGAAACAATCATTTTGATTAAAGCAAAGAAGACAAAGAGTGGTTATAGAGGAATGAAGGACTTCAATTAAGTAGAAAATACAAGATGCCTGAAAGAAAGCACAGAGCACTCTTTAGGAAGCAGAAGCAGGAAGCAAGAGAAGACAAAAAGTTTCCCCCAAAATAAATAAATATAATAAGTAGGAGGTGAAAAAAAAATTAACATTGCCTTCTCTAGAGTTTTGACCAAGGCCCCGATAGCCGGATACTCCAAGAGTACTGACAACTATTCCCCTGCAAATGTAGAACAGTTGGTCAGTAGCCCAGTAAACAAGACTTCACAATAGACTCTTCAATAGAGAAAAGTTAATGTTTGATTCCAAGTGATGAGTAGTTCAGTCTTTATCATCCCAGCCTCTCTGGGTCAACCCTGGGTCTCTCATGCAGTCTATTCTCTGCTTAAATGGGAAACCTTAAGAGGAAAAGAGAGGGGGGAAATATGTGCATGATCTTTTTCCTTTTTGTTCTTTATTATTTCCCTGTTCTTTCTCTGGAACTTAGAACTCCAGTGGATTTTTATGCCCTCAATAATCTCATTTTGATATGGTCCTAAATTACATAAAAATTAAATTTTAGAAAATCATACAGGATTTTAAAAAAGTTCTTTTCTTATTAATCTTAAATTAGTAAGGTCTATTAACAATTCCACTCAAGGCTTTTTGTTTTTGTTTTTGTTTTTCCCTCCAGCCCCTCTTATAAATTGTTTATACATCACTTAGTTTTGAATCCCTAAGCAAGGTTACAATTCTTTTGTAGTCACAAATTAACACTTCTAATTTTTGACTTATATATATCATGTTTTCTTAAAAAAAAAAAAACTCTCTGTAGAAATAAAATTTCCTACAAATGTAGCATTAGGATTTTAGCAAATTCATGAAAACAAAGAATATATCTAATTACTACTATATTCAAGGCACTTAGAACAAGAAAACTGCTAGGATAAAGAATACAAAAGTGAATAAGAATGGACTCTTCGCTTCAAACCAACTACAATCTGGATTAAGAAAATATTAACATATGGCCAAGATATGGCTAAGAAGAAGTCCCAGTCTTGATGTTTCCAATGACTTGAAAGGAGATTGCCAACAATGAGTAGAGAAAAAGACAACTGTGGGTTCCCACCGACACAGATCAGGCATTAATAATAATCTATAGCACGTTTTTTGAATTTACAGATGCCTGAATTCAATGCCATTGACCTGGATGCAAATCTCCAGTGGCACTAGCATGTGAATTTTTAAAATATATAAATAAAAATAAAGAAATAAAACCTTATAGGTGATTCTTACAAGAATCTGAGTTTAAGAGTCACTGCAATAGATTACCATTTCGTATACGGGAAAAGGACATAGACAAGACTCATTAACGCTAGGTCAGTAATGCAGATGTGTGTATGGACAGGAGGAGTGAAGACTGATAATAAATACAAATTCTTCATAATTAGAGTGGGACAAAAAAGGGATAAAACTGAAACTATACAGAAATTACAGGAATATGATTGCCTTGTTTTATCTTAATATATGAGATTAAAATGGGGATGACACAAGTAGAATTTATCACAGCACTTAAATATAACTTAAGTAGAAGTTATCCACAGAGCACAATGACCCTTGTAATTTTAGTATCAGAACTACTTCATGATTAAGTTGAATTTATACTTTTTAAAATAACATAGTGGTACAAAATTTGCAGTCTTCTCTCCCCAGAGAGAAAATAAGATCTCAGTTATTTGAAACAGAAAATCATTACAGGTAAAAAGGATTCCAGTGTGAGGGAGAGAGCTGCTTGTAAAGCTTTTCTCAGACACACAGATAGGAGAAGCAGTTACGTGAACTGATTGGTGGTCTCTCACTCGCAGAGTTCGACAAGAGAAACATAGCTCTACAACACAGCAGAATGTACTCAGCCTAAAAGTTAAACAAATAAATACGGTAATACACAGTCTGTTGTAGAAATACACAGAACAGCCCCACTTTGGCTACGTGAAACATTATCCAGGTGTTGTTGCCAGGCACTGCCATTTGAAATGGTCAAAACTTAGAGTATGACACCAGTCCCCATTCCAGGAATTTCATTATAATATCAGTGGGGCAAGATAGAATACTTTTCCAAGTTACATTTCTTTTAACTTTCAACTAATACATAACATAGATGGTCTTGTGTTTATTCAGTGACTGTTGGTTTTACTGGACTCTTTTTTAAATGTTGGTTCTTTTTCAAGTACTCTAAGGAAATTATTCTGGAGTACTGTAAGAAAATTAAATGGTAGAAGTGTTTAAGCCAAATATTTATTATGTGAAGGAATCTAATTATGAAAAATAGAGTATCCCATAGTACTCTATTCTGTGATTTAAATAATAAGTAATTTTGAGTTAAAAATAAATACTTATTTCAGGAATAGAGAGTTTTCTTTCTTCCAGACTCAACTGTCGTCCTGTGTCTTAGAACACTGATGTTAGTATTTTATGATAGAAACTCCTTTTTGACTTGCTGCCAAGTTTGTATAAAAATAGATATCATTTCATCAGTATATGACATGCATAGTTGAATTAAGTAATTTAAAATCATACCAAGGGACACCTGGGCTTTATTTATAGCACATTTTCCCCCTGTGGCATTTGAAACACACGCCTTAATAGGGATGGAGTTTGAAATCGTGCATTTTCACAAATGAACTTTTAGCATGACCCCAGGAGACACTGCCAAATGAAAATGGCATAAATCCTCATGGCCTGAAATGCACGTCACTTTCATTTCTCCTTAGAACCTCTTTTCACCCAGATGAGCACACCTACACCATGACTTAATACATAGTGAGTTCTTTACTTTCATTTATTTCTTCTTGTAATATCTTTTTTCTACCACTTTTGAAAAATGTTATCCTTCTGTGTGGAAGAAGAATTTATAGACAACAGAACTCCAAGAGAAACTTCAAATGAAAACTGCCTCCACATGTTAGAAATGAAAATTTGAAACAAAAGTTCTCATCTACTCCAGGAAAGAAAATAAAAACATATGCATCTAAGGCATCATTGTTTGTTTTCATTTTCCAAATGGTCATACTTCTTAGTTTTATCCCCAAATTCTCATAAAAGCTCAACTGTGTTTGAGCAACTGCTCTGACGTGTATCTGTACTCCCATTTCCTGCTATATTCTACGATTAAGCTGATAAAAGTGTGGAACTATCTAAGTCTTCGTCTAAAACTGCCATCGGACTTAGTCTTTGCAATTTTTGTCTCTCTTGGTGAGGTATTTAATAGGTGGGTTAATTTCTCAAAGAAGAAATCAAGATTCATACTTCTATGTCTTTTGGCACTGGGTTAGACAAAGTCCCACAGAAACTCTGACTAGGATCCTAGGACTGATAACTGAAGAGATTAGCTGATTTCACTGGTTAAATCCAGGCAGGGCAAAGAACAAAAGAGGGCATACACACAAGCATCAAAGATTTTAAACTGCCTAAGTGGTTCAGTGATAAAAATGATTCATGTAGAATCATATTTTTTAAAAGGTTAATTATTTAAAACCTGCATCTTAAGAGTTAAATATTCAATTGCAAATTTAATTTAATTTTTGTATCCCACTTAATCTAAACATAATATCTGTTTACATTTACAAGAGTTTATTACAGACATGGAAAAGTAGGGTTTTTAACTAAAAATCAAAGTACAGAAAGAAAAATTTAACAGAAAAAAATTCTCAAACTGTCTAACCAGAAATAAATAATACAATGATGGAATAATATGTATAGGAGAAATTAATTAGACATTGACCCCATTATTTGAAATATCAAGTATCTGTCAGTTGTTTCAACCTGGCAATAACTGTACAAAATCTGGGAGTGAGCTTCACATCTACATGCTACCGTAAAGAAAATTTACATCTGTTGCATTACGTGATTGTGGATTGCACTGTGATATGTAGTATGTATTATACTGTGTGATTATGCTATTGTACATAAATAATAAAAAGTACACTTCAGACCAGTGCTGTCCAATAGAAATTTCTGTGAAGATGGAAATGTTTTATATCTGTGCTGTCCAATAAGGTAGCCTCTAGACCATGTGGCTTTTGAGCACTTGAAATATAATCAGTGTGTCTAAGAAACCAAATTTTAAGTTTATTTAATTTTACTTAATTTAAATTTAAATAGCCACATGTGGCTGGTGTCTACCATATCGGACAGTGCAGCTTTAGAGCAAGTTGCCTGCATCAGCTACTGTGCTGTGTCAGGTCCAGTTTAAGGAAGAAACAGAGCCTTTACCCCCATAATTGCCACTAAAATGGCAGTCAAGCTCCCAGATGCAGGAGACATGGTATGATACTCTTGTCAGAAGTTTGGTATTGTAATGGAAGGATGGGTCTGGCAGTTAGGAGACCTGAACATGTCCCTTTTTCATACTGAGTCTCAATTTGAGGAATGTTAGGTCAAATAAGATAATGTCTAATCTTCCCCAAATCACCACAGTTCCTTTAGCAATCACTGTTTTTTTTTTGTTGTTGTTGTTGTTTTTTTGCGGTACCCGGGCCTCTCACTATTGTGGCCTCTCCGGTTGTGGAGCACAGGCTCCGGACGTGCAGGCTCTCAGCGGCCATGGCGCACGGGCCCAGCTGCTCTGAGGAATGTGGGATCTTCCCAGACCGGGGCATGAACCCGTGTCCCCTGCATCGGCAGGCGGACTCCCAACAACTGCGCCACCAGGGAAGCCCAGCAATCACTGCTTTTTGTCTCCCCACGTTCCTGACACTAGCCAGATGACCTATTTGACCTCTATCTTTGGACCCTAGGCTAACTATATCTGGAAAATGGCCACTTCTCAGAATGGAGAACAGAAATGCTCCCCCCAAAAGCCAATCTTTTCCCTTAGCATGTTGGGTACTTCCTCATAACAATCTCATGTAGTGTCTATTATTTCTCCCTTGCTTTGCCCTAGTTTCCATGGACCAAGAAGCTCCTGACTGACTGGGTCTCCTGAAGCATCATGCTATTCTGATTCTGGCCAGCCCATCCCTCAGCAAATGTTCACAATAATGACTACAGCTGACTATCTAGGTCTTCCACATTGATTGCCTAACCACACTTTCTCTGTCTGCCATGGTCTCCATATCCAGACCCACATCCTCAGTTTGCTGTTGCTCAAAATGGCATCATGATGTGGACCCTATTTGTAGTGAGGCTGCAAGAGCAGAGGATGGGAAATCACAATAACAGAATTTAGGTTGATGGACTGTAGCATACAATGAGAAGAATAAAGTGTGTAGAGCTAGAGAGACATACCAGAGTTTCAATCTCATTTCCAATAACTGTTTAACCACGGACTATTTATCTGACTTCTAATCTATCCCCAAGTATTAAGTGGAAACAGTAATTCTCTCAAAATTATACCACTAAATAAGATAATACTCTAAAAGTGCCTAATACAGTGACTAGGAAGGATGCTATATAAAATAAATTTGAAGTAGAAGAGACCAGACATAGGGAAATGAGTTAACAAACAATAAAATCGTAGCAGTAAACCAGAGACAAGGTGATGGAGACCTAAAGAAAGATGGTGGCCATGGAAAGAACAAGGTCAACAGATATTCTGAAGGAAATAAAGGCTCTTTGTGACAGATAAAGGGAGATAAAGGAGAGGAAGAAATTAAAGATAACTTCAAGGTAACTGAGTGGATGAAGTTAAGAAAGTTAAGATAGATAAAAATCAGGAAACAGGTATTGAAGGGCAGGTTAGAAAGGGGAAACAAAATAATTTTGAGTTAGACTCCAGGATTTTAGATTTTAGATCCAATTAGTATTTTATATATCTATATCTATATATCTATTTGAAGAAACTAAAGCAAAAGATCACTAGACAACTTGGATAAATCTCAAAGCACTTTAGTAGTACAATCAAGGCCAAGGCTTAGATATCTTTACTCCCATATTAAGCAACTAGTTCCTTTTGTTTAATCTGAGATGACAATGTAAGACATAGAAATAAATATTTTTAAGGTCACTTAGTTACAGGAAAAGTTGGAAATACAGTTTTAGGAAACAAGAACACAGAAAACTATTAGAATGGATGAGCTCACAGAATTATGAAATGTAGAGAGAGAGAAGGAAAAGGTGGTCAGTACTTAAAAATGCTAAGTAGATGTCAGAGAATCAGAGCATCCGGAGCTTTAGTCCCACCGTGCTACCTCTCTCACCTTCAGGAATAAGGATAATGATGGTGATGATAATATTGACACTGAATTGCTTTTACAATTGCCTTCCATCAGACTTTCCTATAAGATTTCATTCTTGTAACACCCTGGGAACAGATACTATTATTATGCCATGTTTTTAGACAAAGAGTTTAAATGCACAGAAAGGTTTGACCAAGGTCACAAATAAGTGAGAGTCAGGATTTAAACTTAGGTAATTAAGTTCCACAAAAAACAGCTGTAATTTTTGTCTAAATTGGGACACTTCAGAGAGTTAAAGAACAGCAAAGGTAAACTGGAAATGTCCAGGGCAGACCAGGTTATATGGTCCCTCTGGTTATTAACCACTAAGCAATCTGCGTTAAATGTCCTACAGCCATAAATAGTAGGTCTCCTAATTCTTAATCATTTTCCTGCATTCAATCCACTGAGACTTCTACTGTGTATCCTGCCTCCCTCCTTCAGTTTCTTCCTTTCTACTGACTTCTTTCATTGCAAAGTTTTCCCAGTACCCAAAACCTTCTCTTGAATTTTTCCTCGTATCCTTGGATTCCTCTATTCCCAAACAGATATCTTCTATTTCAATTATTTGTTGCTGTATATTCTCATGTCCACCTCCACTGCCACTACCTTTGTTCCTGTCCCACCCTCATTTTCCTGTTTTTTAGTGCAATGGCCCCTTCTCTCTCTGTTCTCCTCCTCCTTTAGTTTTCCCTTCCTGCTATTATCAGTTACCTCTATAAACAACATAGATCTGATTTTCTGGTTAAAATTAGGGAATTGGTGAAGGGGGTCCAAAAGGTACAAATTTCAAATTACAAAATAAATAAGTCCTGGGGATGTAATGTACATTATGGTGACTATAATTAATAACGTTGTATTGAATATTTGAAAGTTGCTAAGAGAGTAGATCTTAAAAGTTCTCATCACAAGAAAAAAATTCTATGACTATATGTGGTGATGGAAGTTAACTAGACTTATTGTCGTGACCATTTTCCAATATATACAAGTATCAAATCATGTTGTACACCTGAAACTAATATAATGTTTTATGTCAATTATCCCTTACAAAAAAAAAGACACACAAAAAAGAATTAAATACATTAACAGATGAATGGCTAAAGAAGATGTGATAAATATATACAATGGAATATTAGCCATAAAAAAGAATGAAATAATGTCATTTGCAGCAAGGTGGATGGACCTAGAGATTATCATATTAAGCGCAGTAAGTCAGAAAGAGAAAGACAAATACCATATGATATCACTTATATGTGGAATCTAAAATATGACACAAATGAACATATCCATGAAACAGAAATAGACTCCAAGACATAGAGAACAGACCCCTGGTTGCCAAGATGGAGGAGGGATGGGGGAGAAAAGGACTGGGAGTTTGGGATCAGCAGATGCAAACCAGTATATATAGGATGGATAAATGACAAGGTCCTACTATATAGCACAGGGAAATACATGCGATATCCTGTGATAAAGTGTAATGGAAAAGAATATGAAAAAGAATATATATATATATATATATATATATATATAATATAACTGAGTTATTTTGCTATACAGCAGAAATTAACAGAACACTAAATCAATTATACTTCAATAAAATAAAAATAAAGAATTAAATAATAGATAACTTCACAGTAGTTTCGGGAAAATATTTACAGCTTTCTGGCTCCATCACCCACTCTCCTATGCTCCAGGCATTTATCATCCATGAGGTTAGTGACCCTCACCTATAATCTCAGCAGGACCAGTGTACAGAAGAGCATTCAGTATGCCACAGGCCCTTAAAAGTTGTATATTAAGAGAATGCTAAACCAACGCAAAGGTTTCTTACCTTGTAATTCTCTTCACACAGCACTAAGAACAGCATGTTAGGCAAATAATAGTTGAATAAATATTTCCCACATTTACTGTTTTAGCAATACTGTTGACTTCTTTCGGACATGTCACAGGTAAGGAAAAAATAGACTAATCTCTTAAATGCGTGGCAACATGATGATATTTGCCATCCCAAGACTGGGAAATGAAATCTATACTTCATTTTAAAGCCATAATATCGGGACTTCCCTGGTGGAACAGTGGCTAAAAATCTGCCTGCCAACGCAGGGGACACAGGTTCGAGCGCTGGTCCAGGAAGATCCCACATGCCACGGAGTAACTAAGCCCGTGCACAACAACTACTGAGCCTGCACTCTAGAGCCCGTGAGCCACAACTACTGCAGTTTGTGCACCTAGAGCCCATGCTTCACGACAAGGGAAGCCACCATAGTGAGAAGCCCGCACACCACGAGGAAGAGTAGCCCCTGCTCACCACAACGAGAGGATGCCCGCGCGCAGCAACGAAGACCCAATGCAGCCAAAATAAATAAATAAATAAATAAATAAATAATAAAAAAGAGAACTGAAAATTATTCAAAACAGCAAACTCTTTAAAATAAATAAATAAATAAAATAAAGCCATAATATCTTGTTACCTAAACAGATAACTAAGCTTTTCTACTGGTAAAATCTATGGATTCACTCTCAAACCAAGTAATTCCTGCGAAATCTTCACAATATTCACAAGATCGGCCTGCCTTGCACAAGTGTTAAGAAATGAACACTAATCACTTAGTTGGGGATATTCTAAATTTGTTTACTCTGTTAATAGGGTTCTCTTTTGGTCAACAGAGATCGCATTGTTGTGTAAACAAATGGATCTGGAGGTTTTGACTAAAGAAATGTTTTAAAAGTGGTTTTCCCTTTTGTTTATGTTGTCACTGCTTGAATGATACTGAGAGATACAGAGATAGCCCCTAGGAAATCTCTACCCAGGCCTCCTCCACTAAAACCCAGTATTTATGGTGGGAATGAGAAATGCTGTGTGCCATGCGGTGAAATAAAGTCCTATGTTAATCAGAAAACTTTAGAAAATCATGATAGAGCCTAACCTGTTGGAAGGCAGTGGGGCAAAAGAAAAAAAAAAGCCTTTCACTATTCCTTCCATTAAATAAATTCATTTAGGAAGTCTTTTTATTGTTGTTGAAAACTCGGAATACTGTATGACCGCTAAACACAAAAGTAATCAGACAAACTCATGTCAATGTCAATATGCTTAAAATTTTGGAGGGACATGTTTTAATCAAAATAGGAATTATTTTTTAAATAAAAGAAGTTAGCATTACAATAACCCCTTTCTATTATGCTCACAGACAGTATTTGGCTTAGTCATTAAAAAACAGATTACAGGAGAAAGCTTGCCAACTTGAATCCCAGCTCTGCAACTGACAAGTTGTAAGGCCTTGACCAAATTACTCCACTTCTCTCTACCTCAGTTTATTCATCTTTAAAAAGCACAGGGCTTCCCCGGTGGCGCAGTGGTTGAGAGTCCGCCTGCCGATGCAGGGGACACTGGTTCGTGCCCCGGTCCGGGAAGATCCCACATGCCGCGGAGCGGCTGGGCCCGTGAGCTGTGGCTGCTGAGCCTGCGCGTCCGGGGCCTGTGCTCCGCAACGGGAGAGGCCACAACAGTGAGAGGCCCGCGTACCGCAAAAAAAAAAAAAAAGCACATAATAACACATCTCTCATATTACATCATTGTGAATATTTTAAAAATCAAGTAGAGCATGGAAATATGTCAAGGACAATAGCACACACACACAATAAATGTCAACTATTATTATTATATACATAGTAGGTTCTGGAGATTTGTCTCACGCACTGAGGAACTATTTTAAATGTATTTTATATGTTGAGCTAAGTCACTTCCAAAACACATCTGAATGAATAATCATGAGTTTCTTATCTACCCAAAAGCAAAGGCAAAACGATCAAAAGTGTGAAAATCACTAACCGTTGAGCCAGTGGTGCTCCGAAATATCAGTTCTGATGTAATGGTGGTCGTGAGTAGGCCCAAGGGACCGCGTGAATGCAGTATCCTTGCCAAGGAAATCAGAAGCTGTTCCAGAGTAGAGGTACTCATCTGCAAGGGAGAAACGAATACCCAGGACTTCTAAGAGTTTACCAGCAGACACTACTGACAATAGACTAATTTCACAGCATGAAACCAATGATGTTTATTGCTTAACATCAGAAATATATTGTTTCATAAATTTCCCCTTCAGAGTTTGAAAAATCTGCTTAGTTGAAGAAAAGATAACTCAGTGAACTTTGGTAAGCCAATGTTAACTACTTGAATATAAAAAAGGCCAATGTCTTCCGAATTAATAATTGCACATGAATTTAGCTTCTGTTATGAATAAGTTCCTCTTCTTTCCCTTCTCCCCACGAATAATTCAAGGACATATCATAATTAGGAGTCTTTCTTTGTAATAACGCAAAAAAATATTTAGAAAGTAAACGCCATAATGAGGAATGAATTGTGTAATTAGTATTTACTTAACCGACACAACCTCAGTGACCACAACTTTTCTTTGCCTAACTTCTGCTGAAAGGGAGCTTTCAGCACTGAAGTCATACTTTGTAATTATAACATGTTGCATTCCTTGTAGCTAATCATGTCTCTAATAGTTCTGATAAACAGGCATTTCTGAAAAAGGAAAGATGTTGCCATTACTGCATACCAAACTTCTCTGTCCTGTTATTTATGTAAAGTGAATATCCATGTTTACCAGAGACAGAAGGAGAGAGAGAGAAGAGAAGAAAAGAGGAGAAAGGGGGTGAGAGAGGTAGAAAGAGGTGGAGAAGGGGAAGGAGGGAGGAAAGAAATGAGGAAGAAGGGAAAGGGGAGGAGTGGAAGATGGGAGAGAGGAGAGGAAGAAAGGATAGAAGGGAGAGGAGTGGGAGGCGGGGGGAGAAAAGGATGGGGGTTGGAAAAGAGGGGAATGGTGGTCCATGTTCCCTAATGCTGGTTAGCATGTAGTGGGAGAGTGGGCTGAGGCAGGAAGAATACGTTCCCTACAGTAGCATGCATTACCCCTTTGAGAGCTAAGCCTCTGTTTCAAGAAATCTTTATATTCAACTACTTGGAGTTACACTTAATAGACTAAAATTTAAAAAAAATAGCTAATCTCTACAGAGCATTTAGATTTTTAAAATGCCTAAATAGAATAACAACTACAGACACTGTTTTATCACTAAAATTCAATTTTCCTCAGAAACATATCTTGAAAATTCTGCCTTTGCATAAATGATTCAGATACTTTCAAAATCCTCCGATTACATCCACTGAAATAAGACTTTTCCTGAACTATCTGAGACAACCAACCTAAATACTCATGACAATAGTCGACTTCCAAAAGGGGGAAACACACACACATACATATAAAAGAGAGAAATCCAGTTACATAAAGTAAATATAGACGTGGTACTGATTCCATCTCTTAAATATATATGGTGGAAGGCAGTATTTCATTGTGGGGCAAGTTTTAAAAAGTAGAAGAATAACAATAACAACATCCATAAAGACATTATGAAAAAAGTTTGGTAAGAGTAAAGGAAACACACCATCAATTTGAAATATAAAATTACAAATATTCAAACATTTTGCCAGAAAAAAATGGTGTATTTAACATAAAAGTTGGATCTGTATATCCAGGCTTTAAAACTGTCTTCTTTGTATTTAAATTACTCAGGGGTTCCTACGAGGGGTCACCAACACCTACAATCTATTGTTTTTTTATTAAGGGTGTGTCAACCCTACTTGACAGATCAGAATCACAAATCATCAGTCTCATTTTCTGAGGATAATGACTGAACATTAGTCACATAATTTTCAAAAAACACACACACTTTCACTTCAAAGGAAGAGCACTAGTTCTCACTAAGTGAAAATTAAAATGTCATGGTGCGTCACTCTGATAGTCTATTCAAACATCTGATGGACAAGTTAAATAAAAAGAGACTGAAGTCGTGAACCAAACCAAGACAAAAGGAGTCCTTATAATGGTTGAAATTCAGAGGTCGTGCCGACATTCCTCAGAAAAGACTTCAGACCACACAGTACTGCCTTCTTTAAACAGGACGGCCCTCCCATAAGAGAATTTAAGATGTATACAAAGCAAGAGAAGACTGAATGTGCTAGCAAAACTTTCACATTGCCATTAATATAATCAGGTTATGGTGAAACTGGGGTGAGAGGTGTTATACCATTCTTTTATCTGTATTCTATAGTTTGTTTTATTAATTTATCCACTTACATCTTATTATTAATCCCCCTACTCAAACCTTCAAAATATTTTGTAACATATTATGTTCAAGGAATTGCTAAATTTAACTGCCATAGTGAACCAAATGGGGCATAGCTAAATATAAGAAAATCTGGGACAGCTACATGTAGAATTATAGCACAATTGCATGTGTGTCATTTGTATTAAAAAGAATTCAACCTGAAGTTCATTTAAAATGTAACTGTGCTGACGTTAGGGATTACTGGAGCCTCACTTTATGGATAAGGAGCTAAGTATAGAGAGACATGACACTAAAAAACTACAACCAAACAGCCAGTGGATGATTAATCCAAAATAATCTTTAACTCATTGAGAAAATGTGGTTGAATCTACACACACCTTTTTAGAAAAACACCTAAAAGCTAGAACTATCCATCACTGATCTTACCTGTCATTACTGAAGCAAAAGGCTGCTGAGGATCAAAAGGACATTTCAGTCTGCCAGACTCCAAATGATGTGTGTCTAGTTTGAACATAACTTCCTGTTATGAGAAATATTAACACAAGTGAGATATTTTTAAATGTCCGAATCAGCAAGAACGTAGGAGATAAGAATGAAATTCTAATTCATTAATTCAACAAAAGCTGAGCATATAGCATGCACATCATGCTGTGCTTCTTAACTCTTCCACAAATATTATTTTTGGCAAGACTCAATTCCCATGTTTTGGTCTCCATTTGCCCAAAGTAGTGATGATAATAATGAATGAATTTTTCAGCTGGAAGTAGCAATATCCTTGATTCATTTAGCCTGGACCACTATCATAATCAAAATCATCATCAAGCACTCCTATTTCTTAAGCCTAATAACTAATTTACTGAGTCTAATAAGCCAAGTTCCTCCTCTAAGGAAAAAATTTACTATAATAATTATACTTTCATAACTATTATGGTCTATCTACCTAAGCATCTACAACTATACCAAATTACTTAAGCTTCGTGATATTTTGTAATTTTAGTGACTTAAAAGCGTTGTAAGGCAGGCAGTTCATTTTCAGAGCTGTTGATACATGTGGGCAAAAAAAAATCCTGTTGTAGTATTTTCACTATTACAAAAACACTATGCACATTAAAGCCACATAGTTATTTTGGCTGAAACATCTATTTTTATAATAGTGGCCACAGACAGAATGGCATTGGCAGACTTTTAACATTCAGGGAAAAAAAACATCTTAAGTTGAACTTTCCAAGAAAAATATGAATGTATAATGAATATGGCCCCATGAGTTTGAGTGTTTCATAACAATGACAACACTACCGTCCAGTAAAAGACTGATGACTCAGGCTGCAAATGCACTAGTTAGAGAAATTCAGAGTTTCAGATATTCTCTCTAGATGGCATATCTACAAAGTTATATCAGAGCACACATGCAATAAAAAGGGATCATTCAGTGCCACTTATCTAGAAAGCAAGTAAAGAAGCAAAAGGGATAGAGGAAATTGGATTATTTGGATTATTATTATTGTATTATGTGTCATTTCAGATCTTTTTCTTATTAACAGGATCAACAGTAATTACCACCTTATTAAAAAATAGTAATACCAATTTAAATAGCATGATTAACATTTGCCATTTTATAGTTTTAAGTAATGCACTTTAATACTAAGAGTAATGGTACTTAACAATTAATACATACTAACCATGGGCCAGGAACTTCATGTACATTGTCTCACTGAATCTTCACCACTAACCTAAAGATGTAGCTACTTTAATTCCAGCTTTACAAGAGGAATATTGAGCATAAAAGGGAGTAAGTATCTTGTTCAGCATCACATAGTGAATAAGAAGCAGAGCAGTAGGTTGAACTCAGGGCTGTCTCCAAAGTTCATTTTCTTAACTAATCTAGTCTCAGGATTTCAAACTCATGGATTTAGAAATGTGTTGAAATTAATTTATAGACTCACCATGACCATGTAACATGATCAAGCCCAAGTATGTTTAGTTAGAACAGTTCAGCTAATGACAAGTTGTGATAGTGGCGCCTAGGCATGAAAAAAGTCCAGTGAGAACACATTTAGGGCATGTTTCCCAACTGTGGATGGGGCTAGAGATATGTCAGGAAAAAACACCTACAGATCACAGCTCTTAAGAATGTTTAAATATTAAGGGCACATTATTCTCCACAGGTCAAACAGAACTGTTGACTCTAAAGCCTATAATGGGATGTTGTAAAGGGAAAAAGTAAACTGAATCCTGGTGTGCCAGAAGATTATAGTGAAAAGCTAAAAAAGAAAAACCAAGAAAACACCTGGGAGAATGTCATAGTTGATACAAAGTCCTAGATAAACCCTTATAATTGTACAGACTTCTGTTGTCAAAACGCAGCATTTCATTAAATTCTCAAGATAAGCCCATAGAATTGGTATTTGCGGAGGCTAAGGACAAGGTCTCCCTTATAATCTCCTGGAGAAAGGAGACAGCAGGAAAGCAAGTTTCCTTGAGCCAGAGTCAAGGATACCAACAGGAAAATGATGTAAAAAAATAATGGCTGATTAAATGGACTTCCTGAGACAAACTGAATGACATGACACTTTAACTTTTGGGACGACTTCAATTTTATAAGATTTTCCCCATTAAATTCCTTAAGCCTAATTAATCATGCAAAAAAGTACCTGTCTAAACTGCACACAGAGAAATACTGTTGAAGTAAAGACATAAGAGGATAAGAGTAGGAAATGTTTAACTATCACATTAGGAAAAATTATTATTAATATTATTAATACTATTAATATTTAAATATGAGATTTGCAGCAGAAGGGAGATTCCAGAGGAAAGAACATACTTCTATTCTAATTATGAAACAACTATCAGGCACCCCCAGGATTGCAGAGTAGATACACAGGTAGATAGATTAATAGACAGATAGAGACTGCAGACACTATTTTGAAATAAAGTTTATATACATACTTTTGAAATACTTGCCTCTGCCTTTCTGTGTTCTTGTTACCTAATACGGCTGCGAATTAAGTGACCGGAATAGAGCAAGGGCTATACCACAGCCTATGCACGATCATTTTCTCATTTTATTCTTAAAATAACTCTGAGTTACTATTATTATTGTCATCATTTTGCTGAATAAACAGAAGCTTAGAAAGTTTATGCAGAAGACCGTGGAGCCATGGTAAATGATCCGGGCCATAATTCAAACTCTGGCTCCCCCTGTTTAGCTCTTAGCTGTTGTCAACAGCCCTGACTTCTATCCTGAAATCCGGATCCAACCGCCCACTTGGTATGACCTACGGAACATTTCTCAAATGCAGAATGTACAAAACTAACTCACCATTTTCCCCACAAATCTGTTACTCTTCTCATCTCAATAAATAACACCCCTCTCCAACTCACTGCCAAAGATAGAAATCTGGGATTCATTTCAGCTGTTTCCTCTTTCTCCCCGTTGCCCCAGGCACAGAACAGTGGTCCCCAGGAAGAGGGCTTCGCACACTTCTCTCCTCCATCCCTGTTATCTGTTGCTCTTCCCTCTTCCCAGCTACCTGAGAAGCAATCTTATCTATTTGAAAATGGAAGTGCCTTCCCTCTGAACGGACAGTGAATGCTGGGACTAATAATTCATTTTCGAAGAGAAGGATCTTCAAGCAGGGCTGCCATACAATTACCTGTACTCCTGACTAGTGGAAAACTCACAAGGCTCAATATCCCTGTTCACTCATAATTCTCTTATTCACAGAACTTGTAACTTTGACTGACCCAGGGCTTTTTGACAGTCTCAAGCTAAGTAATTAGCGCCTTCTAAATTCCCTTTCAGCACTTGTGACTTTTAGGAGTTAAGGAACACTATTTGCATCCCTCAGCAGGTTGTGAGTTTGGCCTTTAGCCCCAGGCCTCAAAACACATCCAAGATGTGGGGCTATCTCATGTAATTGCAGCCTATGCTATAAGCCACTGTTATATATTACCCTTCATCAAAGCTAGGCAAGAGAACATTACACCAGCAACAAAGTATGATGGATTCAAGTTGCCAAGTCTCCTAGTGGTTCAGAGATTTAACTATCAGGGTTGCTTTACTTTCAAACCATTGAGTCTGGGCTGGTTAGACAAGTTGGTTAGAGAGAAAAATTTATCCGGCCACAGTTGTGGGTTTGATCTCTGCTTGGATCAGTTAAATCAGTGTAAAGAAACCTGTACCATGAGCCCAGACTTTACTTTCAAACACGCAGCCAATTACCCTGCAAATATGTGTGGTTATTCACAAGAAGTATATACATAAACATAAGGATGACAGTGTAACCCCTCAACCCACACAAAGGAATGATTTAGAGTACATATTCTAAAGCTCAGTTGGGCACGCTTGCTCTAGGGATAGACTACTTTGGTTCAATTCCTTGCTAGACCATTTATTAGTTGGGTGACTTAGGAATGTTATTTCATTCTACTGAGACTCAGTTTTTACTAACTTGCAAACTGGAAGTTATTTAGATACCAACTTCATTAACAGTGTTGTGAAATTACAAAAACAATCCATGTAAAGTGCCTGGCACAGTCCATGACACAAAGAAAGTACTCTAACGTGTTAGTTGTTGATTAAATTATTGTAATCTGCATGTTTCTCATTTACTGAAATGCTCATTGATTGCTGGAATACATTACTCCTAATTAATACATCCCACATTTCCACTATGTCACTTTGGTCTGGCAGAAATAATAAGTCCAGTGTGATAACAACTATCCATACAATTTTAAGAAAATTATTAAAATTATCTGTATTTAGTGTCTACTATTGTAAACATAAGTAACAGGTCAAATTTGTTGGATGGGAAAAATTAAATTATTTATAAGGTATCATTTCATTGCAAGGTCTTATGGGAAACAAATTTTTACCAACAGCAACATACTAAATAGATTTAGTTATAAAGGAAACTCAAGAGAAAATAAAGCTGTACATAGAGCCTAGAAAACAAGCACTTTCAACATTGTATACCATTTATTTTAATCATATCACTAAAAAAACTTTTAATAGAAGAAATTTTTATTAGGTGGATAAAGTGTACAATCAAAATGGCAATCCATAAAGTGGTTTGGAATGTAAGTTCTTATTCAGTTCATACAGAATACGATTCAATCTTTCTATTCAAGTCTAACTATTTTATGTCATAGGCATTAAGTAACAAGTTATTATAATAAATTGTTTTTGTGCTATTTCATTATATTACCTCCTTGTAGAGTCCAAGATCAATATATCCACATATTGGATGAAATGCTCCAGTTCCACATACATAAACATGAGTTTTGTTATAGGGTTGAAGTACCCGGATGAAATTTGCACATTCTGTCTATTGGGCATACAAAAATAAAAGCATTAGCATACAATTCAGGTATTTGAAAGATTATCATTCTTACCACCTGTTTCCCAAGTAGATTAATTATCAAAAATAAGAACTAAAATAAAAAAGACTCATGAGAAATGTTTAACACCTGACTTAGCAAAGGAGACAAAACAAATTAGAAACTATGGCTTTAATGAGTGACTGAAGCTTTTTGAAGGTTTAAGGCTTTGAACTAATCACAGTGCTAGAATGAACATCTCTATAGTGGGACTCAATGGGGCCTAGAGAATGAACATAATGTGAATGAGGTATCCATACTTTCTTTCAAGGATTTCCTACAGAACCAAACCCATAATGCTCTGATGTTCCCACACCGTCTATCCCATATAGAACCTACTGTGTGCAACTTCAACTGTCTCAGCTACACTAAACAAAACACTCAACACAGATGTGTCTTCCTATATATTACCTCGTTCTTATTTTCCAGAATTGCCTACCACTTTATTTCCATTTATTTTCAATATTACAGAGCCTTTAAGACTGAGCTTAATTCCTGCTTATTTCAAGAATCTCTTCTGTTTTTTCCATAAATATTTTTTTACACCAAGTCAAAATCTTAAGAGACATATTTCTGCCTCTTTTGCAAATGCTTAAGCCTAAAAATTTTTCTTTCCAATGTATATCTTTATAACTTAATTATTTTCTAGCCCCCAATTACTTGTAAATAGTGACTCAATTTTTCAGAGTAGTCATTCTTGTTATTATATATTATTTTCAATTCATCTTCTGTAAGTCATCCCTTGTCTTTACAGAATTATTGGCAACAATTTGTTAACCATGGCTTCATGATTCCCGGGACCAAAGAATCCTGAGAAAACACTGGGCAGTAGTCTACTTTTATTCTAGATCAACTCTACCCAGGAGGTGGGCAAGTGTTTACCAAGGAGGTTGGAAATCTATGAAACAACTGAGATTCAAAGAAAAAGTCCATTTTCTCCCTGCCTGAGTGCCCACAGGTCCTTCAACTGTCAGGTCACTGTTGTTGTTAGGGTCGTTAGGAGGAGAATATTAAAAAATAAAAATAGGGCTTCCCTGGTGGCGCAGTGGTTGAAAGTCCGCCTGCCGATGCAGGGGACACGGGTTCGTGCCCCGGTCTGGGAAGATCCCACATGCCACAGAACGGTTGGGTTCATGAGCCATGGCCACTGGGCCTGCGCGTCCAGAGCCTGTGCTCCGCAACGGGAGAGGCCACAACAGTGACAGGCCCGCGTATCGCAAAAAAATAAATGAATAAATAAAAATAAAAAAGATAATGACCTAACTGGTAGGATGATTTTTTAAATTAAGTAAAATTTTTAAAAGGCAGACAACAACTTAGCTGATAGGATGATGACTGTTATGTGGACTAAATTAAAGAATATAACATTTAATAATTGTTTATCACTTACCCTGATTTTGATCTATACAAAATAATCAATATCCCAGTGGCTGTTCTGATTTTAGAATGAATAGCTATGTCTCCATATCTGTGGCACAGAGTTCCTAGTACCTACTTCTTCCTCTGTCCAGCTAACCTGGCAATCTTATGTCTCAAGAATTTGTAGCTCCCAGTGAATAAGATCTGCACATTCTACTGCAGAAAAATGTTGTAAAGAACTTACTTATTTGAGTTTTCTGCTCTCTGCTTTCTTATAAACAAAGCAGTTGCTTAAGACTATATGAAAAGACAGTCCAATCCCTCAGTTAACCACGCAAGGGAAGGATGTTTCTTTATCAGGTAGGAAGAGTGGGCACTTTCTAACAGCAGAAGGGCCACTGCATATAGTTACACAGGTTGTATGCTGTGAAAAAGTCATATCTGAGGAAGTGCAAATCACACTGAAGACATCTTTGTTACCTTGAATATTTTCATATGTTTAGTATATGTTCGCATATAATTATTATATGTAGCCTCCTAAGAAAGGAAAATTTTATATTCATTAAGATAATTTTCTGTCAGATCATCTTGCTTAACAAAATCATATTATGTGTTTTCCACCCTTCCATCAAGGTGTTTGATGAAGAGAATTTATTTTCTATTGACACAAAGGCACCGTAGAGAACTAGTTTCATGTTCTTTTACATTATGCTAGACAATCTCAAATGAAAACCTAATTCAGAGATTAAATATGCCCTACTAATGGTTTTGAACAAATGACACAGTAATATGAGATAAGCCAAGGCAAAAAAAAAGGAAAAATATATGCAATCAGCAGATAAATTGCAATGATGGCTTCACTGCTAGGGTAAGAGATTTCAATATCCTCTAGCTTTCATTTTGCTCACTCATGCTCACTGTAGGGACTTTTATTTATTGGTCTTTTCCCCATGAAGAGATTTATGCAGGGTGAAATCTACACATGGAACAGTACACAGGGAGGGCAAGAGTAGAGTTATATGCCTGCAGTAAGGTGGGATTCACTCACTGCCAGTGATTTCACCATTTTTTCAAAAGCTCAGTGTTACAAAAGAATCATAGAATTTAGAGGGTAATTGTTATGGAGTGAACATCTGTGTCCTCCCAAAATTCATGGGTTGAAACCCTAAACCTCCCAGGGTGATGGTATTAGGAGGTGAGGCCTTTAGGAGATAATTAGCTTTAGAAGAGGTTTGGAGAGTGAGATCCTCATGATAGGATTAGTGCCTTTCTAAGAAGAGACCAGGGCACTTGCTCTCACTCTCTCTGCCCTGTGCAGATATCACAGGAAGATAGCCACCTGCAAGCCAAGAAGAGAATTTTCACCAGAGACCAAGTCGGCCTGCACTTTGACCTTGGATTTCCCAGCCTCCAGAACTGTGAGAAATAAATATCTGTTGTTTAAGCAGCCTAGTTTATGGTATTTCGTTATGGTAGCCCAAGCCGAGTAACACAGTAATTTTACAAGATTCTGAATTCAATATTTGTATAAAGAAATAAAACAACTGCCTTTCCAGATTATAAATTATAAAGTCAGAAAGACTAGGGACTGTGAGAGACACCGCACTGTTTAAAAAGGCAAATAAGGCCCAGAGTGAAGTTTTACACACGTAGGAGATAAAATTTGAGTGATGATAAAGAAAAAGCTCTGAATCACACCTAAAACATTTCCCATCCTTTAACTTTCCTGGGAGTTACTTTATTAAAATGCAGCCAGCCCTGGAAAGTAACCTATTATGCTAGTTTTTACTTTAGTGAGATGTCACCAAGGATGTATTTCTGAAATTCCTCTCTTCTCTCAGATTGGGCTGCCATGGAATAGAACCACGTATCCCGAGTTATCTGACACAGTTTACAAAAAAAGTCAGTTCTGCTCAAAGTTTTCTGTGGTGAAGTTGATGGAGGGCAGTTCTCTGGGAAGCCTGGAGGCAATGACAGGCAGTGAGGGGAAGAAACCGGGGACAGAGATTCTAAAAGAGAAGGTCTCATTTTAAATTTTGCCTGGGGTGGACATTTCAGCCAAACACTGGAAGCAAAGCAAAAGCCTTTACAATGATTTCTCTTTTAATTTATAAAGGTTCCAAGATTTGCTTCAACAGCACGAGCAATAATTAACTTGATTTAATTCACTTAGTGACCGACATGGCTATTAATGGTGGTGTAATTCTGTGAGGCATAAAGAAGATAAATTCGGGAAGCAGCTGTTTTAACTTTCCCTGAAAGCTGGCTAATTTATCAGCTATTGCCCACAATGGCAAGGGTTGGGGCATGACACCAAACAATTCAATTCAGCCAGTAACGTACTCAACCTGGGAAAAGAACTGAATTTCTCCTTCCTTCCCCATGCTTCCCACCTCCCCAACTCTCCACTGGAAGAAAGAGAGAGAGACAGAACTCAAAACAAGTATCAACTTTCTAATTCTCTCAAGTAAGATTATTTGTTTCAATTTTTACCTCTCGTACACATCCTTACATATATCTAAAGAGATATACAATGAAATAAATAAAACAAATATGAAACAATTAATACTTAGAGAAAAGACAAGTAAATATGTTTATATATCAACACTTAGAATTTTTGTTTCCCCCTAATACCTAGAAAAATATTAGCAAAGCAGAACTACTTGTAATTCTCTAACGTTACATATAGTACAGTTAAATCCAATACAGCTTTATATGTATTTCTGATAACTGACTTATAATCACTAATTTTAATTTATTTTGGTTATATATGAAAAGGCATTTATGATTAAGAATGTGGTCTGGGCTTCCCTGGGGGCACAGTGGTTGAGAGTCCATCTGCCGATGCAGGGGACACGGGTTCGTGCCCCGGTCCGGGAAGTTCCCACATGCCACGGAGCAGCTGGGCCCGTGAGCCATGGCCGCTGAGCCTGCACGTCCGGAGCCTGTGCTCCGCAACGGGAGGGGCTACAACAGTGAGAGGCCCGTGTACTGCTAAACAAACAAACAAACAAACAAACATCTCACATGGGAGGATTTCTACGGAGCAAAACCAGTTGTGGTAGAAGGGCAAAGAAAAACATTTTAAAAGAAAAAAATTGAGAGGTATGCCTATAAAAATCTATATATCACGTAGGATACCTAGGAAAGAATATTTTTTATGTGAGTGGATCAGAAAGTAATAATATACGAATATAAATCCTAATTTTACAACTATATAAAATATTTAGCGTTTATAGTAATGAAAGAATGTCAAGCTAAAGCAACAAAAATAATTTTCTTTTTGTTGGCAAAAATTAAATATATTTATTTCATTCATTAATGTATTAGTATTAAACATTAACTATATATTGTATCCAACATTAGCAAGGGTATGGGGAAATATACCCTCTTAAGAGCATGCACTGCTGGATAAAGCATAAGAAGCATAAACTTTCTGGGGGACCATTTTACAATGTATATAAAAGATTTTATATCCTTTGACCAGTAATTGTACTCAATAACCTAAGATGTTCACAATATTTATATATAAGGCTTCTCATGTGCAGCATCATTCACAATAGTAAAAACTGGATATCTACCAAAACTCTAACAATAGGAGATTGATGAAATAATATATAAAGGAATGCAGTGCAGCTATTAAAAGTAGTGTTATAAAAAAGGAATTTAATGACATGGGAAAATGCTCATGGCAGTCTGCGAAGTGAAAAAAAAATGTTTTAAGGGACTATGTATACAATGATTTCATTCTGAAAAATAGTAAATAGATAAGATAGAAGAATAAACATCAAAATGTCACCAGCTATCTCTGGGTAATGTTCATGGGGGAAGAACAATTTACAGATGAATTCTATATAATTTGCAAACTTTCTACAATGAACACTTTGTTTTACTTTAGATGTTCTTTAAAAAAAAGAATGTAATCAGAAAACTTTAGAGATGGAAGACCCTTTAACCCTATGTAATGTCTCCATTGACAAGGTTGTGCGCCCCTACAGTTAAGCCGACGACTCAGGCTGCCCACACCCCATGCATTCTTTTGCCTGGACTGAGCAGTTTACCCCACTCTTTTAGAGCAGGACCAGACATTTCTTTAGTGACTTTCTTTTGAATAATATTCGAAGCAGACACAAAATGCAAGCAAATAGCTTCCTGTCACCTCTTCCCTTCCTTGGATTAAACTGGGGATGGTGCTCAAGAAAGTGGAATAGCTCTCTTTTGTTTCCTCTCATTCCACTCCCTTCCCACGCCAATTAGCTAACTTTCATTATGGTAAATAATTCACTATTTTTCAGTTATATAGTACCTTTGTGTAAAGGGACAGTCTTTCCAAACACTTGTTAATTCTAAACACACTCTTGGGAAGTAGGTAAAAATTACTAGAGAGAAGGGAGGAGAGAGGGTAATGCCAAAGGCAATAAAAGATGTTAATAAAACCACGCACTTGCCTCAGTTTTCTGTTGGCCAAAATCTATGTAATGCTGTAAAATGAGGATCTGCATTATGGTTATCGTGAAGAGAGAAATGATTTGAGGGATACAGTTTGTAGACCTTACAGATAGAACTCAGACCTTGATGTGTAGATTATAGTGTATTATAAGAGCATAGATCGTGGGGCAAGCCTTCTGGATTCAATTCCTGGCTTCAATATTTACTAGGTATGTAATATTGGGCAAGTCATTTAATCGTTCTGGCCTCAGTCTTCTCATCTGGAAAATGAGCAATAAAAATAAAATCTAACATACCGTATTGTTGTAAGGATTAAACGAGATTATAGGTATAAAGCTTTGAAAGCAGTTCCTGGAACATGGTAAGTGCTATAAAAATGTTAGCTATTCTTAGTAACTCTAAAATACAGTATTATTTTAAAGGGGCAAATTGAAAAGAAAGAAACAAAGACTTGCATTATACCTACATAATTCAACAGCAAACTTGATAGACTTCAGTAAAAAGAAAGAAGCTCCCTAAATCTCTAATCCTAGGTTAACAGTGTACTTAAAGTACACAGTGTACTTTAAAGTGTACTTAAAGTTAGAGGTGACTACAAGCTCTCAAATACAATTGAATTGGAAGAATAGGTTCCATATACTGGATCTTATGTACTCTCTGGGATACCACCTTCAAGCAAGTTTATCACCCTTTGTTTTAGCTTGATAAGAGGGGCAACTGAGTTACTCTACAACTGGAATTAATGAACATACTGAAATGAGAACACTGTCACAATTAAAACTTCACTGATTGACCTTGAATGCTTATCCCTCACTTATTCCATGGAAAAATTGACACTACTCTGTTGGAGTAAATTTAAAACACCCTTTTCCTACTTGCCTCCTTATCATACACTCAATACTGATGAAACACAAAAGTGTTCACACTGTTTATGACATGCTTCTACTGTTATGCAACAAAGTAAATTTGAAAAATCACAACCAAAGCATCTTTCTTTCCCATGAGTTCAAAAAAGTACTGTTGCTTTTGAAGACTGGGGCACCTGCTCACAGGGCATCTGACATTGAACAGGGTGGAAAGATTAGAGACATGAAAGGAAGAATATATTCTACATTAGTTGACACTCTTTCATTTCTAGCAAAATAAATGTAAAAACTTTTTCCTGTTGCATTTGAAGCATACACTCTGATATACTTCTGCTAACATAAATGTGCCCCAAAAGTCACATTTAACACTAACTGAATACAGAATGAGGCATAAACAAAAGTTTCTTTCTTTTACTTTGTTTTGATTATTTTGTTTTGCAGGACAGTCATCCTTCAGTATCCTCGGCGGATTGGTTCCAGGACCTTGACATATATCAAAATCTGAGGATGCTCAAGTCCCTTATATAAAATGGCAAACACACAGCCTCCCATATACTTTATCTCTAGATTACTTCTAATACTTAATACAATGTAAATGCTATGTAAACAATTGTAAATACAATGTAAACACTATGTAAATAGTTGCCAGTAAGCAATAAGTTCAAGTTTGCTTTTTGAACTTTCTGGAATTTTTTTTTTGGAATATTTTTGATGCACAGTTGGTTGAATTTATAGACGTAGAACCTGTGGCCAACTGTACAGTGGCTACATATAAGTAATCATTTGTGTAATATCTATAGCCCTCATTAGATTAAAAGATCCATGAGAGCTTCCATACACTATTAATGCACATATTTAGGCTCTTAATAAATATTTGTTGGATAAATGAATGAACAAATGAGTGAATAAAGTCTTCTAAGCTTCCCCTTAAATTGATTAGGTAACATATGTCATGTTGCTTTACATTTATCACAATAATAAAGTGAGAATTGTTAAATCTAATTATGCTTTCATACAACACATACTATTTGCTGTTACTAAATATGAGGGCACTGCTCAGTTTAATACTCCTGGGTTATAGTGGTTAGAGGAAACATTCCAAAATACTGCAAAGGAAGCCTCATGATATCCATTCTTTTGCCCAAAGTTAGAACTCTTTCATTTTGAGTTACATTCAGGAAGTGATTTCTTTTGCCAAAGAACAATTCTCCCTATCATTACAGGGCAAGAAGTCAGAGCAGAACACAGTGCATCTGGCCTGAATCAGAACATTCCGATGAGAAGAGGCAGTTAGAGCCACAGCATTGCTGGAGATAAAAAAAGGCAACACAATTTGGGGAAACATGTAAGACAGCTTGGACAGTGCAAAAGCAATCCAGACAAGACACCCCAAAGATGATGAGGGCAGTTATACCTGTCAAAGGGGTTTCTCTGGTCCTTAAGGGAGCTTAAACTAGAAGTTTATACTAGGACCCCACTATTTATCCTTTACAAGTTATTTCCTATAGTTATACTTACATAAATTTTGGAGTAAATTATTTCTAGTTCTTATTCCAGAATGTTGTATTATTCATTTTCAACCAATCTTTCTTAATAGCTCTATAATGTCTACTTTTGCAAGAATTCCTGTAGGTGTTGTAAGTTTAAGTTCACTCCAAATTAGGTAAAATGTCAAGTGTGTGTTTGTAATGCTAAAACCACTGGTGATTTTGTGTACATTCACAAAATACATGCATTAGATGAAAAACACACAACCCTAGAAATACAGTATTTTCTGATGGTTTACTTTTAAATATTTTAAATGTATTTCTGAGATTTTTTTGTGAAGAAAATACAGTTAGAATTAACACTTTAGAAAGGGTAGTATTTCTAAATTTCTGAGAATAATGTCATTCCTTTTGGCAAGGTAGAAACATTTTATACCATATTAATCTTTACACAGAATATTAGTGTAGTCTTAAAAATAATATACTAATGTCATTAATTCAATAAAACCCAATATAAATATTTGCTATCATATCAGCACCAGTTTAACAAAGATGTTTTTTAAAGCCTCATACTTACATTGGCATCTTTCCCAGCTAATTTACACAATTCCACCCGTTCCTTTGCAGCAGGCCAATAAATCTGTAAAACATTTCAAGGTGTGTTAGAATCTGAATATCTAAAACACCACACAATTCTAATTAGGAAAGTGAGTGTGTGAAATTAAAGAGTGGCTATCAAGACAAAAGCATGCTGTTAGATAGGATGTAGGAATTTTGAGATTTAAATATTTTCCAAAGCCACCCTAAAAAGCTTATAAGAAAACACTGGGCAAAATCATCCACTTGTTAATCTTCTAACTTCTTTTTAAATGTATTTAATAATAGATAAACCATGTTGAGTAGGCCATAACTTCTTATTGTGATGTCAACGGAATTTCAGGTTAGCATTTGCTTAGGTAAGAGATTCTTTTTACCCTGTTTTTCTGTGTTTTCTCGGTGCATTATAAACACGTGCAATGAGGTGTGAGAAACAGCTCTTTGTCACGAGCATAAGTTATCACTCCAAGTCAAAGACCAGTGTGGACTTGTTGACAATATTTAACACAAATAGAGTTGAGATGCACCTGTCATTTAGTTAAACATTAAGTAAGACAATAAGCATTATCTTATTTCAATCTCACAATGACCCTATGAGATAGCTGTACTTACTCTCTCCGTTTTCAGGTCAGAAAATTTCTTCATACAGTCTTTAAACAAGTCAAGGGCCATGAAGCTGGTTCACAACAGAGCCAAAATATGACCCAAAGTCTGCCCCTTGACCTGGGGGGGTCTCAACCACTACATAATAAATATCATTTGGGCAAATGCATTAAGGGCAAATGCATTAAGGACAAAGGGAGAAGGCTCCTTGGTTGGTCACTTTTAATCATGCTTTATCAGTCTTGAACTTATCACAAATTGTTTTGTTTTTTAACAAACTTTAGAAATTCTTCCAGGAAGTTTTTCAAAATAAGGCCCCAAACAGTTGCATTACTCCATTAGCTTACAGAAAGAAATGCTCTTTGTTAAGCTATAGACAAGAAGCAACAAGAAAGTGAAGCTCTGAGTAGCTTACATGTTCCAGGAGTTCCTGACAAACCTTTATTTTGTTTCTCACCAATGTTAGCAGAAAATATTTTAATAGGTGGGGAAAAAGGAAAATATCCTGAGGGAATACACTGAAAGAGACTTGTTAAACCTGGAATGAACAAATGATTTAGAAGTCACTAATGTTTATATGATATTATTCTCATAGTGAAATTTTAGGGTTTTATGTCTCTGAATAAAGAAGAACATAGACTAGCACTTACAGTCTCTGAACAGACAAATACGATTAAATTACTGAGATTTTAAAATAAGTAAGGTTGTTCATTTAGAAGACATTTTAACAACTATAAATTACAATCAAAGGGTGTACATAGATAGGGTCTTTGAGTGCCAACAGCAGGCTCAGGTGACCAGCTAACCTGGATGTGGTTCACAATGAAGACCTAAAGATGCTATTTATAAAGAATGGTTTAAATCACTGCAATTATACTTTCACATAATTTTGAATAGTAGCCAGCAATAAAACATGAATGGATTACAGCAATGAAAAGCAATATGAATGGACCTCAGTAATTCATTATTAGGTGAAAAAAGTATATTTCCCAAAATGACAAACAGCATGATCTCCGTAGAATAATGTTTAAAACAACTAAGATAAAAGACACTTTTTAGGTATATATGTAGATACAATTAATATGTAAAAAGAAAAGCAACAGAGTGATGAATACAGGACTCAGAAAGATGGTTACCCAAGACTGATAAAAAGATTATACTAGCAGTAATAAACAGGTTATTTAACAGATTTTAGCTTTTGTTCTGGATGGTGCATTTTCAAGTGTTTACTACATAATTAAAAACAACTAAGTAATGTAAGTTAGTAAATAAATCAAAATGGGCCATGCACAGGCCAAATGATATTAGTCGGTCATCGACATGGAATCATGAAGTCCTAAATAAATGAATATATGAATAGCAAAAATAAAATACCTTAGCTGTCAGGAAATTTGACAGTTTCTTCACATTGTTTTTTATTGTTTGTTTTTGTTTTTAATCACTGGTAGCAAAAATACTGAATTGAGTGTTCTTTTTTGCTCCTTTAAAAATAACATCCTGAAGTTATGAAAACTTTGCTTCATATTTGAACTTATGAACTCAAGGTATCCTCTCACTTTTTTCTTGCTGATTTTTTTTATTATTTTTAATTGTGGTAAAATATCCATAACATAAAATGTACCATCTTAGCCATTACAGTATTATTAAGTATATTCATTTTGTGCAACCAATCTCAAGAATTCTTTCATCTTGCAAAACTGCAACTCTATACTTGCTGATTCTTGAATATTACAGTGATTTTACAAAGGATAACTTTGTATCATTGGAATGAAAATAAATGGTACACAGAAAGCATGTCCATGATGTGTCAACTGGTTTAATCACTAGTTCATTTTATTTGGTCTCTAGTCTAGATTAATATTTCTTTGAATCCCTTCAATATGTCAGATCTTGTTCTTTTCTGTTTTATATGATGGTCAGATTTAGTCACATTTCAGAAATAAATTTAGAATAAATATTTGTAGATTTATTCAGACCCGAATATTTTATTGGTATTAGTACTATACAAAAAAAAAGAAAGAAAAGGAAATACAGGACTCTTTCACATGAAGTGTGACTTAAAAAGAAAAAAGAACATCACTGGGTTCTTTTTTTTGGGGGGGGGGTACACGGGCCTCTCACTGTTGTGGCCTCTCCCGTTGCGGAGCACAGGCTCCGGACGTGCAGGCTCAGCGGCCATGGCTCACGGGCCTAGCCGCTCCGTGGCATGTGGGATCTTCCCGGACCGGGGCACGAACCCGGGTCCCCTGCATTGGCAGGCGGACTCTCAACCACTGGGTCACCAGGGAAGCCCACTGGGTTCTATTCTTTTACCTTTAACCAGTGTATTGGGTGATTTGAGTTAAAGTAAACTATGAGACGAATGATGTTTCTAAAATTAATTTTGAATGTATTTATAGGAGCTTCAAAACGGAGGGAGTTATTTAAAGATTGATAAAACGTGGAAGCAATCTTCTTTATCATTTTTGAAACCTAAATGGAAGTTCCAAGGTTAGCACAGAGTAGTTATTGTTCATTAACCATTTGTTCATTAGACACATAATTATGAAAGGGCTTCTGTATACCTGGCAAGGTGTGGCACTGAGATGCTAAGATGTGAGTCAGGAAGACAGTTCTGTAAACAGATAGGGTAAGTGCACTTGCATAGGAGATATAAACACTATAAGAAGAGAGCAAAGAGGATGGAGCCACTATGCTCAGGGAGCCCTAAGGAGCACTGAGTGGGAAATGAAGTCCCTACCAGTCCTGACTTCTGAGCCATTGTTTTAAATTACTTGCTTTTAATAGTTTCAACTCTAATGTAACAGTTTAGCTTAGCTTAATAGTTTCAACTCTAATTTTGTCTTAAAGACTTGATACTACAATAGTAATTGCAGATTCTTTTTTCTCTTTGCAAAGGGATATAAATTTCTAAAAGATGTTTTAATGGTTTTGTTGTACATTTTCAGTTATTAATTTTAAGTCATACAACTGTAAATTGAATTGTGTCATCCTAGTATATGAAGCCATAAAACTAAAAGGACAAGCTTCCAACAACTGGGTTTTTGATTAGTGGGTAAATGTTATACAAAGATATTCAAGCACTGAGAATTTGTTGGACTCCAAAAACCAATTTAAATATATCTTCTAATGTCTGTTTACAAAGCAGATTTTTTCCCCAAAATGTTATCTCACTTTTCATCATTCACCTTCAATCCCATAAAGTCTAAAACCTGTTAAAAACAAAAATTATCCTTGGATCATTATTGTTATAGCATAGGAATTCTAAGATAGTATCACAAAGACAATTTTACTTCTTAAGGAAACATTTAAGCCTTAAAAATAAAGTTATTGAGGTTATATACTGGCTTATTTTGACACAGTACTGTCAAGAATTTAGGAATCACAAATAGAATTATCATAATAATAACAATGTAGGAGACATCTGATTGTCTTCCAGACTGTAAACATTTACTTAAAAGGAAAAAAAATCATTGTAGTTGCGCCAATATTTAGAAGCTATCATTTTAATTATGATTTATGGTGAGATTTTCTTTTACTTGCCCATTCTAGTCACTAGAATAAGGTTTTTAAAAAAAATATTCCTTTTGATCCCTTTTGGTAAACAATGTAAAAAGATAAATTTTCACATAACTCAATCTAAAAATAAAGCAAAACAAAAAACAACCAAGATTTCCACACACTCTTATACTTACATAGGATTGGCAGAAATATGTTCAAGTAACATACTTGTTTTTCAATAATCTTTTGAAGTGACATATATAATGTGACATATATATATCTCTATCTCTATCTGTATAAAAGCATTCCACTACTTCCATATATTTCTAGTCAAACCGTGTGTACGTGTGTAGATGGATACAGAGGGGGAAAAGAGTAAGAAACAAAGAGAGATAGATACATAGAGGGAGAGAGAGATGTTAACTCTGATTAGGTATAGAGTATTTCATATATAGTATCAAGTTTCAGCATCGTTTACACAAAAGCCCAAGAGGTACCTGAGATCTTGAAATTATTTAGTAGCCCAGGTAGTACACTTTGAGACTGCCTCACTCTCAGACAGAAATCACACCCCACACTTAAAAATACAAAGTCCACAATATCTATAAAAGGCCCTCTTGATCATTAATTAGGTAATAGGAAAGGTTTGAGGTAGTGATTATTACTACTCTCTTTGCTTGCTGAATTTGTCAAAAGTAAGATGACATACACATTTTCTTGCACTTTGGTGCTGTGAACACACAGCATCATGCCATATTAAAAGTTCCATTAAGCAAGACAAGCAAAACACATACCATTATTTCTAAAAGTTGATGCAGCTGTATTACTCCTTTAGAAAGTTACCCACAGACATTTTTCTTTCACTTATCAAAGAGAGGCATACCAGAAGCAGAGGTGCTACTTGCATAATTGCCATATTTTAATTGTCCTGAAATATTCCCACAGAATGCTGGTTCTTAACATTGTATGATGTACCAGATACAGCTTTTAAGCTATCATTTTGGTGGGAGTAGTCTTCAGGACCTTGGAGCCTAGACATCAAGGATCTCAAATATGTAGAAAGCTGCTCTCTCCACCCACATGTAGGACAGACATCAGAAATCAAACAGATCCTTTCTGTGGATCCTGATAAGCCCAAGAATTTCTCTCAACATAGTTATCTACTGTGTAACCACTAATTGATCCACTAAAAAATAATTAGGGGCTGCAAATTGGTTTTAATTTGAGTGCTAATTTTAGTAATCAAGTTGGTAACAGAAAACTACATGAGAAAGAAGAGAAGTAAGTTTACAAAATGTCCCCGCTTGAAGATAATCTATGGGTTAAAGTTTTAAAACAAGTATGGCTGATAAGTCAGTTTCCATATTCAGTAATTTACTGACTTAACCATGTTAGTATGTTGTTTTCATAGTATTTCATAATTGAAATTGATCATTTCCAAAAAATTAATTTTTGCCTGTTACACTTGGAAGGATCAAATACTAACCTCTCAGAATATATATGTAGTGCTCACTTTGGCAGCACCTATACTAAAATTGGAATGACATAGAGAAGATTAGCCTGGCCCCTGCACAAGGATGACATGCAAATTCATAAAGGGTTACATATTTTAAAAAAAAGAATAAGTAAAAATATGTACATATCTGTTTCCTTCAGAGTTATAGAATGTAGATTACTAGTATGAAGAGATCATTCTGATGAAATAAACATTGTCTTCACTGTCACTTTACATAAGCTTATATGCTATAAAGTTAAATTTTAAGCACATTTTTCAAAAGAGATTTAATATTAATTTCCTTATGAAACGATAGCAGGAGCTGTATGCATTTAAAAATACAACCTATGATCTAGTTTTCTTATATTGATTTTATTTGCTTATCTCTATCCAAAATCCAAAATGATTTGTTTTTTGAAGCATATTTACTTCACTTTGAAGACAAATAGGCAGGAGGAACTCACAGTAAAATGCTGCAATGTCTCTAACAATTACTATTTCATTTATAAGTTATATAATTCATTAACAGTTATCATTTCATAATGTGAAATGTCAGGCACTTTATTTTTAATTATTTAATCTTAGGCAAGTTACAGAAACATTCAAATAATGATAAGGCCTTATAACAACATCCTAAGGAAATTCTAATTATATCTGCTCTTTGTTTCATCTTTGGAAAAGCAATTTAATTGACTCAAGTTAACAAGTGCAAGGTCAGTCAAATGCCCTTTGGCCTAATTCAGAGATGCCAAGACAACTGAATGGAATACACAAGAGGAAGTTACAACTTGTTCATAAAACCTAAGACAGAAACTCACAGCCTTAAAAATGCAAGTGGCCATCTCTGTCAACAAACAGGATTCAAGTTTTTGACTGGTTGTAAAAAGGTTGGGAAAATGCTGCTCTAGATGCAATATGATACAAGGATTTGAACAACAAAGGGAGCAGTGACTACTCCAGAGTCTCAGTTCCAAGGACAGAGAGAGGTAGGAGATCTAAGCTCAAAGACCGAAGTACTGGGAAAAAAGGACAGGAGAGCCAGCGGTAAAGCGGGTAAAACTGAAAGCAGCTGGGGTAGAGACTTACAGAAGGGAAGTTTCAGTTCTCAAGGTTTGCGTCTAATCGCCCATATAGCTTCGTTCATGAAGTCTTGGGTGAGAACTGTCTGTCTCTCCCGTTCCTGTTTTAGGACTCAGCCCAAAGCCTCTTTGACATTTAGCTTTCTTCCGTCAACCAGCTCCGAATTCCAGTACACTCGCGTCTACCACAACCATCTGCTCCCTTCTTTTTGCAAGTAGATTTAGTATGGGACCTTTTCCTGGCATAAAGCGCAATGAACTGCAGTGGAACTGGAAGACGTGGGTTCGAGTCTCTACTGCACCACTTGTTAGCAGTGAATGCTGCACTGCCAGATATCATCTTAGCATTATCCGCAGAATGAGCTTGTTCTACCTGGAATGGCAGGAGCTCAATAAATATACTGCATGAAAATGAGAGAAATGCTACTGTATCATGCAAATTAAAACGAAATTTAAGAAATCCACAAATGGGTTGGTGATTTTGAACTTGTGGTGCAATTACACTTGTGGATAAATTTCAAAATTTTGTGAGGAATACAAGTCACAGTCTCCCTTCTCTTCTTACAGGAAGTATATGACTCATTGAAGCTGAGTGGCCACTGATACTAAGTGACAAGGGACATTATGTTTTCTTCCTACCCTCTTTAGCACCTGGAACAGCCCACATACATAAAAAGTACTCGGAAATTATTGAAAAGTGATCTGCAAAGTTTCCTTTAAAACTGGAGACAGAGACAGAGTCCTTGTCGAGTTCCGGCAGAAGTCTGAGCAGTCTGACAACATCCTGACAGTCCATTACAGTGACCAGATGGGACCTGCACATCAGCACCCGGGCGGGGGAGCCCACCCATCCATGAACGAGGCAATTGTTTCACCTCTGTGATTACTAGACAGCATGTGCTCCGCGGGCAATAGGAGCAGATTAATCACCGTGAAACTAAGCAGGGTGCCTTATACCAAAACTTAATTTATTGGGGAGCCCACAGGGTTTCCAAGGGTTTATATTTTCTTTATTTCAAGTATTAACTAAGAATAAAGAGTGGCAATTTTCCTTTATCAATAACTTGATTTCAAATGAGAAGTTATTTATTCTCAGTCTTTTCGCCTAAATAATAGACTTCCAGGGTCACGCGTTAGATGAGAACGTCTTATGCAGCCATGAAATGAGTTAATGAACTAGAGTCAGAAGGTCATTTTGATTTATAAAAGCATTTCTGCTTATACTCAATATAAAGCAAGCAAGTACAGGATCCCCGTGTATGAAAACCCTCTTGTTTTAGACTTCCGTAAGGCAAGGGAAATAACAAAGTCCTTTTCATGCCACACAAAAAAAGGGTGTTTAAATATGCCACTGAAAATTATTATAGTTAAAATTATAAACTCATTTCGATTAGTGATTTTTCTAATAACAATGATTAAAATAAGAGAATATTTTGAATTTCAAATAAACTGACTAATTTTTATAATTACATACCTCATTTTCATGTTAAATAAGGAGAAAAATAATACGAAATTACATTACAATTGCTGGGAAGAAAAAAAAGTTAATATAGTCATTCCATGTTTATAAATGTGACAGTCTGCTCAAAAAGAAAGTCAATCTTCTTAAGAGTGTCTGAGTTCTAGCTTTTAAGTGTTTTAAGTTTACCAATGTTTCCTTTTAAATAGTTCTGATTGGTTTTTGGTTAATAAACAAAGGAATTAAAGTTCGTAAATGTGAGGACCTAAATTTTATTAGCAAGGTGAAATGAAATTATCTCAAGTTATTCCATAAAAATATGGAGTTCTCTTTTAGGTAGGTTATAAGTTTATATTGCTTTGATACATTGTTTTCTCATTTTAAAACCCATAGGAAAACTTCCTTGTTTTCTGCCAGAAACGTATTTAGTGCTTTTTACCTTAAAAACAAACATCAATTACATTAAACATAAAAATTTTAAGTATTATACTGCTTTTGCCTTCAACACTGTAAATTTAGCTAATAGGTTTTTGTTGGGGCCCTGTTAATAATCTTCACCTTTGTGTAGCTAACATGGCAATTCTTTGAACATTTCATGTAAAACATTTAATTTTGACACATATCAGTTTCAAGAGAAAATATTTTTAATTAAATAAAAAGAAAAAAGATAATTAAGTATTGTCTCAAAATGAAAGTAAACTATTTGAAGACTAATTGTTAGATTATTTAAAAATGGATCATTGCATGTCCTACACTCTTGTTTATTAGATTCTAGGTTATGGCTTAGCTTTGCTAGAACCCAACAGAAATACTATTGAAAAACATGGAAAATAAGATGTAAAACAGCAAGTGTTTTGAATAAGGCTATTACTATCCAAAAGGCAAATAATACTAATAAGGATACTGACATTCCCTATTTGGTTACTCCTATGATTCTAGAGTGTATACATCAGGAATGATATACAATGAGCTTGCCTGTTATATTTGGAGGTAAAGCAACATTCTTTTGAGAGTTCATTTTATGGCTTAGATAGTAGAGCAAGATGTTAAAAAAAGAAATTTTAGCTGAGAAAAAATTTAAAATGGGATGCTAGCTGAGGATGCAAAAATCTTCAAAGTAGGTGACCAAGAATCATTTAGATGATTTCACCTATGTTCAAGCTATACAATAGTTGGACACTGGAACTTACAAAGTTTTTTCCTTTCCCTTGAGAGGGATATTTTGTCTGAGACAGATGTGTCATGTATCTTACAAGCCCCAGGGTGAGAAGCAGGTGCCAGGGAAGGGGTTTCGATGGGACCTCGAGAAGCACTTACTGTTGAACATGCCATTTGTGGGACATTGTGGACAAATGTCTAAAGGGTGAGACAGACTGACAGGTTTCAGTGGACACAGAGGCCAGGCTCAGTGGCTATACTGATATCAAGCTGAATTTCTAGAGTGTATCCAGGAAAATACACAAGACAGCTTCCTATGGAACAGATGGGAGACATGGTCATGCAAAAATGCGATGGCATGAGGTCACCTCAGGTCCTGTTCAAGAAGGCTGAGTGGAAAGACTTCAGAAGTTAACACCTGGTGGAACTACAACCTGCCTCAGATAAAGAATGAGGACACACCAGTCAGAGGAGAAATGCAGTCATGCTTATCCAGAAAATTGCAAGGGAAAGAACTCCAGAAAGAGGAAATTCCAGAAACTCACAGAGAGGCCAATGAAAGAAAAGTCACCCTTCTTTAAACGTCTGACAAGACCAGAAAGTTGAGAAGTGAGGTCCCCTCTGACAATGGCAAAAGACATTTTCCTGAACCCCTCTCCTCTTCTCTTCTCCTGATATGACACCATAGGGTCAGACACTGACTGTAACAGCTTAGAGAAGAGGAGGAGCACAGTCAGGGTCAGGAGAGAAGAAGCCTCTGAACATCTCCCTTCTCAGGAACCTGCCCTCCCTCCCATGGCGTGCCCAAATGGGGACAGGTAGACAATATTAACTGAGGTTGGACACTCTGTTACATTAGACTGGACCTTTTAATTGCTGGAAAACAACTGTCTGTACTATCTAAGAGTGACCTTGAAAGCCATGGGGTCTGCTGGAGTCATCAAACAGGTCCAGGGAGAAGACCCAGTCCCACAGAGCAGATTGAAAGGCACTGTGGGAGGTAAAATAAAGTTGTTTATTATTATACCCCATGAGTTGACATAACAGTTGCTGCTGGATTAGTACGTAAAATAAATAACAACTGTAGTCTCAGAATAAGTTTATTTCTCACTGGTCTACTCATCTGCCTCTATAACCCACTTGAAAAACAAGAGAAGACAAAAGAAAGAAAACCAAGAAACAAATGCTTCATTAATAGATACAAAAGCAGTACTTAGCTTAATAAATCATTCCCTTTGTGACCTGTTTGCTTACATCCTGGTTTAGAGACTCACTCCACCTAAGCATGGTTTGAACTGATTCCAAAATAAGTAATATTTTCAGATGGAAGGATCCCAACAATTCATTAACTCAAGAAGCCAACTAAGTAGCATAACCAGAGAGGATTGGACTTTTTTTTTTTTTTTTTTTTTTTTTTTTTACTGTCAACCAGGACTCCACTAAAAAAAAAGGAGAGAAGGAGAGAGGGAGAGACTTTCAGCTTGCATATATTACTCCTAAAGTTTACATACAGAGGGCTCTGGATTTACATGAGTTATTGCTAGGACTACTTAAGTCCAGCTGAGGTGGAGAATGTTCACTTGTAGTCAGTGACAGATGCCATGTAGTTTAGGATAATTTGTTTAGAAACCATAGGTCCTTAAACCATATTGTACAAGTGTCAAACACTTTCATTATTATGATGTCTACACTGAACAGGTTTCTCATGCATCACTTACAAATTAATGATAAATGGATATAAATGTCTACAGTTGACCACATTTTTCAAGTACTACTAAAATTCCTCTGACTCTAGAGATGGGGTAGGTTAAGGGCAGGGAAATCTAGTTTCTTTAACTTAAACTATGAGAAATTTACACATGGAGGGGAGAAATGACTCTCTTCTACATGTTTTCCCCCATCCTAGCTAGACAAGGAAATAATAAACCTTGCGGTCCAAATCCAAATACAAACTAGTTAATTAAATTGTTAACAGTAATTTACATTTACTCATCCATTTTGGACTAATTCAAATCCCATGTACAACATGTGATCTTTCTTCCCCCTCCCTGAATTCCTACTATGTGATTTGTCCCATTATTTTGGACATTTAAAAAATTTCTGACTTGTCTTATTTTAACTGTGTTATGTCTTATCTTCCTAAGTAGGGCGTGAGCAATGACAAGACCTGAGTTTTATATTCTGTTAGACGTTCTTAGCACCAAGAGTAGATACTCAAATTTTTCTATGAAAAAAATAAACAAACAAAAAACCCTGACTAAAGTAGGACAAAATAAAGAAAATTATTCAAAGTTCAGTTACTAAAAACTATTCCAAGTTTTACTTCTACAAACACATACAATAAGTTTCAATCCCAGAGACTGACAAAATGAAATCAGAGCAGCATTATTTTAGACATAATTCTTCTAGAAAATACTTTCAATGATGCTTAAGTCATATTTAGTTATTTGATTTTTTAAAAATATGTTCTCTGTACATTAAATATTTAGTGGATAATGCTAAATACTAGTACTACAGAATAATGATGTAGTCTTTAATTCTCTGAATTAAGTTGTAATGTATTCCCTCCTGACGATGTCACCCTCAACAACAGTTAATACTGAAGGGAGAAAACTGACAGAGTATCAGCAAATGTGAAGAAATCTGCAGCAGATTAGATTTTACAAAGCTTAGATTAAATAAAGAATCATAGAGAAGTTTTATAGAGGCAAATGAACTCTTACATAAGCAAGAGAAATATTTGTACATGTTAGCAGATTTTTCAATCTTCACAATGCAGTGTGGAGAAAAATTATTTCAAGGATTTTTACTTGCAAAGAATACTTTCCAAGATATCTCCTGAAAGAAAAATAAATCCTTCCAGATAATTTCCTTGTAGAACTAGCTAATCTTTATAATTTTCTGTGAAGAGAAAATATACACTCTTCTTTTTGATTGTCTGAGAAAACTTTTATGATTGCCTCAGGAAATCTACATTAATTAGAAAAAAAAGTCCCCTAAGCAAATTATTATTTTTTCGGAAAACTTGTTTTCTACTCCCTCTAAGTGTAGTGATCAACGTGATTGATTCTTGAACACTTCTTCCACCTAAAGCAGTTGATTGATATAAGCAAATCATAGTTTCCCCACCACTTTTTCAAGTAAGTATAAGAATTGGAATTGACATGTTTCTGGCCAATGAGATGTGAGGGAGAGTTCTTTAAAAGGCTTCCTTGCTCCTAAGGATGAGTAACGGTCTTTTTATTCCTTTACATTTCCTTGTCTGGATGTGACCCATGAAACTGTTATAGCCACTTTGCTACCAACCTAAGGATAATGCCAACACCAACAATGGCAGACAGAAGAGACAGAAAGAACTGGATCATTTACAACATTGTTAAGTAGATGATATTACCATTTACATAGCCACTCAAACTCTGTACATTATTCTTATTCTATAATATAACAAATTTCCATATTTTTTACCAGCCCAAGTAAGATGTCTTTTAAGCTGACAGCACACTAATTGATTAAAGAGTAGTATATTGGTCTCACACTCAAGAGAGGAAAAGATAACAAAATTACCAACTCAAAAAACAAAATGAACATTATTTAGTATCCTTTATGTGTAAGACACTGTACTATGTACTAAAGGAGTACCAGAAGTGCAGAAAAAATAGTTCCCCTATTCATGGAGTATATAATTAAGACGGTCATATATTTACACAAATGGATAATAATAGTTCTATCAGATAGGACATCTGACACTGGTATAAATATATAAAATGCTCTAGTAAACACAAAGAAGAGTTATGTCTCCTGAGGATAAGGAAGTCTTGGGGAGCAAGAGGCAGTATTGGGCTTCCCTGGTGGCGCAGTGGTTGAGAGTCCACCTGCCGAGGCAGGGGACACGGGTTCGCGCCCCGGTCCGGGAAGATCCCACATGCCGTGGAGCGGCTGGGCCTGTGAGCCATGGCCACTGAGCCTGCGCGTCCGGAGCCTGTGCTCTGCAACGGGAGAGGCCACAACAGTGAGAGGCCCGTGTACCGCAAAAAAAAAAAAAAAAAAAAAAAAAAAGAGCAGTATTATTAGGTCAGTGCCTTCAAAAACAAAGAGTGAGATGAGCAAGAAACTGAATGTCAATTTCACAACGTTGTAGCAAAAGCACAAAACCTGAAAGTTGTTCATTTTGTAACATGGCAGTTAGAGTAAAAGAAAGAGAGAAAGAGGAAAGCAGAAAGTAAAGTACTAGTGAGGGAACGAGGAAGAGTGGATAAAAATGAGACTGGAAACAGAGCAGAAATGGGTGGGAAGGGACTTAGAAGTCAATAGACTGGAAACAGAGCAGAAATGGGTGGGAAGGGCCTTGAAGTTTATTCAAATTCCTTGGAAATCAAGAACTCCCAGAAGCGTGTAAACAGGCAAGAAATATGAGCAGATTTTTGTTTTTTAAGAGATAATACGATGGTCATGGTTAATGGATGAGATGGGAAGAAAAAGGAGATTCTCTTTCACAAGATAAACCCAGATGAATAATGGTATTATCGCTTATACTAGAGAAAAATATTGAAGGGCTTGCCACCTTCTCAGCGTGACCTATCGGCTGAGGCTTTTGTTGGGACTGCATCACAGCTTGGTTCTCCCCTTGTCTAATGCTACTTCCTTAGTGATGCCCTCACAAGCGCTGATCCCAAGAACACTCCCTTACAAATAAACTACTATAAGCTTATCTTCATATCATAGTTGGCCTCTGGGGGAACTCAACCTACAACAAAACTGTTGGGAGTGGTTAAATACAGTTCCAGATCTTTGTCCTTGAAATGGGATCACTTATGTCTGCATCTGATTACTCCATTTTGATCTAGTGTTGCGGGAACGGAATGTTGAATCAATGTGCATTATGTGTCCCAAACCTGTCCCAGAGAGGAATCCACAGGGTACCTGAACTAAAGAGAGGCCTTAGGGAGCAACTCTAGAAAAATCCTATTTAAATACTGAGGCATCACATCCCTGGTGATGCTTATACTTGCCCTTAGGTCTATTAAGTTCCTGTAGAAATATTTTTTTTTAAAAAGATAAGAATCTTATCTCTCTTATCAAAATGTCAGAGAGTTAAAAAAAATTCAGTCTACTTAATTTTTACTTTCTAGATGGAAGAAATGCCCTGAAAGGTCTAATTTTGACTTTCTCCCTCAACAGCCATTTACTCATCAAAGTTTATTGATCATATACCTGCCCCATTCATTCAGAAGACTCAAGATCTAGTCTGAACAGAGTAAAGATAATAACAAGGATATTATTAAATATTTATTATGAAAATACTTTTGTAAACGATTTTGCTATTACTTCTGGTGATTCCACTCTAAAGGCTTGTGAAAAATATGAAATGACAATGGCTATTTTTCAATAGGCATTTCAAATAAACATACATCCTAAATTTTGATACTTCAAATACTCTTTACAGAATTTTTTAATTTCCCAGAGGAAAAAATTCCTAACCAGTCACTCATAACTCAATTATGTGTTGTAGATTGCTTTAACTCTAAAGAATACAATGGACATCCTTCAGCCCCAGAGTCCCAACATGTGTGGTTTCTTCCACAGAGGAGTCTGGATTTTTGCGGAGGGGCACTGAGCCAACGCAAACCACGTAGGTCTAAACACTGCTAAACGACTACATCTTGACACTTACTTGCTACTGTGGAGTAAGTACCTTTTAGCACTGGTGTGATTTATATCAATTTTAAAGGTGGATACCTACATAAACATAAATTCTTACCTTTACTTGCATAATCCCTTTATGAATGGTTCACTTTACAAAGATAAAGAAAAATCAGTTAGGCAGAAAATCTCTAGTACAGACCCTAATTTTATAATGTGTTCAAATGACCATCTATTTCAATAACATCATATGGGCAAGCAATATTTCATAAACATTTTATTAAATATTAGCACATTTCAAGCATGGAATAGGGCCAAAGAGAGATTTGCTTAAAATAGCCACAGAAGGAAGTTAGCTATCAGAATTTATTTTAAGCAATGATCTAATACACTCAGTTCAGATAAAAGGACTTTTTCTTCCAATCCCTGAAGGCAGAGAACAGCACAAGAATAAATTCCCTTAAAAGTATGAATTGATTTTTGCTATTTTCTAAGACTGAGGCATATTTGGAAAAATGCTTTGTTAGCTATGTAGTGTCTTTTAAAGCAAAACTGCAAAGTTGAATAGGATTTTCTTTGTCCTCTTTCATAAAAAGAGTCATCCCCTACTAAGATATTTACTGATGATTAAGATATTAGTTGATACCATCTAGAGGCTCTACTAGGAATATGAGTACTTAAAAAAAAATTCCTAAGGAAAAAATACACCCTTAAGAATAAAAGGTAAGGAGCTTCAAGATGGCGGAAGAGTAAGACATAGAGGTCACCTTCCTCCCCACAGATACATCAAAAATACATCTACATGTGGAACAGCTCCTACAGAACACCTACTGAACACTGGCAGAAGACCTCAGACCTCCCAAACGGCAAGAAACTCCCCACGTACCTGGGTAGGGCAAAAGAAAAAAGGAAAAACAGAGACAAAAGAACAGGGACGGGACCTGCACCAGTGGGAGGGAGCTGTGAAGGAGGAAAGCTGTCCACACACTAGGAAGCCCCTTCGCGGGCAGAGACTGCGGGTGGCGAACGGGGGGAAGCTTCGGAGCCGCGGAGGAGAGCGCAGCAACAGGGGTGCGGAGGGCAAAGTGGAGAGATTCCCGCACAGAGGATCGGTGCCGACCAGCACTCACCAGCCCGAGAGGCTTGTCTGCTCACCCGGCTGGGGTGGGCGGGGCTGGGAGCTGAGGCTCGGGCTTCGGTCGGATCCCAGGGAGAGGACTGGGGTAGGCGGCGTGAACACAGCGTGCAGGGGGTCAGTGCACCACGCCTAGCTGGGAGGGAGTCCGGGGAAAATTCTGGAGCTGCCGAAGAGGCAACAGACTTTTTCTTGCCTCTTTGTTGCCCGGTGCGCAAGGAGAGGGGATTAAGAGCGCTGCTTAAAGGAGCTCCAGAGACGGGCGCGAGCCAAGGCTAACAGCGCGGACCCCAGAGACGTGCATGAGACGCTAAGGCTGTGGCTGCCGCCACCAAGAAGCCTGTGTGCGAGCACAGGTCACTCTCCACATCTCCCCTCCCGGGAGCCTGTGCAGCCCTCCACTGCCAGGGTCCCGTGATCCAGGGACAACTTCCCTGGGAGAATGCACAGCGCGCCTCAGGCTGGTGCAATGTCACGCCGGCCTCTGCCGCCGCAGACTCGCCCCGCACTCCATGCCCCTCCCTCCCCCCCGGCCTGAGTGAACAAGAGTCCCCGAATCAGCGGCTCCTTTAACCCCGTCCTGTCTGAGCGAAGAACAGACGCCCTCCAGCGACCTACACGCAGAGGCGGAGCCAAATCCAAAGCTGAGCCCTGGGAGCTGTGAGAATAAAGAAGGGAAAGGGAAATCTCTCCCAGCAGCCTCAGAAGCAGCGGATTAAATATCCACAATCAACCTGATGTACCCTGCATCTGTGGAATACCTGAAGAGACAGCGAATCAACCCAAATTGAGGAGGTGGACTTTTATTATATATATATAATTTTTTGTACCCTTTCTCTCTTTTTGTGAGTGTGTATAGGTACGCTTCTGTGTGTGATTTTGTCTGTATAGCTTTGCTTTTACCATTTGTCCTAGGGTTCTGTCCCTTTTTTTTTGTTTGTTTTTTGACTTTAAAATTTTTTTCTAAATAATTATTTTTTATTTTAATAACTTTATTTTATTTTACTTTATCCTCTTTCTTTCTTTCTTTCTTTCTATTTTTTTCCCCTTTTATTCTGAACCGTGTGGTTGAAACGCTCTTGGTGCTCCAGCCAGGAGTCAGTGCTGTGCCTCTGAGGTGTGAGAGCCAACTTCAGGACACTGGTCCACAAGAGACCTCCCAGCTCCATGTAATACCAAATGGTGAAAATCTCCCAGAGATCTCCATCTCAACGCCAAGACACAGCTTCACTCACCGACCAGCAAGCTACAGTGCTGGACACCCTATGTCAAACAACTAGCAAGACAGGAACACAGCCCCACCCATTAGCAGGGAGGCTGCCTAAAATCATAATAAGGCCACAGACACCCCAAACACACCACCAGACGTGGACCTGTCCACCAGAAAGACAAGATCCAGGCTCATTCACCAGAACACAGGCACTAGTCCCCTCCACCACGAAGCCTACACAACCCGCTGAACCAACCTTAGCCACTGGGGACAGACACCAAAAACAACGGGAACTACGAACCTGCAGCCTGCGAAAAGGAGACCCCAAACACAGTAAGTTAAGCAAAACGAGATGACAGAGAAACACACAGCAGATGAAGGAGCAAGGTAAAAACCCACCAGACCTAACAAATGAAGAGGAAATAGGCAGTCTACCTGAAAAAGAATTCAGAATAATGATAGTAAAGATGATCCAAAATCTTGGAAATAGAATAGAGAAAATATAAGAAAGGTTTAACAAGGACCTAGAAGAACTAAAGAGCAAACAAACAATGATGAACAACACAATAAATGGAATTAAAAATTCTCTAGAAGGAAACAATAGAAGAATAACTGAGGCAGAAGAACGGATAAGTGACCTGGAAGTTAAAACAGTAGAAATAACTACTGCAGAGCACAATAAAGAAAAAAGAATGAAAAGAACTGAGGACAGTCTCAGAGGCCTCTGGGACAACATTAAATGCACAAACATTCAAATTATAGGACTCCCAGAAGAAGAAGAGAAAAAGAAAGGCACTGAGAAAATATTTGAAGAGATTATAGTTGAAAACTTCCCTAATATGGGAAAGGAAATAGTGAATCAAGTCCAGGAAGCACAGAGAGTCCCATACAGGATACATCCAAGGACAAACACACCAAGACACATATTAATCAAACTGACAAAAATTGAATACAAAGAAAACACATAAAAAGCAGCAAGGGAAAAACAAGAAATAACACATAAGGGAATCCCCATAAGGTTAACAGCTGATCTTACAGCAGAAACTCTGAAACCCAGAGGGACATATTTAAAGTGATGAAGGACATATTTAAAGTGATTTAAAGTGATGAAGGAGAAAAACCTACAACCAAGATTACTCTACCCACCAAGGATCTCATTCAGATTTTTTTTTTTTTTTTCTGATACGCGGGCCTGTCACTGTTGTGGGCTCTTCCGTTGCTGAGCACAGGCTCCGTATGTGCAGGCTCAACAACTTGGGCCCAGCCAATGCGTGCCCATCTGCTCCATGGCATGTGGGGTCTTCCCGGACCGGGGCACGAACCCGTGTCCCCTGCATTGGCAGGTGGACTCTCAACCACTGCGCCACCAGGGAAGCCCTCATTAAGATTTGATGGAGAAATTAAAACCTTTACAGACAAGCAAAAGCTAAGAGACTTCAGCACCACCAAACCAGCTTTACAACAAATGCTAAAGGAACTTCTCTAGGCAGGAAACACAAGAGAAGGAAAAGACCTACAATAACAAACCCAAAACAATTAAGAAAATGGGAATAGGAGCATACATATTGATAATTACCTTAAATGTAAATAGATTAAATGCTCCCACCAAATGACATAGACTGGCTGAATGGATACAAAAACAAGACCTGTATATATGCTTTCTACAAGATACCCACTTCAGACCTAGGTACACATACAGATTGAAAGTGAGGGGATGGAAAAAGATATTCCATGCAAATGGAAATCAAAAAAAGATGGAGTAGCAATTCTCATACCAGACAAAATAGACTTTAAAATAAAGAAGACAAGAGCCAAAGAAGGACATTACATAATGATCAAGGGATCGATCCAAGAAAAAGATATAACAATTATGAATAATTATGCACCCAACAATGAGCACCTCAATATATAAGGCAAATACTAACAGGCATAAAAGGGGAAATCGACAGTAACACAATCATATTAGGGGACTTTACACCCCACTTTCACCAATGGACAGATCATCCAAAATGAAAATAAATAAGGAAACACAAGCTTTAAATGATACATTAAACAAGATGGACTTAATTGATAATTATAGGACATTCCATCCAAAAACAACAGAATACACATTCTTCTCAAGTGCTCATGGAACATTCTCCAGGATAGATCATATCTTGGGTCACAAAACAAGCCTTGGTAAATTTAAGAAAATTGAAATTGTATCAAGTATCTTTTCCGACCACAACACTATGAGACTAGATATCGATTACAGGAAATAATCTGTAAAAAATACAAACACATGGTGGCTAAACAATACACTACTTAATAACCAGAGATCACTGAAGAAATCAAAGAGGAAATCAAAAAATACCTAGAAGCAAATGACAATGAAAACATGACGACCCACAACCTATGGGATGCAGCAAAAGCAGTTCTAAGACAGACGTTTATAGCAATACAATCCTACCTTAAAAAAGAAGAACCATCTCAAATAAACAACCTAACCTTACACCTACAGCAATTAGAAAAACAAGAACAAAAACCGCCCAAAGTTAGCAGAAGGAAAGAAATCATAAAGATCAGATCGGAAACAAATGAAAAAGAAATGAAGGAACTGACAGCAAAGATCAATCAAACTAAAAGCTGGTTCTTTGAGGAGATAAACAAAATTGATAAACCATTAGCCAGACTCATCAAGAAAAAAAGGGAGAAGACTCAAATGAATAGAATTAGAAATGAAACAGGAGAAGTAACAACTGACACTGCAGAAATACAAAAGATCATGAGAGATTACTACAAGCAACTCTATGCCAATAAAATGGACAACCTGGAAGAAATGGACAAATTCTTAGAAATGCACAACCTTCCGAGACTGAATCAGGAAGAAATAGAAAATATGAACAGACCAATCAAAGCACTGAAACTGAAACTGTGATTAAAAATCTTCCAACAAACAAAAGCCCAGGACCAGATGGCTTCACAGGTGAATTCTGTCAAACATTTAGAGAAGAGCTAACACCTAACCTTTTCAAACTCTTCCAAAATATAGCAGAGGGAGGAACACTCCCAAAGTCATTCTACGAGGCCACCATCACCCTGATACCAAAACTAGACAAAGATGTCAGAAAGAAAGGAAACTACAGGCCAATATCACTGATGAACATAGATTCAAAAATCCTCAACATAATACTAGCAAACTGAATCCAACAGCACATTAAAAGGATCATACACCATGATCAAGTGGGTTTTATCCCAGGAATGCAAGGATTCTTCAGTATATGCAAATCAATCAATCAATGTGATACACCATATTAACAAACTGAAGGAGAAAAACCCACACCCAACATGGTCCTCAATGGTGAAAAACTGAAACCCTTTCCACTAAGATCAGGAACAAGACAAGGTTGCCTACTCTCACCACTATTATTCAACATAGTTTTGGAAGTTTTAGCCACAGCAATCAGAGAAGAAACAGAAATAAAAGGAATCCAAATCAGAAAAGAAGAAGTAAAGCTGTCACTATTTGCAGATGACATGATACTATGCATAGAGAATGCTAAAGATGCTACCAGAAAACTACTAGAGCTAATCAATGAATTTGGTAAAGTAGCAGAATACAAAATTAATGCACAGAAATCTCTGGCATTCCTATACACTAATGATGAAAAATCTGAAAGGGAAATTTAGAAAACACTCCCATTTACCATTTCAACAAAAAGAATAAAATATCTAGGAATAAACCTACTGAAGGAGACAAAACCCCTGTATGCAGAAAATTATAAGACAATGATGAAAGAAATTAAAGATGATACAAACAGATGGAGAGGTATACCATGTTCTTGGATTGGAAGAATCAATATTGTGAAAATGACTCTACTACCCAAAGCAATCTACAGATTCAATGCAATCCCTATCAAACTACCAATGGCATTTTTCACAGAACTAGAACAAAAAATTTCACAATTTGTATGGAAACACAAAAGACCCCGAATAACCAAAGCAATCTTGAGAAAGAAAAATGGACCTGGAGGAATCAGGCTCCCTGACTTCAGACTATAAACAATGCTACAGTAACCAAGACAGTATGGTACTGGCACAAAAACAGAAATATAGAACAATGGAACAGGATAGAAATCCCAGAGATAAACCCATGCACATATGGTCACCTTATCTTTGATAAAGGAGGCAAGAATATACAGTGGAGAAAAGACAGACTCTTCAATAAGTGGTGCTGGGAAAACTGGACAGCTACATGTAAAAGATTGAAATTAGAACACTCCCTAACACCATACACAAAAATAAGCTCAAAATGGATTAAAGACCTAAATGTAAGGCCAGACACTATCAAACTCTTAGGGGAAGACATAGGCAGAACACTCTATGACATAAATCACAGCAAGATCCTTTTTGACCCACCTCCTAGAGAAATGGAAATAAAATCAAATATAAACAAATGGGACCTAATGAAACTTCAAAGCTTTTGCACAGCAAAGGAAACCATAAACAAGACCAAAAGACAACCCTCAGAATGGGAGAAAATATTTGCAAATGAAGCAACTGGCAAAGGATTAATCTCCAAAAATTACAAGCAGCTCATGCAGCTCAATAGCAAAAAAACAAACAACCCAATCCAGAAATGGGCAGATGATCTAAATAGACTTTTCTCCAAAGAAGATATACAGATTGCCAACAAACTCTTGAAAGAATGCTCAACATTATTAATCATTAGAGAAATGCAAATCAAAACTACAATGAGATATCATCTCACACCAGTCAGAATGGCCATCATCAAAAAATCTAGAAACAATAAATGCTGGAGAGGGTGTGGAGAAAAGAGAACACTCTTGCACTGCTTGTGGGAATGTGAATTGGTACAGCCACTATGGAGAACAGTATAGAGGTTCCTTAAAAAACTACAAATAGAGCTACCATATGACCCAGCAATCCCACTACTGGGCATATACCCTGAGAAAACCATAATTCAGAAAGAGTCATGTACCAAAATGTTCATTGCAGCTCTATTTACAATAGCCCGGAGATGGAAACAACCTAAGTATCCATCATCGGATGAATGGATAAAGAAGATGTGGCACATATATACAATGGAATATTACTCAGCCATAAAAAGAAACGAAATTGAGCTATTTGTAATGAGGTGGATAGACCTAGAGTCTGTCATACAGAGTGAAGTAAGTCAGAAAGAGAAAGACAAATACCGTATGCTAACACATATATATGGAATTTTTTAAAAAAATGTCATGAAGAACCTAGGGGAAAAACGGGAATAAAGACACAGACCTACTTGAGAATGGACTTGAGGATATGGGGAGGGGGAAGGGTAAGCTGGGACAAAGCGAGAGAGAGGCATGGACATATATACACTACCAAACGTAAAACAGATAGCAAGTGGGAAGCAGCCGCCTAGCACAGGGAGATCAGCTCCGTGCTTTGTGACCACCTAGAGTGGTGGGATAGGGAGGGTGGGAGGGAGGGAGACGCAAGAGGAAAGAGATATGGGAACATATGTATATGTATAACTGATTCACTTTGTTATAAAGCAGAAACTAACACACCATTGTAAAGCAATTATACTCCAATAAAGATGTAAAAAAAATAAAGAAAAAGAAAAAGTACAATGAGATATTACCTCACACTGGTCAGAATGGCCATCATCAAAAAATCTACAAACAATAAATGCTGGAGAGGGTGTGGAGAAAAGGGAACCCTCTTGCACTGTTGGTGGGAATGTAAATTGATACAGCCACTATGGAGAACAGTATGGAGGTTTCTTAAAAATGTGAAAAAATTACCACACGACCAAGCAATCCCACTACTGGGCATATATCCTGAGAAAACCATAATTCAAAAAGAGCCATGTGCCAAAATGTTCATTGCAGCTCTATTTACAATAGCCAGGACATGGAAGCAACCTAAGTGTCCATCGACAGATGAATGGATAAAGAAGATGTGGCACATATATACAATGGAATGTTACTCAGCCATAAAAAGAAACAAAATTGAATTATTTGTAGTGAGGTGGATGGACCTAGAGTCTGGCATACAGAGTGAAGTAAGTCAGAGAAAGAAAAACAAATACCGTATGCTAGCACATATATATGGAATCTAAGAAGAAGGAAAAAAAAAAGATTTTGAAAAACCTAGGGGCAAGACAGGAATAAAGACACAGACCTACTAGAGAATGGACTTGAGGATATGGGGAGGGGGAAGGGTAAGCTGGGACAAAGTGAGAGAGTGTCATGGACATATACACACTACCAAACGTAAAATAGATAACTAGTGGGAAGCAGCCGCATAGCACAGGGAGAGCAGCTCGGTGTTTTGTAACCACCTAGAGGGGTGGGATAGGGAGGGTGAGAGGGAGGGAGATGCAAGAGGGAAGAGATATGGGAACATATGTATAACTGATTCCCTTTGTTATAAAGCAGAAACTAACACACCACTGTAAAGCAATTATACTCCAATAAAGATGTTAAAAAAAAAAAAGAATAAATGGAATGGAGCTATAATGGCAGAATGAAACGACAAGTTTTTCAAATTCTAGCACATAATCAGCTGTTTATTGCACTTTACTGTAAACAATATCTAGGCTGCAGAATAATATTAATTCCAAAAAAAAGAAGATAAGTTTTTGAGTTTGTGTGTTTGGAATAACACAATAAGTCAAGAACAACTACTGGGAATATCTTAGTCCGCATTCTTCTTCTTCTAGAAACAAAGATTACATGGAATGCATGCCTATACATTTGCATTCAAAGATTATTTCTTTATCATACCTGAGCATTCATGAAACAGTATTCCTTTTCCTTTGGTGGACCTCAAAAATGTGTGGAAGTACTACTTAAAAATTAAATGATTAGAAGAGCAAAAACATTGTTTCTAATGCATGTGTTCATTAAGTGATAGTAACACATATGGTGACAAATATTTTGCTTATGTAGACTGAAGCCCTGAGTGCTGATAATATTCAAATAACTGAACAACTGATATTTAGTTATTTTAATAACTCAAAATTAGAGGGTTAAGTTAAAGTGGTCATTGTAGGTGAAAGCCATATGAAGCCTCAAAGTCCAAGAATGACCTACAAATAACTGAATGGGAAGAAGTCTCTATTAACTCACTGTTGGGAACTAATTGACCTGAAAGCTTGAAATGGCTCCTAGTATTCCTTTTGCAGTAGTATTTCTTCTGCCAAAGAAGAGAAAGAAAAAACGATCAAAGATACCTCATAGATGCAGAATAGGTCATATATTATGTCCTCTCATCAGTCATTCAACTCTTCTAGTCTTGGTATCCATTTTTGTTTGCATACATATTGATATTTACTAAATTACTGGCTAACAATAATTGATAAAACAGTGTGACAGTCTTTTCTTTGGGTATCACAGTGCTAGTTGAAAATGTAGGACACAACAGCAATTGCTTTTTGGGTTTCGAATAACTAGTATATATTTCTTTTAAGTGCTAAGATTGTTCTTAATGAGCCCACAAGTGAGGCATTATTCATCTTCACTATCTGAATGTGACTGGGCCATAGAAGAAACTTGCTCAGATATAAAAGGAGAGTGTGGAGAAACCAGTGTGGTGCTAAAATGCTACCAGAGTCACACTATCATTAAGTATGCTTATTCACTGAAAATTAATAAAAATTTAATTTTACAATAATTGCTATAGATATAAATGTTAATATTTCATGAATAACTCATTTTCCTGCTTTTAAGTCCAAAACTTTGCATTTCTGTTATGTAAAGTATTATCCATTTACTTACTTTTTATGCCTTTCATTCAGATTTTCAAAGGTTTTAGTATTACACTCACTCTTGTACTTAAATCCATAAAAATCCAAAAACATGCATCAGAGGCAATGAGTTCTGTTAACATGTTCTTTTTTGACATGTAAATGACCTACTGCATTTGACACTGAATCATTTAAAACAAAAGGAAAAGGGCATAGATGAAAATAAATACATCCAGTCAACTATATAGAAATAAACTGACCTTCTTAAAATTTTTGTTTAAGTCAACCAGACTGAGCAGGAAGATGTGGTCCTTGGCTCCCAGCAGCAGCCTGCCCCTCTCCTCATCTAACAAAGTGGTTTGGAAATCCAGTCCTTCTGATGAGCCCAAAAAGGGAATACAGCTATTTGAAAGCAGCAAGTCTACGGGGAAGTAAAAGAAGGATAAAAAGAAATAAAAAATTCTGAATAAGCAAAATCTTTATTTGCCTCCATACACACACTGTTCCACTTTGTAAATGCATATACACAGCATGAAAGCTCCAATTTCGGTATATGAAAACAATATACAGTTTTTAGCACATACTCATTTAGCAAGAGATTCAACTTATTATATTTGTATTTTATTGACATAATGTTTATATTATCAAAAATGAATATAAAACATGTTAATACAAAAGCATAAATACAAAATTTCTCACAACGCTGTTTACCTTTTTTTAAAATACCTTTTTTTTTAAGTAAATCTATATCTATTTTGGGGTGCATTGGGTCTTCATTGCTGCACATGGGCTTTCTCTAGTTGTGGCAGGTGAGCGGGGGCTACTCTTCATTGTGGTGTCCAGGTAGCTGTGGTGCATGGGCTTAGTTGCTCCACGGAATGTGGGATCTTCCCGGACCAGGGCTTGAACCTGTGTCCCCTGTATTGGCAAGCAGAGTCTTAACGACTGCACCACCAGGGAAGTCCCTGCCTTCTTAAGTTATAAATTAAAGCATCCACCTACCTACAGTAAGATTTGCAAAGTGATCAAATTATCAACGTATGCAAAGTAAGCAGCAAACTAAGTGTGTGATAAATCTCAGGCATTTTTTTTTCCCTTCTACTTTTGATAGTGTTCAGATTGACCCCATGTCTGAAGATTACACAGTGCCTATTTCACATATACAGCAAGATGTAAACAAAGAAGCCATGGATTCTGAAGGAGATGTGATCCTGAACCAGTGATGGAATCAGAATTATAAAGCAAGAAGGGACCTTAAAAATCAATTAATGCAAATTCATGATGTTATAAATGGAGGTGTTTAATTCCATCAAGATGAAGCCACATGCCCTAAATTCACAAAACTATGGTGGCAAAGCTGATAAAATAGCCTCAGTCCGAGTCTCCATTTATCTTTGGTTTGTTACCAGGCCTAATTCTTTGTTTCAGTTATAATTGTGATATGAACAGATTCCTATTTAAATTTAGGTCTGAGGGTTAGTGGTTAGGACTCCGTGCTCTCACTGCTGAGGGCCCAGGTTCAATCTCTGGTCAAGGAACTAAGATCCTGCAAGCCATGTGGCATGGCCAAAACAAACAAACAAAAAAACAAAAAAACCAAACAAAATAAATAAATAAATTTAGGTCTGAGTTTACAGGAGCCCAAATCTTTTCAATATGTTTCACCCCAAGTACAAAACATACCCTCTAATTTTCTACAACCCTAGACTATTAAATACCAATAAGATAATAATATCACTCATCACTTTTATTAAAGTCCATTATATGTTACTGGACTTTAAAACTAAATCATTACGTTCAAGCAATTCATTATCAATTGATGAGAAAAGTAAAAAGAGGTGATGTCTTAGAAATAGGCATCAAGATGCTTCCAAAATGTGTAATGGCAGTTTTCAATCTCTGTAAAATGGATATTTGAGTCCCTTAAATTTAAAGCCTATATATTCCATCCATCAACTGTGGGCTTTATTACTATTTCATGTTTTTGAGAATTCCTGTCACTCTACTTTTCTAATTTACAATGGTTAAATGTTACTTCTTTTAGTCACTGAGATAGATTTTTTGTCTTAGTTTTGACAAACTAAAAGGTCATATGCTGAAGAAGACACGATACTATTTGAATTCTCAAGTGAGTGTGGCTTTACCAAACATAAATGTCTTATTAATATTTATGAATCATGCTTTGTGCACCCTGGATCGAAGTCTTAACTCTACACGAATTATTTTTCTACTAAAGTTAACTAAAACATTAATCGTTTTTCAGACCAGAGACACAATAGGATAATATATTTTAGCATCTTCAAATGTAGTAATAAGCCTATTTTTGCAGGGCTGATATTCAGTAAATATTCCATATTGATCGCAAAGTAGAACAGAAGGGAAAAGAATGGAACCAAGAGAACAGACAAGACAGATACGATGTAAAGCCTTAAAAAGGGAAAACATTTCACACAAACCTTTATTCAATCAGGCAATTCTGTATCGTCCATGGGATTTTCCCTTGTTTAACTAAGAATGAAATGGGCAAAATGGAAAGTATGTAAAGGGATTTCCAAGAGGATATCTTGACCCAACTAATAGAGGAAAGTAGGTTTTAGGTTATAAATCCATACTATTTCAAGTGTCCATAGACTATAATCAACTATTTTGAAATATGCATTGCAATGTTAATTACAAAATGAAACATGGCTAAGCCTAATAAGCGAGAGTGTGAGCTTTAGGCCCAGATCAGCTGCATCATATCCTAGTTTTGCAACTCTGGCTGTGTGATCGAGGACAACAAATTTAAACTCTCTGTGCCTTGGTTTTCTCATGTATAAAGTGGGGATAATAATTAATAGAAACTATGTAATAAATCACGTAGGTGTGAGGAATAATGAGTAAACATAGGCATTAGAATAGTGCCTAGCACAAAGGAAGTGCTATGTAACTATCAGCTATTATAATAATGATGTATTTTTTAAACTCTGTATAAAGTCTATAAAAAGAAGTCATATTTTCCCACTCATAATTCTCATGATGATTAAAGGAGGTAATTTATATAAAGTTCTTAGAACAGTGCCTTGAAAATAGGAAAAGTTCAAAAAACATTAACTGTGGGCTTCCTTGGTGGCGCAGTGGTTGAGAGTCCACCTGCCGATGCAGGGGACATGGGTTCGTGCCCCGGTCCGGGAGGATCCCACATGCCGCGGAGCGGCTGGGCCCGTGAGCCATGGCCGCTGAGCCTGCGCGTCCGGAGCCTGTGCTCCGCAACGGGAGAGGCCACAACAGTGAGAGGCCCGCGTACCACAAAAAACAACAACAACAACAACAACAAATTAACAGTTACTTTGAATATTAAACTCTGGTTTGGGCCAAATGAGTTCTATTAACAAGTATTATCTCATCTTCCATTAAATCTGACTTATGAAGATTAGAACAGCTCTATGTTTTTTTAAAATAATATTGGAATAACATTAAAAAGCTACTCTGTCCACAAATATTTATAAGCTTCTAGTACGTGTCAAGTATTGAACATGCTGCTTAAGGTTGTGGAATGGCTGAGTCCTACCATCAAGGAGCTCACAGATCCCTGAGAAAATAGATACGCATAGACAATACAACTTATGCATAGACGATACAACATAAGCATAATAAATTATAATACAAGTGTATACAAAATGTTAACAAATCTTTCAAGTAATTGCTCATGCATCACCTTACAAAAAGTGATACTTGTGAACAGTCTTGAAGGACAGACAGAAGCTTTACAGGAAAAACATAAAGAAAAGTTTATTCCAAGCAGAAGAGTACAAGAATGTACAAGGGTACACACCATCGTATATTATACTTACATACTGAATGTTTAATGCTATCTCCTACTATGGGGTATGAGTTCCTTCAGGGCCAAGACCAGGCCTTACTTATCTTGGAAACCCCAGAACATATCTCAGAGTCTGAGACAAATTAAGCACTTTAATAAATTTGGGGAGATGCAGTAGTTCAGTATGCTGGAACAGAGAGAAGTGGTAGGGGTGGTGAGAAGTGAGGATGCCTCCAGGTAATTAGGGCATAAGACGGCAGGCTGCGGAGGTCGGGTATTATGTAGGTAACTGAAAGCCACTAAAGTATTTTGTGCAGGAAAAGTGACAGAGACTATAGCTGAGTATTACAAAAATAAGTCTGGCTGCAGTGTTCAGGATGGATGAGAATCAGGAAAGATGGGGGCAGAGAGGCTCCCCAGAAGTTTCTGAAACGTGGTGAGTCCCTGAATTATGGCAGTGCTAACGGGAAGAGGACGACATTTAAGAATCTTGCGTCTCATTTTCCGTCTCTACGCAAACAGTGAGAAAAATAAAGTTGAGGTCATCATTTGCTTTATTTTCTTTTACCGTAATTAATTCTATTGGTTTTAGTTTCAAACAAATTTGACAAGGAAAAACAGCTGCAAAAATAGTGACTAACCTGAAGCATTATCACTTCAAAATGATTTAACGTTGCCTTGTAACAATGTCAGCATCAGAACGATTAAAGCATTCTTCCCAGATGCTTTGTAGCCAAACTAAATAACTAGACTTAGGCATTACATATGAAAATTTCTCAGGCTGATGCACACATTCTGAAAAGACCTTGGGACAGGGATTGGAACAGGTTCCCTCTTCCCCAAACAGTTTATCTTTGTTGCATTTCTGCCAAACCAAGCAAAGTCATTTTTGTTTCCACGGGATCATCAACAAAAGCCTAGAAAAAGAAAGTTAAATCCAGAGTCTGAATCTTAACACCTAAAGCTGATACACTCCCAGGGTTTCAGGAACCAGATATGGATGCTAGCTGTGCAGGCTGAAAACTCATGCAAGTTAAAGACTAACAATTTGGCAATATATTTCAAAGCTTTATTTTTTCTTTTCTTAAACTGGCAAGTCTCAGGCACGTGATTTTTAAGACTGTCCACAGTTTATAATCCTTTTAAACAGAAATTCCGTCTTGTTTTTTTTCCCCCTTTGGTGGTGGGGTGAATGGCTTCACAAATGCCATTCAGATAGGGCCTACTCTGTACTTACTTAGCCAGCCCCACCTTTCCTCGGACTTCTAGGTCCTAAATGCATTCTTTGTTCTATCTACCTAAACCTTTGACCGAAACTACCATAATCACTCCTTCTAGCTGTTCTTTTAGCAATTCATTGTCCTATCACCTTGTTCTCAGTTTGTAATCTCACTCAACCACCCAGGCCCTCAAATTCCCACTCTTGTTCTCAATACATTCTTGAAAAATCTACAGCTGATTATTTCTGAAATAAACGCAGCAAAGTTATGATTCATCATTTACTCCACTAGTTTAACTATGGAAATCATTCACATGATGGATTTTAATTGAAGGATGACACAGACCAGATGTTCATAATCCATGATCAATAAGCCACTGCAGAGCAACGGGACGCTTCTGAGGTTCAAAACTCCTATAAACAGCATGGTATTTTCCTATATTTGTATGTATGTGTTCATTGCTGTAGAGTATGTCCAGAGTTCATCAACATCTCCTGATATCTTACCAGAAGTCACAGGTAAATTATGTCTCCCACATACAGTTAATAACATATTTAGAATAATTTCTCATTTCTAATACAACAAAGTAAGTCTCTACCCTCATAAAACTAGATTTTTGAAAGCAAACAACTGACTCATCTAAGATCACCGGGTACTGTGCACATGCTCCAACGACTGATAACAAGTTCCACTCTTGTGGACCTCACAGCCTAGTGGAGAGAATATGCTCATCCACAACAAAAATGAGATTATACATTTTTTTTTCCAGTGGCTGGAGACTTTATTTATCTAGTTATTTATTTATTTAGGCCACGCCTTGTGGCACGCGGGATGCAGGACCTTAGTTCCGAGACCAGGTATCAAACCCATGCCCTGGGGTTAATTCCATGCATTGGGAGCACAGAGTCTTAACCACTGGACCACCAGGGAAGTCCCAAGAATATACTTGTGACAAAGGACAACAGTACTTAAAGTAGTAGACTGTTAAATATTTTTAATAGTAAAATAGAAAGAACTTCCTCTCTGTGTCTCCATTAGCAAAAGCCAAATAACATAATTCTCGTCAATACAGTGGGTAGAGAAACTAAATGGTCTCTGATCACCTTCCAACCCTGGAGTTCTAGGGCATTAGAACCTAACATTGAACTTTGTTAAAATGGACAACGTATCAAGTAACAAACTGTCATTCATCTATTTACTCCAGGCCATTGCTCTGTTCTTTGGAGCAGGTAGTCTCTAACCTTTGGGAAGAACAGAAATATGGTATACAGCAATTAGAGCTAAAGGGAGATCTTCTCAATAAACCTGTTTGACTCCTCTGTTACCAATTCAGTGAGGTCCAGAATGGTTAAGTGGGCTTCACAAAACCAGTTTTCTCTTCATGGCAAAATACAGCAGCAATGAATCCCCTCACCTACAGCCACATGCCCTTCCATGTGAGGGCAAGGCTGAAGATCCCACAGTTCCTGCTCCTATTTGAAATAAATGCTTGTTCTGAAAAGAATTCTTTGTATCTCCCTTTTAGTGTCCCTTCATATAATTGTTCATTCAGCCTGAAGAAACATTTGACCTGATGCTCTACAGTCTTCCTCACTACCCCAGAGAGGAAAGGAGTGGTCAGTCACACTGACTCTAATAAATTTAGGATTAAGCAGCACAGACTTCCTCAATGTTTCACTGTTAAATGAATAAAATCCCAAACCCTTGAATTCCTGCATTTATTGCCAGAAATTCTAAACTGGGTGGAGTTGACAATCTCTCTCACAAGAAGACTACATAGCTAAAAAATGGCTTCCCAAATCCTTTAAAGAACACTTCACAGGAAGACCTTTTTTTAAAGAAGAAAATCAAAGTTATTAAAGGCACAATTTCATGGGGTAAAAATAAAATCACCTTTGAGAAAAGTCAATTTCCAGTAGAATTTCTCAGCAGAGAAAGCTTACAGCCAACAATGAATCCAGATCAAAACCCTGTCACCTTGGGGATTCCCTGGTGGTCCAGTGCTTAGGACTCGGCACTTGCCAAAAAAAAAAAACAAAGCAAAAGAAACAAACAACCCCCCCCCCCAAAATACCCTGTCACCTTTCCCTACCATCTCAGAATATTCAGCACAAAAGCACACATTCTTGCCCCACCTACCCCCCCTTTTTCCTCAAGGAAATAGCCATTATATCAGTAGGGTTGTTCTGAGGGTTCTTGAATAGAGTCACATCTCCAGTGTTTTCTCTGCAAAACTGTCTAAATAAAGAAGGAAAAGAGGGCTTCCCTGGTGGTGCAGTGGTTGAGAGTCCGCCTGACGATGCAGGGGACACGGGTTTGTGCCCCATTCCAGGAAGATCCCACATGCCATGGAGCGGCTGGACCCGTGAGCCATGGCCGCTGAGCCTGCGCGTCCGGAGCCTGTGCTCCGCAACGGGAGAGGCTACAAGAGTGAGAGGCCCGCGAACCACTCAAAAACAAAAACGAACCCCCCCCAAAAAAAAAACAAAAGAAGGAAAGGAGTTTTTTTTCCTGCCTTCCCCATAAATTCAGCTTCTCCCCCTTGATCTCTGAATTCCCTGGGCTTCCATGCCAACCGTCAGTCTCCCAAGATTCTTTCTAAGGAACTCCTTCATCCCATAGTTCCCATAAATGTTTTGGCTACCAAAACACCCTTACCATCTCCCAACTCCCAAAGCCTGTTCTCAGTTTGGGTCCGGAATTGAGTAAAGGGAGCAAACTGCTCATCGCAAAATGAAAATTAGTCCCTAATGTTGTGGCTCACTGAGTCCCTTTGGCTCTCTGTGAACCTGTATTTGTCTCTCCCGCTTTTGGTCTGAGGCAAGGGAAGAATTCTTTCTTGGATTTAACCTTTGGAAAGTGAACTCATCTTAAATTAGCCCTACCTGACTTTCAATTGGTTTTCTGAGGTTTGAGATCATATGAAAAGACCTTGGTCACCAAGATGGCTCACTTCCACCTATCAAACATACCACTTATTCTCTATTTAAGTACCTTTAGTCTCCATAGCTAACTGCTCAAACAATATCAAATGTATAAAGAATGTTATTCAAAGCTAAACTCCCGACAAAAGACTAAATTATAGGCGTATATTATATTATCATTATATTTTCCTAGGTGAAAAGTCTAACCCTACCTTGCAAATGCAAGTTCAAATCAGAAAGAAAAAAAAAATGAAATTCTCATTTGCTCATCTGCAATGGAATGTTGGAAATCATTCTATTCATTAGGTCTTAGACAGAACATTATCTATATCAATAATAAATCAGATGATGCCACATAGGGAAACATAAATTAGGAACAAATAAAGCCTATTAATCATCAAGCTACATTCTTTACAGGACAGGATGTGGATGGAATAGGAGTGTGGTAATTTTACACCATCACATTTTCAACTACATCCATGCATTTAAATCACAGGTTTCTTCTTCTTTGGCTAGCTTTCAACAGTAGACACTTTATATAATCCATCACAAGTGAGATTCATAATTTACGATTATGGGTCCCTTTTAAATTCTTACTTTGAGTAAGAATGAATTGTTTTAAATTCTCAAAAGCTTGGCCATGATAAATTTTCCTACTGACCTATAAAATGGCTAACATTATAAACAACTGATACATTTCCAGAAGAACAATTCAATAATAGAATAAACTGCCTCAGAAATACTTGAGAGGGTAATTCTGGGAAAGACAGATTCTACTTTGACAATTATTTTCTTAATTCCCTTCAAAGTATTGAGAATTCCTCCCTTTTCAAATTTCAAGGTATATTTAAAATCAAAACACCATGTCACAAGTGAATATGAGTTTGTTTTCAATCTAGTATGTGTATTTAAGTTTTAAAAAACTTAGAAAAGTCATACCTTAATACACCATCTATTACTGATTCTAAATAGCAAGACAAATATGACAAGAGCAAATAATTCCTCAAGCTAAGATCACCACAAGTTAATGTACGGGGCAAGGAGTTGTGACAATAACTTAAAATAAAACAATAGTTTATAACAATATTACTTTTTAAATTAACTATATTAATTGAAGTTAAATATACACATATCAAAAAGCAAAGTTAGGGCTTCCCTGGTGGCGCAGTGGTTGAGAGTCCGCCTGCCGATGCAGGGGACACGGGTTCGTGCCCCGGTCCAGGAAGATCCCACATGCCGCGGAGCGGCTGGGCCCGTGGGCCATGGCCGCTGGGCCTGCGCGTCCGGAGCCTGTGCTCCGCAATGGGAGAGGCCACAGCAGTGAGAGGCCCGCGTAATGCAAAAAAAAAAAAGCAAAGTTAAAAGGTGTATATAAGTCTATCTGCCTCTTCTCCGATCCTCTGTCCACCTCTAATCTAGACTCCATATTAACACATTTAGTAGTTTATTTGCTATTTATTTTCATATATACAAATAATATGTATGTACTACTACCTTTTAAAACATCATTTTCAGACATTTCCACTGAATTCCTGTTTATAGAAGTTGAGAGTTCTAGCTTTCTTATGCCAACTCTTTCCCTCCAACCAAGCTCCTAACATTACGATATGTCCATTCTTATAAAAGCAATATTTAATCATTCCATTACTATCACAAGGCAAATATTCTTCCCTACTTTGAAAAGTAGTGTTCTCTAAACAAAGACTATTACAAGAGACAAAGAAGGACACTACATAATGATCAAGGGATCAATCCAAGAAGAAGATATAACAATTGTACATATTTATGCACCCAACATAGGAACACCTCAATACATAAGGCAAACACTAACAGCCATAAAAGGGGAAATCGACAATAACACAATCATAGTAGAGGACTTTAACACCCCACTTTCACCAATGGACAGATCATCCAAAATGAAAATAAAAAATGAAACACAAGCTTTAAATGATACATTAAACAAGATGGAGTTAATTGATATTTATAGGACATTCCATCCAAAAACAGCAGAATACACTTTCTTCTCAAGTGTTCATGGAACATTCTCCAGGATAGATCATATCTTGTTTCACAAATCAAGCCTTGGTAAATTTAAGAAAATTGAAATGGTATGAAGTATCTTTTCCGACCACAACGTTATGAGACTAGACATCAATTACAGGAAAAAAATCTGTAAAAAATACAAACACAGGGAGGCTAAACAATAAGCCACTTAATAACCAAGAGATCACTGAAGAAATCAAAGAGGAAATCAAAAAGTACCTAGAAACAACTGACAATGAAAACACGAAAACCAAAAACCTATGGGATGCAGCAAAATCAGTTCTAAGAGGGAAGTTTATAGCAATACAATCCTACCTTAAGAAACAAGAAACATCTCAAACAATCTAACCCTACACCTAAAGCAATTAGAGAAAGAAGAACAAAGAAACCCCAAAGTTAGCAGAAGGAAAGAAATCATAAAGATCAGAGCAGAAATAAATGAGAAAGAAATGAAGGAAATGATAGCAAAGATCAATCAAACTAAAAGCTGGTTCTTTGAGGAGATAAACAAAATTGATAAACCATCAGCCAGACTCATCAAGAAAAAAAAAAAGGGAGAAGACTCAAATGAATAGAATTAGAAATGAAACAGGAGAAGTAACAACTTACACTGCAGAAATACAAAGGATCATGAGAGATTACTACAAGCAACTCTATGCCAATAAAATGGACAACCTGGAAGAAATGGACAAATTCTTAGAAATGCACAACCTTCCAAGACTGAACCAGAAAGAAATAGAAAATATGAACAGACCAGTCACAAGCACTGAAACTGAAACTGTGATTAAAAATCTTATAACAAACAAAAGCCCAGGACCAGATGGACTTTGCACTGTTGGTGGGAATGTAAATTGATACAGCCACTATGGAGAACAGTAGGGAGGTTCCTGAAAAAACTAAAAATAGAACTACCATATGACCCAGCAATCCCACTACTGGGCATATACCCTGAGAAAACCATAATTCAAAAAGAGACATGTACCACAATGTTCATTGCAGCTCTATTTACAATAGCCAGGACATGGAAGCAACCTAAGTGTCCATCAACAGATGAATGGATAAAGAAGATGTGACACATATATACAATGGAATATTACTCAGCCATAAAATGAAATGATATTGAGTTATTTGTAGTGAGGTGGATGGACCTAGAGTCTGTCATACAGAGTGAGAAAAAAAAAAACAAATACCATATGCTAACACATATATATGGAATCAAAAAAAAAAAAATGGTCATGAAGAACCTAGGGGCAAGATGGGAATAGAGACGCAGACCTACTAGAGAATGGACTTGAGGACACAGTTAGGGGGAAGGGTAAGCTGGGACAAAGTGAGAGATTGGCATGGACATATATACACTACCAAATGTAAAATTGATAGCTAGTGGGAAGCAGCCACATAGCACAGGGAGATCAGCTCGGTGCTTTGTGACCACCTAGAGGGGTCGGGTAGGAGGGAGGGAGACGCAAGAGGGAAGAGATATGGGGATATATGTATATGTATAGCTGATGCACTTTGCTATAAAGCAGAAACTAACACACCATGGTAAAGCAATTATACTCCAATAAAGATGTTAAAAAAAAGTAATGTTCTCTGATTATACTTTCTTGAAAAAAAAAATGTTGCTTTTGTTAATAATTTCCCAATTGTGACATTTGCTTAGACTTCCTTAAGATCATGATCAAAACTTTCCACACCTTCTGAAAAATGCCTCAATAAAATTTTCAAATGAAATTCTGTCAGATTGTTTTTTGTTTTCCTCCAGGAAACATCCCCTCTTGGCCCTTTCTTCCTCCTGCTCCAATCTGGACTGTCTATTCTCTGGCCTGAGGAATAGCTTCCTCAAACTTCCTTCTACCACTCTCCTTGTATGAAACTCACTTTTCCTGGATCCTATGTCTTTCCTCTTTGATTTATTTTCTTATTTTGGTGAGCACATCTCCAGAAGTTTCCTAAAAAAAGAGTGACTGTGACTTATATTTTTGAAATTTTCCATGTGTGAAAATGTCTTTAATTTACCTTTGTTGATAATTGGGCTAACTATAGAATTCTGGGCTGAACAGCTTTCACCCTCAGAGAGCTGAGGCATTTAAATACTATCCTCCAGCTTCCAAAGTTATGCTTTAGTAGTCTCATGCCATCAGTGTCCCAAGCTTTTGAATGTCTTCTGTTTTTCCTTTTACCTCCTCACTCTTGCTATTATAAAACTTAAAATAATTGGCCTGAATATGTCTTGTTTTGTTTTTCACTTATCATGCTGGGCACTCAGTGTGACATCTGATCTGAAAATTAATTTCCACTGATTCAGGAAAATTTCCTTTTGGCTTTTCATTCAGAACAAACAGATGTCAGTTATCTGTGCAACTTTTCTCTAGGTTTTCTCCAGAAAGGGTCCTCTAGCTTACCCAAGGAAGATAATTCTGTAGAGGTGTGCACAGAATTTGCTTCAGAATATGCTTATGGACTTCCAAGAGGGAGATTCAAAATACAGTCACAGAATAATGTCTTCCTTAATTTCAGTCAGCATTACAGGGCATAAACAATGAGATCATGTTTTCCATTTATAGTTTCCCATAAATTGTTAGTTCTCTGCTGATGAATTCAAATAGACACCTAAAACCCCACTGCCTCTCACAAGTCACAGCTCAGAATTTCCAGTAGCCTGCTTGGTACTGTCATTTTCCCTCCAACCACCTGGTCCTACTGACTATAATGACTTTAATGACATGACTTAGTTCCCAGGCTCAAGATAACAGAATCGTTTTTAGTTCATCTTCCCTATTTCCTTACCCTTTATTCCCCTATTTAAATAATTGCTACCTGTAAGTATATTGCATTTCCCTCACATCAACTTCCAGGTAAATTTAAAGCCTTATAGATTTCCTCTGCAAACTATCTATTCTTTTTCCTCAAACATTTATTCTTATCATCAGCCAGGCTAAGAGCCATATTACTGCTTCTCAAAACTACTATAACAGGCTCCTAAACAACCTTGTTCCCTGCTCCCCCAATCTCTCCCACATGATGCTGTCTATTCTGTTTTTTTCCCTTAAATTAGAATAAAGATAGAATTTCATGATCAAAATCCTCCAATGCCAACATATACTTTATTCAATAAACTCTAAATTTCTTCCAATGTTCAAAGTTCAATTTCACACCCATCCTCCTCCAAAATTCTTTGAAATGTTTGGTTTTATTTACCCTAATCCTATGGCATCAATCTTTTTGCAGTTATTTTGTCCCTTAAAAAGACTAGTAGCCCTGGCAGACAAGAATAATGTCCAAATCATTGTTGAAATTCATCATATCTTCTTTCACATAAGAAGTCTAACAAACATTTAACTGATGATTTTTCAAACTCTAGTGATTCTTGTTTATGTTGGTTTATCTACCTTCCATCTAAACCAGGATTTATTACAGGCTTATTAATAATTCAGAGAGGTTAATGTGCCATTTGGAGACCCAATCGTGGCTCTAATGCTTTGCAATCATAAGAGATTCCTGTTGTGATATCCAAATGCTCCTGTGTGTGTTGGGGGTGGGAGGATGGAGGAGAGGGCGGTGGGAAGAGGAGGGAGTTGGAAATAAAACACTCTAAAAGCAGTGCTTCTCAGGATTAACATGCATTCAGATCAGCTGGGATTCTTGCTAAAAAATGGACTCTCACTGAGAAGTCTGGGAGGGGGCCTGAGATTCTGCATTTCTAACAAGCTCTCAAATTATGCTGGTGCTACTGTTCCTTGAACCAAAGCTGGAGTAGAAAAGCTAAAGAACACTGTGGCCCCAATTGCCTTGAAGTGCTGCACTCTCTTTCTTCTCCACACTACAGTTTATCTCAAACCCTTATATGATGATGTGTTAATTTATGCAAAATAGCCAAATTATTATTATTTTTCCTCTACAATACTACATTGTTAGAATAAGTTAGGGATGTACAGCTGTGACCAATGTGACTAACTTATAACTAACTTAATTGCTATAAGTGATAAATAACCTACTTAGTTTCAACCAATGACATATAAAACATTTTCCTCTCCATTTTCTCATACAAAGAAGAGAAGTACATTCATTTAATATGCATTAACCTGGAAGGAAAATGTAAAGATGACAAGTTATGATTTATTAATTGACTTTCAAGTAAATGTCCTGTTATGTGTGGCAGGAGAAATTGTATCCAAGATGCCTAAATATATTTTTAAAGACCTTGAATTTTCTTCATATCCTACTTCAATTAATTCAGTAATATATTATGTCTGGTCTCTCTTTGAAGCCTATCATAATATCCATTTGTGCTTTATAACTTCCAAGGAGCTTTTCCTCTATTATTTCATTTGACCTTAACCAAAGGATTATCATTAATTTCCAGATGAGAAAACCTAGATTCAGAAAGAGCAAACAACTGTTCTAATGGTACAAGAACAGTACATGGCAGAGAAAGCTAAAACCTATCGAGGTCTTCTAACTCTAAGCCCTATCACCCATTACAGCTGTATTTTATATTTTAAGATTTACCATTACTTAGAAAAGCAAGGTTTTTTTTTCAAAACAATTCTACTTACTGTTTTTATGGAACATACCCACAGACAAGTTCACTTCTATTGCTTCCTCCACTTTACCATTCCATTGGGATTACTGAAATATTTATCTTATTTTCTAGACTGTGTCTGGCTCACTTTGGCTTTAGTGAAATAAACCTCTTTATGAGTATCTTTCTTTCTAAGTAAAAAGCACTTTAGCTTTAATTTATGCCTCTTTTGAATTAATAGGATTAAAACAGCATGTTGAAAGGGCTCAGAAATATGCAAAATGTATATTACAAGTTCTTAAGAAAGAGAGAGGCATTTGCCAAATTTTCTGTTAAAAAGACCCAATGACATTCATTTTAAAAATATCTGTAAACTTATACTTTTACATTTATACTGAAAGAATCTCACTGTAAAAATTCCTTTAATAAGACCCAAGAAATTAGAGCCAAATTTTAGGTAAGTGAAGTCATAGAACAAGAAATTGTATATAAAAAATTTTATCTCCTCAATAATTTACAGAATAGTAAACCAACTATATACAATATACGACCTATTCAAAGAAACCTATTTTAACCAAAAAATAGTGGACTGGGTTTAATCCCAGAAAAATCTGCCTTTACTTAAATTATGCCCTTATAAGTTCCTTCCATATTTATGTGTAACAAGGATGCAATTCAAGTGTCTCATGATGTAGCTCTCCTTCACCCTGCCAGGAGGACACTGCTGCCCACATAGGTCTCAGTGAGTTTTATGTATGTTCCTAATTCCAGGAACACTTTTTATATGATACTTTTGTATGGCAATATTACATCATATGTTACCATATATTATTAGGCAACTTCTACCACTCTGTGAACCTCTACAGATCAATCATGTTTAGAAGAATTCTCTACATAGTGTTAAATAGATTTTAATCATTACTAAATCACAGTGTTGGATACAGGCAAGTTGTAGTACAAACACTATTGTACTGAAATGCAGAAGGCTTGGATCAGCTTTTTAATTATCTACTTATGTGACTCTGAGGTTATTATTTAATCTTTCTGAAGTTTTATTGCTAAATCCTTACATAACAATTTTCTAAACATAGGTAGTACTTACAAACCTATATCAATATATCAAACTGAATATATTTTTATACCTGTTTAACCTCTCTTTCCACCTACACAACAGTTGACACTGATAATGAACCAGACAATAGTTTATTATGCAAAATAAGCCAGTTTTATTAACATATGTTCTAAAAGTAGCCTGACTTTAGAGGGAAAAAAATCATTATTTTCTTCAAGAGTGTATGAATTATCCCACATTTCTCCCGAATCATTAATTATTCCTCTCCTAGATTATTTCAATTAACAAATAAATATGCTGTTGTTTAGCTCATGAAAAAAACAAGTCTCTTGATCTCATTGTCCTTCCAGCTACTACTGCCCATGTCTCTATTATGGGAAAACTCCTTGAAAGAATTGTCTACACTTGCCTCCAGTTCCCCCGAGCCCATGCTCTTCAGAATCCATCCTGGTTGTGCTCTGGCTCCCACACTTAAAGACACTGCTCTTATCAAGGTCAACAATAGACTTCTGTTGTTAAATATAATGTTAATTTTTCCTTATCTTTCGTGACACTTTAGCTGAATATGACACTGCTGATAGTCCCTTTCCTTACTTTCTTCATTTAACTTTCTCTACACCACAACTTCTGATTTTTCTCCTACATACCTGGACACTTCTTTTAGTTCACTTAGATGCTCAGTCCTCCTTTCACTAATTTCCTGACTTAAGAGTATCCCAGAACTCAATCCTCTAAATTTTCTATATCCCTTAGTCATCTCACAGAATTTCACGGATTTAAAATTTTCTCTATGCTAACTGCCAAATTCATATCTCCAATTGACATCGCCTATAAACTCCAAAAATGATATACTCCAGTGCTTTCTAGGCATCTTACTTAGATATCTAATAGCCTTCTCAAATGAATATGTCCACTTGATCTTCCCACACAACATTCTTTCACAATCTCTGCCATCTCAATTAATAGCAACCCCATCCTTAGATCAAAAACAAACAAACAAAAAAACCATGGAGTCAGATTTGACTTCTCTCTTACTTCATATCCAATCCATCAACAAATTCTGTTGGCTCTACCTTCATATCTTCTCCTACCTCCACTGCAACTAGTCTGGCTCATAGACCATCATTTCTCACCTGGATTATTACAGTCCTCTCAGATCTGGCTCCCTATTTCCCTGATCTCTCCCTTTCAGTGCACACACAGTACAGAAACCAGAGTGATCCTATAGTAATGAAAGTCAGACCATGTCACCTCTGTGCTCAAAATTCTCCAATGGATTCCCATAATACTCAGACTAAAAACCAACGTTTTAACAATGGCAACAGTGACAGGATCTAATCCTTCTTCCCTCCTATTAACTCTCTGATTTAATCAATTTTCTTCTTTCTCCCATTCCATTGGGTTTTTTTTGCCATACTGTCTTCTTTAAGATCCTTGAACATGCCAGACACCTTTCCACCTCAGGACTTTTGCACTTGCTGTTCCTTTTGCCAAAAATATTCCTTTCCTGAGTAGCTGCATGACTTGCAACAATAATTTCTTGGAGTATCTGTGAAAACATCACTCTCTGGGTGAGCTCTTTCTTGAGCACCATATTTGACTACTACACCCCCACCAATCAACTTTCCTGATTCATTTTTCTCCATAGCACTTATCATCTTCCATCTTGCTGTGTAATGTACTTATGTATGGTCTACCTTTCTGTATCAGAATATAAACTACATGGTACCAGGGAGTTTTGCCTCTTCTACTTGCTAATATATCCCCTTGTTGCCAGCATGGGGCTGGAAACAGTGGGCATCAGAAACTATTGTGATTAACCACTGATAGCTGAATATCAAATACACAATAATATTATCCTTGAGCTCTTAAACCTACGAAGGCCCAGTCCCACACACAGCCTCAGTTTAGAGAAAATACATCTGGGAAAACAAGTGAGTCCATTAAAAATTAAATCAGCAATGACTTTCTCTATAGAAGAAAATATATGGGAATTCTTACTATTAGATCGATAATGCTTCTTTACTATGTACTTAAGGAGAGATATTCAGAGCAAGTCATCTTCTTTTCTCATTGATTTGACAACAAAAATGTCCACTTTAGAAAGGAACTCCTGAATGAATGATTTTATGATTCCTTTTAACCCACCCTGAAGGCTACCAACCACTCAAAGACACTACTCTTATCAAAGTCAATAACGACCTAACGGCTTGTTAACTACTAGAAGACCATGAAGATAAAAATACTGGAAAGTACCTTCAATAAATTCACAATCTGTGGGTGGTACTAGACTGAGGGAAACTAACCCTAGTAGAAAATGTTTGAGAGTAAACAGAAGCAATTTTAATATATGCTGTAAATCCCCAGGAGGAAACTATGTAATATTTTTCAAACTTGGTTATATAGGGAAAACTCTGGTCTGGGAACAACCATTAATATCTAGCAAGATAATAGTGTTTCACAAAAATTAATAACTGACAGCATTTATTAAATGTTTACTATGCCAAACACTGTTTTACGTGCTTTACATGGATCAAGACATCTTCACAACTACCTCATTAGAATTAAATAAATTAATGCACTTGGAAAACTGCAGTACATAAAATAAACATCTATATATCCCACAACTAGTAACAGCAGTTAAGACCTAATAAGCAGTTTGGCTTCAGAACCTGCCTTCTTCACTGCTATACTCAATCGAGATAACAGAACTTATACAAAACTAGTCAAATCAAACAAGTTAGATGAGTCAAATGGCCATGAATCTCTACTTGAGGCACGCCACATTTCACAGCTAAATAGAGTCATTTGTAAATAATGAAAAATATATAGACTTATCCACTCATTCCTCAGAAGACTCAAACAAGATAAAGAACTATTCTATCAAATGCACTAATGTTTAGTTATACAATAGCAGATAAAAATTTTAAAGATGATTTCCAGTTTTATTTTCTATGAAAAGACGTAAGTTTTGGAGGAGCAAAAAATAATTAGTACTATTGATAGTTACTGAGAAGAGCATACTGCCAAAGATGTAATAATGAAACCTTGTGGGTTTTTTTATATATCTTGATATTTGTGTTCCTGAACATGCAATGTCTCCCTCAAGGGCACAAGGTGACAAGAACATGGGCCTGGAACTAGAGAGATGAAAACACACAAGTTAGTTCTGCCACTTAACAGCTTCTAGCTTTGGGGCAAGGCCTTCAGGTTCTAACCTCATGTTTCTTATCTATAAAATGGGTATAAAAATGATGGTTCTTCATAGTGTCCTAAAGTCTAAGTAGGGTCCTGGATGCAGTCTCCTGTTTGATGTTCCTGATAGAACTTCCCACTATTTGAAATAACCTGCATCTGTTTACCTGTTTATTGTTTGCCTCCTTATCTGGTAAAGAGATTCAAGGGGTACAGTGACTTTTCTCTTCCTTTTTCAAAGTTTTTGCCCATTCCCTCTTTAGCTATGTTACCTATCTCATCTTTAGGAGTTTTCCAAACAAATACCATTGCAGGTACTAATGATTCCTGAGTATAAATATCCTTAACCCTCATGAGTTCCTTCATGATGATTTATAATACAAAAAAATGTTTACAGTTGCAAGACTGAAGTTGGTCATTTTTCAAGAGTTGTATTTACTACATCTGCAGTATAAAACATACAAGTCACTGTGAGAAGCTCACCTTGTAAGGCCGTATATACATATTACCCTTATAAAACAAAACCCAGAAATACAGAACATCCTGACCTCTAAGTTTCCTTACTTGTTACTCAAGAAACTGATTTAGTATGCATAAATGTGCAAGAATTCAAAATATGCAACTGAGGGGAAATCTCTTTACACAACAATAGAACCAAACAAGCTCCTGTGGATTCAGAGGTTCAAAGCTAAGTCTTTATCAAAGAGCATTCTTTGGATAAAATGGTTATTATATTTCTGTTGGCCTTTAAGAAATCCCTCAAAATAATCTTGCAGCTGTTTAAAGTAGCTAACTCTACTGATACTGGCTGTGTCTCTGGTCTGCACCTAAGGAAGCTTGAGTTATGGAAAGCAAAGCTGATTTTGTGCCCATAAAAATGAATTATTTTTGAAAATACAGTTAATTTTTCATTTTGACTGATTTTTCTAACCTCACATTCTGGCAGTATTTTAATGACAAGCATGAAGTTTTAGACTCCCTCAAAACTAAGCAATGGGTGATACTAGGTGATCTTCACTCATTAGTCAGTCATAAGAGGAAGAGAAAATGCCAAAGGAGAGTTGTGATTATTATCTCACAGGGTAATAATTCCTAACTCACAGAGGTAAGAATTTTCCTCATCATAACCCCAAGTTAGCAGTGATTTTTATGCTATAACTTCATTTATTCAGGAATAGGCTACTTTTAAAAACTATTACATCAGGATTTGAACTACTTTCCTTTAACGCTCTCAGATATGGCAGAGAACAGGTGGCTAGGGAAACTGCTGAAATTCTCCCAAGTGTATGGTTAATGCATACTTACTTCATAGTGCTGAACTGATGATTTCCGAAGAAAAGCCCCCAAATTCTTATAGGTGGAAAGAGGAATATTCTGTAAGCATTGTCAGTAATTCTCCTAGCCAAGATCGTTACTCTATTATTAGCATACAATCTGGCAATGAATGGCTAACAGCAGCCACAGGGCGCTATAGGAGAAAGGGAGGGGGAGGGAGGAGAAGAGAAAGGGGAGACAAGGGGTAGAGGGGGTGAGGAGGGAGTGAGTGTGTGTGTGCGCGTATGTGTGTGTGTGTGTGTGTGTACTGAGGGTGAGTTGAGAGATTTTTAAAATTCCTTCCCTGCATTCAGTCTTTGCTACTACTTTTCACATGTATCAGTAGATAATCTACATGTAGATAAATATCTAAAAAATATAACATTTGGAAAGTATACTAAATATAAGAACCATCCAAAAATAGTTCTTATTGCATTTAATCCAACATTTATACCAGTTCTCCTTTTATATAAGTACTAGGTGCTAGAAAGAGTGAAAATTTATAGAGAGATAAATAAAACAGGATTTTGAACTCTTATATGGTTGATTCCAAGTATTAATACAAAAACATAGATTCATACCAATAAAAACCCCTCTAACTAGGGATAAACTAATTAGCAGCAGCTACATACAATTAATGTTTTTTAATTTTTTTATTTTTAGGAACTGATTTGTTATTTTCTAATGATCAAGTTACCACATTTGAGTTAATATTTTACAGTCACTCATATAAAATTTTGATTATGAACACAAATTAGCACAATGACAATCTCCCTTTTTCCCATAAGATTATCAAAATCTGTAAATCTCTTTTGGCTACCAAAAGCGTGGTCTTCTTCAACTCCATTTAATTTTGACAATTGAAATCATATAATCAGTTAGTCAAATATCAGCATGATGCTTCTGTCAACTTTAAAGTTCACTTCCGTAGGTAAGTGCCTCAGGGAAGAACTGCTGCTCTTGTCTAGGGTGTGAGAAATATGATTAGGCACCCAGGCTCTCCAAAGCATGGGGCTGACTCAGGAGCTGAGCCACCAACTAATTGGAGACCTTAATTTTTAATTTCTCAGTACCTCATTAATCTCATTTATAGGCAGGTGATAATAATCCCCACCTCACAGGGTGGTGATGAGGGTAAAAGGACATAATTCACACATATTTCTTATACCAATGCTTTGCTCATAATGAATCCTCAGTGAGTAATGATTAACTATGATTAAACTTTTTTTCCAAGTCTAATTTATTTTGCATTGTCCACCCTCATCAATGCAATGCTCTTGTGTTATTCACTATATCACAGAAACCAGGTAGTATTTCCTTTTTTTTCCGTTCAATCTATTTTCAAACTTTCTCTCTTTTTTTTTTTTTATTGTTTGGCTTTTCATACCTGTTTTCTGTTCTGTTCTTAAGATAAATTTTGAAAACAGGCAAACAAATCTGACTTGTGTAATATGATGGGTTGTGAAAAGTCCATATTATATACTTGGGTGATCCATATCTCTATCAGGATAGAGAACATTTCCATAAGCCCAGAAAGTTTCCTCTCATACCCCTTTCCATTCGATCCTTCCCTCAACTGCACAAAGGCAATGTCCTGAATTTTTTTAACCATAGATTAGTTGTCTCTGCTCTAGAAATTCGAGAATATAAAAACTCAAAAATAATGTTACCTTAACTCTTTAATTCATGAGGTATAAATTCCAAACAAATACCAACATGAAATGTGTAATGAGTCAAATAAGACAATTCCACTTAAGCTTACATTAGACATCAAATTTGCTTTTATTTTTGATAATTAATTTGAGCTGAAAATAAGTTGTCTTAAAGATTAAAACTGCCAGCATAATTTTTACCCGCCAAGTTCAGAATAAAGGAGTTTGAGTCCCCTACATTCCTCTCATTATTTAGGTATTAAAGAAGCCAAGGGGATATTACAGAAAAAAAAAAAAAAAAAGAAATCTTTGAGCATGAAACTTGGCTTGTTCTCTCTCTCTCTCGATATATATAGATATATTACACTTACATATAAACACATATTAGCATATAAACTTTGCTTTCATACTAATTTAAACATTTAAAAACAATTAGCTTAGTAGATTTCATTTCTTAAGTGTTTTCTCCTCTCTGTATTTTAAGCTTTTCACACAGACTATTTTTTAAACAATAAAATATGTATATGCTTGAGATATTAAAGGTATTTTAGTTTTTTAATATTTTTGAAGATAGCTTACTGTTTTAAAAAATACTAAGGATCAACAAATTAGTAGCAGCTGTATAGAATTAACTATTTTTCTATTTTTAGGTTGTTGAGCTGCACACCACAGGCCTACAAGGCTTGTGCTTGTCCAGCTTCAAGACCAAAGAGCCCAGAGTCAGTGACAGAGACATCAAAGGTTTAATGGATGGGAAATCTTACATGTCTGAAGCAAGGTTCTGGAGCAACACCCCACGACGTATGCGGCTCATGGAGAAGCAGGACAAAGCGAGCAGACTTCACTCCCACGGGCAGGGGGAGGTTACCTCTTATAAGGGAAATTGACGGCAGTTTGGCTCATCAGTTACCAGGGAAACCAGCAGAGGGGCCCGCCCCTAACTGCCCCTTTGATAGGCTATCATGGTGGCTAAAATTAGAACAATCATTAGCTGGGGCATGGGGCAAGCACTTAGGAAGGTCTGTCAGGTGAGTACGGTATAGGTGAAGCAGGCACAGGTTGAACTCGGGACTTACAGAGAGCAAGAGAACAGTTATCTTGAGTGGCCTGACCATACATAGGTATTGATTTATTTTAATATAAAACTGACTACAGGGACTTCCCTGGCAGTCCAGTGGTTAAGACTCCATGCTTCCAATGCAGGGGGCGCGGGTTCCATCTGCGGTGGAGGAGTTAAGATCCCACATGCCGCGCAGCATAGCCCAAAAAAACTGACTACAACTTGCTGATCAAAATTTCCTAATTATGCTAATCAGTAGTTAAAAATTGTAAATAATGAACTGAAAAGCACACATGAACAGTTTTGGTGTCTATCTTCTTCACCAAGAATAATGAACCAGTGGGCTTTGCATTCTATAATAATCTTATTATTAACTGATGCCAATACTACAAACATTTCACTGAAGTCAGTATGCATTTCTAAATAAAAGAAGGCAACCTGAAAAACACTGACACATTTACCTTTGTAGGTTAGCTTGAGTCGTGGAATATTTTGCTTAGACGTTCCAATGACTGGAAGAAACAGCATGGTCATGCTTAGCATCATCAGGGCACGAAAAAGGTAAAAATCATGGTTTCTGGACTTTGGTCTCTCATCTTTAGTAACAATCATGATGAAAACAATGTTCTGTTTCAAACAGCGTTAATTTAATCTAAAAAGAAGAAAAGAACTATTAATATAGCAGTTTGCAGATTTTCCTACACTTACTAAATGATAATTTTCTGAATGTATGTAGATTTAAAAAAATACTTGCTCCTTCTCTCTTGTTCTGCTCTTAGAAATTGTTGCAAGGGAAACGAATCAGAACTGAGTAGTAAAATTCAGATCTGGCTTTACTCAGAGGACATGAGTACAGAACTAAAAATTCAACTACTTATGTTAACTAGCAACTATTCTTCTACTAAAGTTTTTGTTTTGTTTTGTTTCATGCAAATATAGGAGTGACCAATTCTTTCTGTAACTTGATGAATTCTTGATCAGATAAGAATACTGGTAGAAGCCTACACTTTCCCCATACCATCCTCAAAGGAAAAGATCCTTAAGCAAAATTTAATAAAAGCTGTCATTTTGAGAGAGTTCGTTTCTGACAAAAAAATATTTTAACAGTTCACCTAAAATTGGGACAACTGGACATATCAGGTCAGGGCCACCAGTATAGATTTTAGGCCTGGGACAAGGCAATTTTACCTGCACCCTATACTACTCCACACAGGGCAACACTGAATATAAAAACAAACTGTAAAATAAAAGGGTTTATAAGAGGAGGTGGTTTTTAACTAGGTTGCCATAAACAAGCTGCCTTGGTTGTCTTTGTTAAGACACGGAATAAATCAAAAAACACATATTTCAAGCTAAGCCTGGTAATAATAATTACAAATAATATTCGTTGAGTATTTACATGAACCAGATACTTTTTAAGAAGTGTGTTACATAAATTAAATCACTTAATGTTGTTAAATTAATTAAACAAGTAGGTCATTAGACTGAGGTGGCTCCAATGCCATGGTAGCCTACCTAATAAAACAAAATCTCAGCCTATAAATGCCTCAAAGCTATGAACTCAGAACTCTAAGAACAACCAGTTAACTAGGCTTTAAGCTATAGCTAATAAAATAATTTCCTCTCTTTGTTTCCGAAATTTTCTTTGTGTAAGTCTTCCCCCTAATATCCTATCAGTGGAGTGCTCCTAACAACTTCCAGTTTGGTGCCACGCAATTCAAACTGAGTTTTGCTCAAATAAACTCTTAAAAATTTTAATATGCCTCCGTTTATTTTTTAATCAATTCTAATGACAGTCAAGGAAGATAGGTAATTATTTTCCTCATTTTACAGATGAGGAAACGGAGGTACAGGGTTTGATAATTCTCTCAAGGTCATGCAGCAAATAAGAGATGGCTTAAAACATTTGTTCTGGACTTCAGCTTGAATCAGCCTCCTTAGCCCTTAAGTCTTTAGGTGCTTTTCATTATGGGAGAATCAAGTGACCTTCAACTCTTGATGCAGTCTTCAACTTCTCTTCTTTCTCCTCGACATCTTCTAATAAATATCCCACAGAAAGTATCTTGCTACGAGTACTTCCTGGGAGGATTCCAGATGTGGTACCTGCTTCAAGAGCCAATAATTCCTTGGTAACAGCTTTAGCCGTAATAAAAAAGTATTATACTTTAGTATTTTTGTAATTATTTAATATCAAAATAAATATTTTATGTCTGTATGGCTTAGTTTTAAGAGAATGTCTAAATAAGAGTATTTTTCTTATGGTAGATCAACTCTTTACTAAAATGCCTCAATGACTTTGAATCAAGGTTCCTTAAACTTACCTTAAATCTCAGAAGTTAAGATCAATCTGGGAATGTGAAATAAAATAAAATATAAGGATGTATTAATTTTTTATACAAGACAAACATTCTAAGAATAGACTACAAATTGTATGTTGTTTCTTCATGAAACATTGAATATGAATGCTTAATAAAGTATATTTTCTCAGTTACTTTAATTACCCGTAGGAAGTACCAAACTATTCTCTTTGTGTGTAATCCATGCATATTTACTTATTTGATTTAGAAGATTACTACAAATGAAAAGAATCAAGTTGATTTAGAAACTCATTTAAGAATATCGTAGGCCACACATAACATATTTTATTCACATTTACTTGACATATGTGAATGTGTCACACGTAACATATTTTATTCACATTTGCCACATATAACATATTTTATTCACATTTACTTGACATTTCTTGATGATTTCACCTAATGACATAATTTAAGAGAAAACAGGAATGTCTGTCTGACCAAAAAGATCTACACTTAGCAGTCCTTAATGAAAATTCTAGTTTTAAAAATTTCAGTAATATATACTTTAAAATAAAACACTAATAAAGCCCTTCTGTAAATAACATATTTAAAACAAACTCTTAAAAAATAAAGAGTTGTATTATTTCAAAACTAGTAGGAAAACGCATATGCTATTGGCAAAAAACAGAGTCACTTAACTGGTCTACAAAAAAATTTATCAGGATTAGTTTTAAGTTATGTGAGTTTTAATTTACTCACTGTCTTAAGAAATGCATGTTTGCAAATTTTCAATTTTACATTTACACCAGTAAAACACAGATGCATTCTTTGAGTTACAGATTCTCCTTAAAAACTTACTGTTTTTTTGCAAATAAGAATATGCATTTAAGAATATATAATACACATATGCTTATGGTCATTAACAACATAACTCATCTCCAATGATTTATTAAAGTGAGAAGATAGATAAGATTCTTATTTGAAAGGAGCAGTTGATTATACACAAATAAAATATCATGAAATAATTGCTAAAATAGAGATATTTCTAAGATGCTATGGAAGGCAGCTCAAAGGAGTATCATATAGGTTTAAGTAAGACAAGGATAGCTTCATGGAGGACAGAGAAAGGAGAATAAGAAACAAAAAGAAACATTTCCAGGTAACAACGATACCTAGTTAAGGGTTCCTGAAAAGCTGGAAGCATGATAGGCCTGGAAAGGGCGAGACAATGTAGCATAATCCAGTGGAGTGAAAGAGAGAGGAAACCAAAGAGGGATTCGGCCTAATGCTTAAATGTGCCTCATGCCTGTTCTGGTAGCTAATATACAATATTAGGACTCAAACGATGCTGTTATTCCACACTGCCTTTGGTCTTAGATCATATGTGCTAGTTGCATCCATATTCATCAGTGCTTCTCTAATCCCACTTGCCTGTTTCTTTTACTTTTCCCTATGTCCACATGTTAGCAGAAAATGGGTATCTGATCACAGCAGCTCCACAGCTTTGCCACACAAACATGTATCCTTCCACCTACCCATACCCTCCAAAAAGATTGAAAGGTTAGTTGAATATAGAGATTAAGTATATTAAATTTCTCATTAGGTTTAGTTTTTCTGAGCTTCTGGACATATGTAATACTACTTTTTTTATGACATGTAACAATGTATGTAATGTGAATGTATGTTTATGTACACATGCAAAAGAGAGGAAACTTTCCGTGTGTTCATTTTATTAGCAATAATGACCTCAGTACAGGACATTTCCTGTGAATTAATGACCAGTTGAGGTTAATGGCCCTTAGCTATATATTGAGATATCTACTCCTCCAACTGGTCATTAATCGCTAAGACATGCCCTGTGGTCCAACACTATAAGTTAAGAAGATTGATGTTTTGGTTTCCAATGAACAGTAGTCACACTGTTCCTTGTTACCTAACTCATTAATATTGTTAAATAACTTAAAAATCAAAGCACTGCTTTCCTTGCTCGTATGACATTCCGATAAGTGTCCACACGTGCTGAACCATGTGTTAAGGGTGAGGGACAAAATAAAACAAAAATTCTGAAACTCCTGGAACTTTTTTTTAAACTTTATGTATTTTTCTCCTATAAAACAATCACTCTATAACCTGCTGCTCCTGATTCTTTGTTTTTCCTCCCAACAACCCTTTGAATTCAACAGTTAATCTTTTAATTGAGATAATTTATGGGTTAAATGTATTGCCAACAACCTCTCCAATAATCTATTGGTATTTTGCTATCTTCCAGTGCATGTCAGTGGGTGTGTGTGTCTGTGTGTGTTTTTTGTACCTACACGTGTGTGTGTTCCGCATCTGGGAGGAATTATAGAGAGAAGTAGGTGTGATTTAACCTAAAGTGGGTGGATTTGGTGAATTGCATAGGTTATACTGCATGCTACTGTCTGTAACAAGCTCGACCTGGAGCCAATTAACTGCACATAATCTGTTCCACATGTTCACTGGGACAAACAGCACCCTTGGGGATCTTCAGATGTGGAGCCAATAGGGAGTGTTGTGATTATGAGAGATTTTTACACACTGTTCCACTAAATCAGAGCTCCAAATGCATAATCTCACACTCAAGAAGGCCTTGTGCCATTTCCCAAAGGAATACAAAGAGTCCAGAACTTATTAGATGGATGGTAAATCATCAAAAATATTATTTGAGGAGCAAGGAATATAAAATTTTACATGTGAACTTCATTGATTTCTCTTATTTATATCTATTTGTTGCAAGAACGTATAATTATAGTGAAAAATAGACCATATGCATAGGAAAAGAAAATACATGATAAGTCTTCACACCTGAAAACCTTGAACTTAGACGTAGGATCATTTCTCAGGTATGTGTGTGCTTGTGTGTGGGGGGGGGGGGTTGGAGAAGGGAGAAAAAGAATCCTTGATTTCTTAATTTATAAAGAGTTACTTGTTCTTCATACCTTTTTGGTGCACATGAGGTCGCTCGAGAATTTTTTATCTAACTCACGAGACACAAAGAGTTATGACCATCCCCAAATTAAAGGTACTACCAGTATAAACTCACTTTAGCCTAACTGTAACTCATATTTTTGAGTTATTGTTTGATCAGTTGGTTTTCCTATAGAGTACATAGACTGATCAGTTTAGTAACATTATTTCCTGGCAGGAATATGGAACATTGCAACAAAGAACCAAACAGAAATTATAGAATAAACTTGAACAACAAAGAGACAACATAGGCAAACAAGGAGAAACTTTATGTTTGCAGAGAGATATCTTATATTCCATTGATCAAGTGCAGTGACATCAAAGCAGAATGCAAGTGGGATGAATGAAGGCTCACTGGAATGGTGCTTGGAACACTAAAATTGTCATTTACATTTATTTTATGTCATCCTTTTCCAATTTTTCTTTCTGTGTTTTCTAATACGCATGATATTCTACTACTTTAGTACCATCGAGGGTATGCAATCACTGCTCAAGTGTACAGTAGTATTACCAATGGATGGAATTTATAGGGTAGGAACTTTTGGTTGATGAATTTTAACTGTCCATTAATAGACTTCATTGCCTTCAGATGTCATGAATTCTTCATCAATTGATATATTCCAAAGGAGTCTGTCAGACCATCTGATTTTTCAGAGATCATGAAAAAAGAGACTTACATGCTAAACTCTATGTCAGTAAGAATAAATTACAGTAATTCCATTCTTATTTCGCAGTGGTTTAAACACGTTTGTATTTCTAAAATACACTGAAAGTATATTGTTGTATAAATCCCTGCTCACCAAAGCACCACTGTTACATGTTACTTGAGTTTGGAAGACTTATAGCCTTGTACTTAGAGCCAGATCAAATTATCCATGATCTTACCTCTAATGAATCCAGCTCAATAAAAAATAATAGAATAATGAGATTTCAGAACATACATGTGTAACATATTAGATTTAATATCGTGGGTTACATTTTTTTCCTGAACATGACAGTAACAGCAAAACCATGCTTACATTGTAAGTCCTAAAGAAATCAAGTGCCTCCGAAGCCCAAACTGCTCAAATAATTAATACAGTTAGAAAAAATTAATAAGACATGACTATAAATGACTTTTCTAGCCATCTTCTTTTGCCTGTATCTCATATTAATTGGCTACTGAAAGCAGATCACTAATGGTTATCAATTTGTTGGGTCAGAGAAAGCAACAACAGCATAATCATAGTTTGTTTCTCTTTAAATTTGATTAATCCACAATTCAAAGGTTTAAGGTTTTTCTTTCCAAATTCTCATTTTTTAGAGAGCATTTTGATCCATGCATCTTTTCATGACTAAGATAATCTTATCCTTCACGCTTTGGAATTCTGATATACTTTTTGAGAATTATATCTTGTCAAATTTTAATGTCTGCCTTTTGTATTCAAAATATAAATGTATATTATTTAAACTGATTGTTTTTTAAAACTTAACATCCTACACTCAAGTATTCTGATACGTGCCCTCTGCAGTTTAAAAAGAGATTTTTAAGTCAATGAAATGTTGAATAAAGCAGAGTAGGAATTACTGTAATTAAGAAGGCAGAACAATCATATTTTCTTGAAATAAAAAGAGTTAACCATGTGTCTGTTATTGAGAAGTTTCTCTATTTTATTCCTTTTATCTTTTAGGAATATCATTAGCATCAAAAGAGAATCATGTTCTGGTAAATATCCAAAAGTTTTAACTTTCTTTCCTAAAGCAGACATTTAGCTATTAATTTAGACATTGAGTTATATGCCCAATAAAAATTTTCCCAGACTTTATAATACTGATCTACTATTTCTGTTATGTGGGCAATAAATGGATTTACATCTTTTAAAAAATTGACTCTTCAATGATCGAATATACAAATTTTCTATATACAAATTAATTTATTGGCCCCATGGTCTCTGTATCAGCAGAAATAATTGTGCACCTCATGTAGCTTGTCTTTCAAAGCAACATAGGTATCTTATTACACTTAAAGATATTCTCATGGTGCTTTTACTTCGGCAGCGCTTACAACAAGGATGGAGCAGTGCAAAGACATGCAAAGAGAAGAGTACAGCACCAGCATAGGAATGATAGACAAGCATGTACAGTTAAGAATTTCTTTTTATTTCCTGACCTGTGTGGTGGTGCTGTTTTTTACAATTTTCACATGTATGTTATCTTTTCCAATTAAAAATATTTATTGAAAAGATTAGTTACACTACAAGAAGGAAACAAAGTTTTTTTTTAATTGCTTAGTGGATACTTCACAGGACTGTGAGACAAGAGATTCATCATATCCTCAAAAACAATATACAGAGGTTATTAGTTGCCAAGCTGTAAAAATGATATCAACTTATTGTATAAAACTACTTATGTATAGGAAATAGTAAAGTAAGTTCCTATAGTAAAACTAAATTATAACATGGGTTCACACTATATTTAACTTAGGATCTAAAGGTTGTAACTATTGGAAACTAGTAAATAATAATGAACTAATTAAATTACGTTTTTAAGGCATGTGATATAGAAAAATTATAAGGATTCTCTTTAAAACTCCTAACACTTTTAAATAAACAGACCAAGAAATCCAATCAAATTACCAGCAACTCCAGTATCTAAAAGCAAACTTCTTAATCTGAAAAACAGCATAGAGCAGAAAAAATGTGACCCTGAACTTCATATTCCCATAAATTCTCCAGGAATGCAGGTACTTCTGAGACCAAAACACTTATGATAAGTTAAATGACTTTTTTAAAAAGCAAAAGGATGTGCTAAAACACATGAACACAATTTATTTCTTTCTTCACTATTTAATGAAATGCCTAAGGGAAATAAACATTTCTAGCAATGTAAGGATTCCATATGCATAGCAAGAAGAGTTTAAATAATTCACTTCATAAACATAAAACTATCTGGTAATAAAAATAGGCAGCATGTGAAGGGAACTAAGTGTCATATGCAGAATTTAGAAACTCAGTCTTCACATCAGATTTGAATTTTATGATAATCGACCCTACTCTGCTATAAATAAATTAAATAGATAGATAAATAAATAAAATAATTTTAATGTAATTAAATGTGAAAGTCATTAATATTTTAAAATTTATCTTTAGCAAATGGAATTCAACAACTGATGACTATTCTCTTTCTTAGGCAAATATTACAAGATAAGTTTGCACGTGCTCTTTGTAGGGGCTGCTAGCCCAGAAAAGGGCTGGGTCTCTGAAGACAGTCATCTGTAATAGAACTCTGAATTTTGTCACAGATGATCTACCAGCTATTACCAGAAATTCAAAAGTTCTCAAGACTATAACCCAGTCAATACTCTCACATTTGGTTTAGTTCTGCTATAAAAACACTAAAAATAATTTGAAAATAAAGTTGTAACTATTATACATAAACTAATATTATAATTTTCATTTTTGTACACTTATATGATTGCATTGTTAAATTTCTTCTACCTATACTTCTAAACATGCCCAGTTATACCTTCCATAACTCCTCCAGGACATGTCAGAAGTAGAGTGGCATGATGCTTGAGCATGCAGGCACAAAGCCCAGGTCTGCCGCTGACCTCCTGTTTATTGATGGGAAAGTTACTTAACTTCACTGTGTTTCACTTATCACATCTGAAATAGTAGATTATACCAGTATTTAACTCATTTGTTGTAAGGATTATAAACCATGAAGTAAAGCACTACACCATGCCCAATACATAGTAAGTGATCAATGTGTATTAGCCATTTTTAAATTACTGCATTTGATTTAATTTTCTATTAAGATTCTCTTTAAGTACAAAAGCAAATTATGGTTTTAAAGACATTTAATAATGACCTGAACATATGCCTAGAGTTTATAAGGGCTGTAAAATAAAGAGTTCTCAGGGAACTATTATATGATTTCCAGAAGTATGAAGATAAATGAAGAAAATAATCACAGGTTACCACCAAAACAAACAAATGACCATGCAAGTAAATAAACAAACTCCATTTCTATGGCTTAAGCGGGGACAATCAGTGATGGTCTGAATTTTGTCATGAAGGATAAGATACAATTTTATCTGGAGTGCTTCCAGTGCTACTCATTCAAATTAAATGATGTACAAAACTACAATGAGGTATCACCTCACACCAGTCAGAATGGCCATCATTAAAAAGTCTACAAATAACAAATGCTGGAGAGGATGTGGCGAAAAGGGAACCCTCCTACACTGTTGGTGGGAATGCAAGTTGGTGCAGCCACTATGGAAAACAGTATGGAGGTTCCTCACAAAACTAAAAATAGAACTACCATATGATCCAACAATCTCACTCCTGGGCATATGACTGGACAGAACTGTAATTCAAAAAGATACATGTGCCCCTATGTTCATAGCAGCACTATTCACAATAGCCAAGACATGGAAACAATCTAAATGTCTATCAACAGATGAACAGATAAAGAAGATGTGGTATATATATACCATGGAATACTACTCAGCCATAAAAAAAAAAAATGAAATAATGCCATTTGCAGCAACATGGATGCAACTAGAGATTATCATACTAAGTGAAGTAAGTCAGAAATAGAAAGATAAATACCATATTATATCATTTATATGTGGAATCTAAAATATGACACAATGTGGAATCTATCTATGAAACAGAAACAGAATCACAGACATAGAGAATAGACTGGTGGTTGCCAAGGGGGAGGGGATTTGGGAGGGATGGAGTAGGAGGTTGGGGTCAGCAGATGTAAGCTATTATATATAGAATGGATAAACAACAAGGTCCTGCTGTACAGCACAGATAATTATATTCAATATCCTATGATAAATCATAATGGAAAAGAATATTTTTTTAAATGTATATATATATATATGTATAACTGAATCACTTTGCTGTACAGCAGTAATTAACACAACATTGTAAATCAACTATACTTCAATGAAAAAATAAATTAAGTGATGTAGTTCTTTAAGAAAGAGAAAATAACTAAACATCCAATCAAATAACAACTTCATATAAGAAATAGAATCAAAATAGAATAAACACTAGTGAATATGTATAATGCTTGACTTTAAGATTTTCACTTGTATTAAAAGATTAAAAGGATCAGGCTTCTTTTGATGTCTTTTCCAGAAAGGATACTAGCTTCAAAGGGGAAAACAGGGAATTTTAAATAACCTTGCGGGCTATGTAGAATTGAAGGATATATTATACTCCATGGTGTATTCAAAATATAGTAATGACATATGCTACAATTCAATATATCCTTTATATTGGATCGTAATACATTACATACACATTTTAATTTTTTTGCATCTATCCTATCCATCTATCCTATTTAATTCAGTGTACTGTTTTCCATTCCTACCCCTCACCTTTATTTTTAAAATGTGTAAAAAGATCTTTCACAAACTCTTATCAGTGTTCTTTACATTTCACTTTCTTTAAACAAATTACCCTTTCTAGTTATGATGCTACTTAAGAAGTTTATGTACTTTATATTTTATAAGTTGCTGACATCCTTTGACATATGTAAAGTATTAAATCGTTAATTAAAAGAATTTTCTTGCATGAAAAAATAGTCATGTTTAAAAAGTTATATTTTATCCAAGCTCAATTTTTTACATTTTTTTACTAACTTTAAAATTGTTATTTTAGGGCTTCCCTGGTGGCGCAGTGGTTGAGAGTCCGCCTGCCGATGCAGGGGACACGGGTTCGTGCCCCGGTCTGGGAAGATCCCACATGCCGCGGAGCGGCTGGGCCCGTGAGCCATGGCCGCTGGGCCTGTGCGTCCGGAGCCTGTGCTCCGCAACGGGAGAGGCCACAACAGTGAGAGGCCCACATAACGCAAAAAAAAAAAAAAAAAAAAAAAAAAAAAAAATTGTTATTTTATTATAAAGTATATTTTGAAATTCATAACAGCTTACAAAATGTGGTTGATCTAACTTCATTATTAATGTCCTATGATTATCATAACACAGCAAAACATTGATATATAGCAGGAGCTCAAAAATAATTTTTAGTTTATTAAGTATAATAACCCAGAAAATAGGAAAGCAATATCTCTTGACTGAAAGCAGAACAAAATTAGATCTTATGTTAATACTGAATTAGGTTTAGGTAAGTTAAAAAGTTAAAAAATCAATTACATTTAAACCATTCCAGATCTGCAAACATGCCAAGTATTATTTACAACAGCTTACAAAATTGCTGTATTTATAGCATACCAGATTTGAGGTTATCTCTCCCACATATTCAAAGAGCTATCGTGCATGTTAGAACATCTTCATATATCTACTAGCCCTAAGATGGAATATTAAAAGCATATATTAAAAAATTCCTTCCATATTCAATTATTATTCAAATACATATTTGCATAAGCATTTAATGTTTGTATAACATAAGCTTTACTGTCTTCAAAATGCATATTTCAATTCATGTGGGTCAGACACTAATAAAACTAAAAATAAATATAATGTATACACCAAATAGCATTATTGTAAAATGATAGAGTATTGTTTTATAATTAACACAAGTTTTAAACTTTATATATACCTTCATATGAAGATATCATATTTTCGAATATCACTCTATAACACTTTCTTTCAGAAACACTATTAGTTATACCAGATATGCAATATAGAAGCATAGTGTGGACCTTGTTAACAAGCTCATGGGTAAAGGTGAATTCATCCCTTTTACCTACATTCCCTTAATACATATAAGAGAGTAGGTCCTAGACTAACACATTTATATTTTAAAAGTAACTTGCAATTGCCCAGTGCATGAGCCATATGGCTGTGTGAAGAATGGACTGGGCTGCTGTCTTATGAAGTGAGACTGATAAGGTACCAGAAATTTCAACTTCTATATCAGGTAGCCTGTTATTTCTAAAAATCTTTCTTGTCTTTCTTATGTAAATATATTTTGCTTTTTTTTTTTTTTTTTTTGGATGATTGTTCTGTTAAAGTCGTGTGCTGAATATTTGGCTATCCAATTTTCCCTTTCACCCCCCTTGCCATCCTTATCTAGTTCCTTAGCTACCAGTATCAGTTTCTTTTTTTCTTTTTCTTTTTTATTGAGATATAATTGACATATAGCATTGTGTAAATTTAATATCAGTTTCTGGGTTGTGTTTAATCCCATCCTTACTAGCTGTATCTGAAAAAGTGGATTTAAATGACCATCCCAGAAAATTTAATGTGATATAATACTGTCAACTGATTTATAGACCTTATTTATATTTTGCCAACTGATCCACTAATGTTTTTTTCCTGGTTTAGGATCCAATCCAGGATCACACCTTTTGTCTCCTTGTTTCTAAAACCTTCTTTAATTGGGGGCAGTTCCTCAGTTTCTTTGTCCTTCACGATGCTGATATTTTTTAATTGTACTGATTCCTTATTTTGTAGAATGTTCCTCATTTGCAACCCATTCATTTTTAAGCTTAAGCAACCAAGCGCAGTGATTCCCTGAGGTCTCACAGAAATTAGTGGCAGAGCACCTTGTACGCAAATAAAAGACTGCTGACTGTATATAAATAAATAAGTAAAGAGATAAAAAATAAATGACCATCCCAAATCTTTCTCCCTCAATTAGAATAAGCAGGAGATTCCTGAGTTGAGCACACAGCTACAGATGTGTGCTCATTTTTATTTTTTACATATTTCTCTCTTAGAGAAAATATCATATCACTTCCTACGATATAACCTCTGAAGTTAACTCATAAGTGAAACTAGCACTGTGGTCTGGATTTTAAAATACAGAATTCACTTTAGGTAATCTCTCAAAATCCTCAATAATTAACCTCATTTATTTTTACCATGTGTTATAGCAACTACTATAAAATTCTTGAATCTCCCAAGGGGTAACACAGCCTTAAGGGCTTAGGCGCTGGCTCTGCGATGGTTTGGATTGTAATCCCCGTTTTGCTACTTATCAGCTTTACATCCTGAAAGAATTCACTTAATTTCTCTAAGTCCAGTTTCCTCATCTGTAAAACAGGATTGTCAGTTCTTATTAAATATGGTTGTTACAAGAATAAAATGAGATAATGCATGGAAAGCACTTACGACCTTGTGTGGCATATAGGTAGCTCTCAAAAAATGTTAACTTAAAGTTCTGCCATTTTTCCATGAATTATGATAGCAACTATTTTTCCAAAGATATTAAGTGGGTATGAAACTTAAAAGGAAACCTGGAAACTCCCATGTTCTCCTATCATGCTTGCAAATGTGTTTGTGTAATTTGGCATTAAAGTTCCCAACTTTCATCCCACAATGTAAGTTTTTTCCACGCACAAGTAGATAAGATAAGATCCCATGCTGCAGGAATAATAATACATTATTTTCTCTGTACTTCCAGTTTGTTGAGCACTGCAACATGAGCTGCCAAAATGAAATCCTAACCAAAAGAATACACTTGCTTTATTGGACATGGAAATTGTTAAAAAATAATAATAAAGGCCAAGTGAAAAACAAATGCTTTTTATATTAGAATATTCAATTTGGGGTTACTAAATGTGTTTCACAAAAGTCTTGGAACTGAGATTAATATTTAGAAACAGTTTTGAGGGTAAGTCAACCTAAAGTTACTTCTGAAAGCTTATTTGGATATTGTAAGAGCCAAAAGACTTTATACACATAAAGAACTGTAGCTTTAAATTATAACTGCTGTGCTTTTTCAAAGTATTCAAAAGAGTAAATTGTTATAGTATGGTAAAATCACAGTTTAAAAGATGTTTCCAAATAATATTTAGGCTATTCCCTACACCTCATAAGATTTTCATTTGTACCTTCCAGAACAAGTGTAATCTCCATCTGCAGACACATGTACTTCTTTTAAACCACATGAAAGCAGACATGAATCACATTCACCACTGTATCCCCAAAGTCTAGCACAGTGTCTGGCATGGAGTAGGCAATGAGCATATATGTGTTAAATAAATGAAAGAAGCAGTTGATCTCTTCCTTTATCCTTCACCAGCCCACTTATATGATGTATGGTGATGAAGCAGCCAAAAATCTCCATATGTCACCTCTGTGTGCTATCATGAAGACTTTAAAAGCCTGTGTAGCCTTAAGACTACCAGAAACATAGGGAAACTTTGGATCAAAATAGAATGACCCCATGTCTGCTACAAAGATTCATATCCACAGAAAATAGGAGGAATGACTGAGTGGGTCAGGAACATTCTTGGTATTTCTGGGTATCTTTTTCCAAGAGTTTTCAGAATCACATTTTTCTCACCTCACTTGAGAATGTTGCAGAAAACCCCTGTATGTAGAGGGGCCATGAAATCATAAAAAGTTTGAAATCTGGAGTCAGGTGGGCTTGGGCATGAGCTCTAGTTTTATCACTTTCTAGACAAGAATTTCTTCAAAATTTAGGAAAAAAGGCAAATTTGATATGCTATTTTATTTGAAATAGTACACATTAAATTCTCTCTCCACATAGTATGTGTAAAATAAACATTAGCCATTACGATGATTATTCCTTAATACAGATTAAGATAGTTCCGTTCCCCCAACTGGGTGTCGTCTGCCAACGAATCCTGTTGGTACCTATTGGGAACTGAGTGAATGCCCATCAGTAATTTGGGAAATTTTGTTAAGTTTCACTCTCCCTATATCCCCGTTGGTCTCAGTGGAGAAAGTTTTATAATAAGAAAGTTTTATAAGAAAGTTTTATAAGTTTTATAATAAGAAAGTTTTTTATAATAAGAAAGTTTTATAATAAGAAAATATTTTAATGTGATTCTTTCTTTATACTTCCCCTTTGTCTCCTTCTGTTAATTGTTGACTTTTATCTAGAAGACAAAGCACAAAATTGAACTTAGCAGAAATTAAGTACATATTTAAATACTCATCCTGTCTTTACAACCACCATAGTCCTAAAACATTCACAGCACAAATGTTTTCCTAAGTAAACACATACCCGGATTCAAACGGGGTAGGAGAGCAGTGTCGAAGTGGTAAAATATGCAAGCCACTTAGAGAAAAGTAGAAATGTAAAGGGTATTGCTGTCTTGGCCAAGAAAGAATGTGAAGTTCAATTGTAATAGTGCATGCATGCATATTTTGGAATGTCAAACAACAGGAAAAAAATCTTGATTATAAAATGATGAGAGAAAAAGATATCTTCCTATCCTTGGAACTTCAAAAAAATCCGTTTTTCAGGCACTCTTCAATAAAATTCTTGTATTGCATTACTCTAATAAAGGGTTCTCTTTTTGAACGTTACTATGTAACTTACTATTTTAAGTTTAAGTGAATAAGTACTATTTTACTTACTCATTCAAAAAGGGATGACTGCCAGGGACTGTGATAAGCATCAGTGTAAAGTAGGCATGCAACTTTGATTTCTCAGATATTGCATTTGAACCATTTGAAACAGGCACATATATCATCCACCCACCTAGGGAAAATTTGTAAATTCATATATTTTAAGAAAAATTATTATATTCTATAAATGGTATTTTATGATAAGGTTTAAAGCAATTAAATTATACAACTGTCTATAATGTTTTTAACTTCAAATCTGTAAAAAGGATTAAAATAATTACCATTGGAAGATAAATTATGCCTTATTGTTGCTAAAAATGAATGTGCATCAACTGGGAGAAGATTTTCAACTGGGGGAAACACTTTTGATATTTTGCTATTTGTAGATTTCTGTCATATAACTTCTACTATTAAAATCTGACTTTTTAATATATGTCAACTTCTCCAGCAATTATTTTATAAAGGACACAGAGAAATATGAACAGGGAAGAATCATGCTGTAGTGGAAAGAGCAATAAAGCCCTAAGGCTTGATGGAAGTCCTGGCTTTTCCTCCTACAGGACATCTTATCTTCAGGAATTTAATTAACCACTCAGAGTGTTAGAGTTCTTTTATGTAAATTTAGTATGTTAATATGTCATCAACCTAACAGGGATATTATGTAGTTCTAGTAAAGTGCACATAAATATTCTGAAAATAATTAACAGGCAGCATACATAAACCTATTTCTTAAAAGAGGTTAATTTTTTCAACTTACTTCAATCTTGCTTTCTAAAGGATCAGTGTTATGGGATCGTATCTAGTGCAGAGTCAGTTATCAGAAAGCCTGCTTTCAGGTCTATTCTTATTTCTCTCTATCAAATAGAGAAGTAACATACGTATGTGAAGAAAAGGCGGTATATCTTCTTTAACTACTAAACAAGGCTGTCATCTGTGTCAGTCATGTCATTTAGTAATATACATGTTACTTTATGTGTAGGATTAATTTTTTTACTTCATTTTCAAGGTCACTAAGGGAGCCTTGAGTGGCTGTTACTATATGCCTGGGTTAGTACAATTGGTATTCTGGACTCCAGCTGTAGACTACAATCTTGGGAGTGCCTGATGTTTCCAGATTTGTTTGTTTTCATAAAGTGTTTGCTTTCATAATGCCATCTCTAATTAAAATATAAACTCCCTTGTATGGTATGCCAGTTCCTTCCTCACATAAATTACTTTCTCTCTCTATTCCTCAGTGTGTACTCCCTGTTCCAGTCAAGATGGTCAACTAACACATGCCATCCAAATCATGTTCAGTTCCTTCCCCCTGTGCATGACATCTTACTCTCCCAGATCCAATCGCATCCAAAAAGCATTTATGGATAAATTCCAATTCAAAATATTCACTCTCTATCATGATCACATTTTTTTCTACCACACTAACTTACAGTCAAATTATCTTGTATATTGCCTGAACTGTATACGCCTCCTGTCTCTCCAAAAATATTGGAAGGTGATTAAACATAGAAAACGTATATTCTTTTAAATCTCCCTTAAATAGCCCATAGAAGTTGACTAGGCTCAAAGTAGAAGTCTAATAAATGTTTTTTAGATAGGTAAGAAATGAACAAATTAAAGGGAAAACATTAAAAAAAATCTGTTCTTCTGACTTACTTTCTTTTTTTGCCCAATTATTAAATATTTTTAATCAAGGAAAATAATCTACAGCCAGGACGCATAGGAAGTGAACAGTATCATTTGAAAATCAGTATTGTGGGTACAGGTGAGGAACGGCCATAATGGTAGAACAAGGGAACATGACATGAACACCATGACTTTAACCTCGTGCTCAAAATACTGAATGTTGGTCTAAGGGAGAAGTTGTGTCTTTCCAGCCAGTAGATCTGTAATTTGTATAGCCTCAACAACAGTTTTTTAAAAGGTAGAGGATAACTTATTGAGGGGACTAGGTTATGTCCTTTTGCCTTAATTCATACATATTCATTAAGTAAAATTCATTGTGCTTAATGATATCAAGACTAAACACCATAACAAAGAAATATTAATATGAAGATGGTTCCTTGTTTCAGGAATGATTAAGTACTCAGAATTGGTATGATAACAACTACTTGTACTTTGTTGAAGTGGAAAACTCAGTGTGAAAATAAATCGTGATATAATGTATTAGTAGCTCAGTGACCTGATAAATAGGTGTTATAAGGTTATTGTCTTCCTACACATAGAAAACTTATTCTCTGGAGCTTCTGACTTATTAAACTCTAAATGAATTTGGGCAATACGACGTTCTATAAATTTTCTAAGAGAAATAAATGAGATTCTTTAATAACTTGAAAATCACATGTAAATTTGTGATAGAGAACCTAAGTATTGGGTTGGCCAAAAAATTCGTTCGGGTTTTCCCATAACATCGTACCAAAAACCCGAACGAACTTTTTGGCCAATCCAATATTGTAAGGAATTAGAAAGGTAGCTAGGTTATGCTTTATGAATAAAAGAAAATATTGAGGTGTAGATGAAGAAACATAATGCTACCCCTTAAGTACTAGTTAATAAGCTGTTAACAAAGGTGGATGAAAAGTCTGATAATGTTAATCAACATGGAATTGATTAGAAGTTAAAAAAGAAAGAATGGGCCAACATAAAACATGATTTCATTTCATGGCTGACAGACAATGTGTCTGTAAACATGACAAATGCAGCGTAACATTACTCAGGCACAAGAAAAGTACATCATGGAGTTATTTTATGAGTTAACCTGAGATAACAATACTCATGTTCTTAAAAATACAGGATATCACAGCAGTTATAGTATTTTCATTTCATGTTCACTTATTTAAACAGATGATATCAGGTTAGAAGACCTATGTAATATGTAAAGAATATGGAGTAAATACGTATACTGATGTATAAAGCATTTAACACTGAAATATATGGGAAGCTAATATCAACTATATGGTAACACTCACATTCTTTGAATGACTCCATTACTTTAAATTATACTTAGTGTAATCAACACAGTCCTCATACAAAGGGCAAAACCAAGATACTTCATTTTCAGCCTCCTAGAATTTTTCATTCTTTTTAACAGCAACCATAACTGAGCAACATCTTCTTGTAATAATGGATTGGTCTTTAATGGAAAACATCATGATATAAACAAATATTTGACTACCATTTGGAAGAAAGTAGTATCATCATGGATTCCCGATACTAATTTGAGACCAGCTTCTGCCACCAGCAAGCTTTTTTTGCCTCAGATAATTTATGTGGCTTTGCTACGGTCTGAATGTTTCTGCCCCCCACCCACCTAAAATTCATACGTTGAAATCTTCACGTCCAAAGATGATGGCATTCGTAGATGGAGCCTTTGATAGATAGTTAAGTCATGAGCGTGAACCATCATGAATGGGATTAGCGCCTTATAAAAAGAGGCTCCAGAGAGACCCCCTAGCTCTTTCCGCCATGTAAGGACACAAGAAGAAGGCACTAGCTACGAACCAGAAAGAAGGCTCTCACCAGAAGACAACCATGCTGACGCCTTGATCCCGGACTTCAAGCCTCCAAAACGGTGAGCAATAAATTTCTGTTATTTATAAGTTACACAGTTGGTAGCATTTTGTTATAGCGGTTCAAGACCTCTCTAGGTTTTACTGTCCTTTCCTTTAAAACATGAAAGCTCGAACTATTGCAACTTTAAGGTCTTTTCTAAGTATAATATTAACAATAAGAGTGCTAACCTTTATTTTTAGATTTTACCCCCATATTCATAATATATACTAAGTATAGTATTGAGTTTGATTTTGCAAAAATGATTCAGAGTGATTTAAACAATCAGGTTTACTCAAGAAAAACCAAGAGTATCACAGACATAATCATTCCAGAATTCCAAGACAGGTAGGAACAAAGGCCCATGAAAAGTTTCAATACAGATGTATAAAATATGAAAAGCTGCTATTCAACTTAACTGCTTTTCTTTAAAATTTTAAAAAGTGAAAACATTTTACTTCACCAAATGCTTTAAACTTAAAGCTACAGAGACATGACACTGATATAACAAGATATCTATACTACTTGCATTTTGAAAATATTTTTGTTTTTCTTGCAAAGAAAGACTATAGGATGCAAAGTCAAAATATAGCAATTCATTTTTATAATTACTATTGTCAGCAAAATCTCTAATCATGAAATGGTTGGACATTTGTAGAAAAGAAGATGAAGGTGCATCTTGAAATAGCTAGGCTGCTTTGGTTGAAACATACCATAAATATAAACAAGAATGTTAGAGAAATTTGTAATAAATTTATTTATGGCAAGGGAATATATTTATTTGTTTGACATTATTAAATGTCACAACATAAACGTGTAATTGAAATGAACAATAGAATTTAGTAATGCAGCAGTGTCAGTTATTAGAAAATCTAGTTACCAGAAAATGATATGCTCAAACGTGGTATATTTCTGTTAGAGGACATTAAGCAATTGTGAAATGAATAAGAGAAAGAAAATTATTAATCTAAGTAATTGGAGTTTCATTCCTTAAAAAGTTAGACATAATATCTAACATGATTTATCATTTTTGTCAATCTGAGAAACCGTTAGCAAAATGATCAGGACTATATTTTAAAAATGGATTATATTTGTTCACAGTATTTATCAATTATACTGTTATAAGTAAATAATATTCTGATATTATCATAAATAGCAATATAGTAATAACGTTATACACATTAATGTTTTCACCATAGCTTATTTGGCGAAATATAAAGAAGAGGAAAATCAAGAAGGGCTTAGACAATGCAAAATATGTATAAAAATTTCAACATTAATTAAATTTACTTAAGTTCAGATGAGCAACTATTTTACAAGCTTTTTGTTATATAATTAATAGTTATTGCAAATCTCCACTTTCTCTGAAAGTGCAGAATTTCTTTGGAAGCTTTAGAATTTCAAGAATGAAAGGAAATTTAGGTTTAAATATTTTTTCTTAAGGGGATAGTTTTACATTATTAAAGAACTACTTTGTAGCAATTGTCATTTAATTGATTTGTATAAACAATATATTAAATTACTTTAAAAAGTATTCAACATAATATACAATAATTTTCTATATAATAATTCATATTTGTGGAAAAACTGCTGAACTATAATATGAGCAAAGAGAATTAAAAAATTGTTTTTTATAAAGAGCTGTCCTAAGTTTGGATGCACAGCTAACTAAAGTGTATGCTCTATGAGTCATAGGTATGAAACATACATCAAGTGATATGTTTTCCTGGAAGGGAGAGAGAGAGGGAGGGAGGGAGGGAGGGAGGGGAAGAGAGCCAGAATGAAGGAGTATTTCCTATGGTGGTAATGCTGATAGTTTTAAATTCATTCAGTTATTACTTATAGAGCATCTGCAATGTGACAGATGCTCTTCTAGGTGTTGGGGATCAAACATAGAAACAAATAGATATGTTCCTGCTCCCAATGGAGCTTACATTCTATTAAGGATGGATGGGTACAGAGTGACAGAGAGTAGTCAATACACATATCACACAGGCCATGACAAGGGCTACAGAAAAAAAAATATGAAAAAGAGAAGAATGGAGAATGCCCCTGGTTGAGGTTTGCAGTTTTAAAGAGGATGCTTACAGAAGGCCTCAAAGAAAAGTTAAACTGAAGCAAAGATCTGGAAAAGGTCAAAATTCGGTGAATGAAACACACAGAATTTTAGCTGTGGAGGTGGCAAAAAGTGATGGTCGGATTCTGCATGCGACCTGAAACGGAGCTAACACCATTAACGGAGAGACTAGGTACGGAATGTGAGAGAGGGTGCTCAAGAGGAGGCTTGATGGGAGACCCAGATTTGGGTGTTGAATACGTTAAATTTGCCTACTGGACATCCAGCTGGCAACACTGAGAAGACAAGAGCGAATTAAAGTCAGAAGGTGAGGGGAGCAGTCAGGGGTAGAAGTACACCTTTAAAGTCTCCAGCATGTACATGGCATTTATGAGAGATGATATCGCCAAGGGCGGGAGTGCAGGTAGAGGAAAGGACAGGTGCACGCACTGATCCCAGGCATGTTCCATGTTCAAAAGTCAGGGAGATGAGGCAGAATCACCAACTAAGACTAGGAAAAAGCTGCTAGTGAGAGGGGAGGAAAAGCAAAGTGTGTGGGGCTCTGAATCCACGTGTGATCCTTAGAGGAAGATGAGTGATCAAGAGAGCCACTGTGTTAAATATGGCAACAAGTGAGATCTGAGAATTAACTATTAGATGTAAATGGTACTAAGAGTTAGGCAACACATAAAAATATCAACTGTAATCCAAACAGATATTTATTTATATGCTTTTAATAATGAAAATATCATTTTTACCTCAGCAAATGCTTTAAATCTAAGGCTTAAAGCCACCTGAAATCAATGTAACAAGACAATATTTCTGCCGAAATTTCCCACAGAGTCTGTAGATGACTGCTGTTTTTTAAGAATAAAGCTTTTAAGTATATTGTGAAAACATTTCTAAGAAAGTGAGTTAATATTTATTATACCTTATTTAAGCTAACCTAAGATGCTAATATATTATCCTGTACATCCTCATGTTAGGTCTCACCAAGAAAAAAATGTCGCCAAACTATGATATACCATTGTTTGTAAGATCCATCCTATTTTCACAGATGTTAAAACAGGAAAAAATACTCATCTTTGAATTCAGGAAATGCTACAGAATCATCCCCTTTTTGCGGCTAGACTAAGACACACATTCTATTTCTTTATCAAAAAATAAGACAGTAAACACTGTAACTTATAGTACTTTTGCAGAATAAGCAATTATTCCCACAATGGAATAATAATAACAAACACACTTAATCACTACCTTTTTTTCCTCCCGGGGTAAAGGTCAAAGCCACAGAGTTAAACTCTCTGTGTACGCTGAAATTATTGAGTACTTAAAATATTACTACATGCTACTATTAATGTGTCCTATAATTTTTAATGTATATATATGAAAAATATTTACTGATATATTAGTAAAATTAAATTTGTAAGATGATTTATAAGATAACATTTCTAAAATATAATATTTGTTAACATAAGGAGACAAATATTCTATTTTATCTGATTTAAGATAATAATTGAACCACAACTGTGGATGGCTATTAATTAATTTATTCATTCAAGAGAATATTTACTGAGCACCTTCTAAATGTCAAAGTGTCAAGCACCTTTCCAGGCACTGCACATACTGAGTGAACACAGAAAAAAGAATCTTTTCAAGCAGCTTGTATTTTAGAAAAAGGAACAGAAACCAAACACAAAGGAAATATAATGTGTCAGAATGTGGAAACTGCTACGGAATAAAACGGACAAGATTAAAAGGTGGGATGGGGAAGCTGCCATCTAAATAGGACAACTTACTTAAGTGACATTAAGTATGCTTACTGTGAATATTTCAAACATTTCTACTCTTTAAACAGTTACTGCATTCAAAGCAATGACAATTCTCATTTGGAGCTTTGTACTTACTGGGCATAGAGGGTTACAAAAATGTCTTGTTTCCTCCACCTTAAATAGAAGGAGAATGATTTTCTTTCTGAAGTGTAAAGCAATAGCCTCTGACCTCTCTTTTTTACCTGGTATTCTTCCTCTCTAGACATACCAGGTACGATAGTAAAAATGTCCAAATGTATTTTCATGATGTGGTTACAAACTGTTAACATCTCAGTTGACATGAAAACTGAAGAAAGAAGTTCAAAACAAGTTTTTGAACAATATAACAGAATTGCTTCTTTTTGAAATCCAAATCAGAGTAAAAATATAATCAGCCTACTCATATTCAATCAATCTTGAGATGAGTAATATTGTGACTTCTTGTACTTGTAATTCTTACCATAGTTACATGTTCTCTGAACATAAGAACTAATTAAATTGAATGATATTATATGATACTATATATTATATATTGGGCTAAAATAAACACATAGAATCAATGGAAATGAACCAATGTGTTTAAGATGGCTGTTCTTAAATTTTAGAGGGTGATATTTGGTCATCTAAGAGAAATCAGCTTAACATCAAGCTTTAATTTTTAAGTTCAATATGATTTTCTATAATGCATATTAATTTATTAAATAAGACTTCTGCATTTTCTCCCCTTCCTCAAATAGGGAGAACTTTTTAATGTGACAGAGTAAAAATGCACAATATTAGAAATCACATAACTTAAGGTCTGGTTTCAGCTCTGCCAATAAATCTCAGTGTGACTGTTGGCAAATTATTCTATCTTTGTGAATTGCGGTTTCCTCATCTTTAAATGAAGGGATTAGTGAAGATGGTCTTTAAGGTGTCTTACTGTTCTAATGTGTACAAGATCACTTACATTATAAGAAAAAAGTTGAGACATTCTTCATCATGATGTTATTCCAAACATCAGCACACACAATTCAGTCCTACCTGTTAGAGTTCTTCTTATTTATTATTTCCTGACTCTGTCATATGTCATTTACTCTGTATAATCTATAGTATGCAACTTGCAAGACATGAACACATTATTAACAGTTTCTGATTACCACAGAGTCCTTATTAAGAGAATAAGGACTACTTAATCCAAATTTCTAGAAGTTTTTGTGAGGGAATGGCTTCATGATGAATGAATGAATGAATACATAATATGACAAGTGATGGGAGTGAAAGGAGTTTGAAATACTGTTTTATTAGAGCAATATTCTCTGTTTTGTTACCCTAAAACTTCAAAATGCATTTAGAATTCTCAAAAGAAGAAAAATCTGCTTTAATCTTCTTATTGTAGCGAGACTTGATATTTCTTAGCAAAGTTCCAGTGTTGTTTTTGTACCAACTAGTTTATTATCAAGAAAAACAAATTTAGTATCATTAAAACAACCTATGGGGGCTTCCCTGGTGGCGCAGTGGTTGAGAGTCCGCCTGCTGATGCAGGGGACACGGGTTCGTGCCCTGGTCCAGGAAGATCCCACATGCCGCGGAGCGGCTGGGCCCGTGAGCCATGGCCACTGAGCCTGCGCGTCCGGAGCCTGTGCTCCACAACGGGAGAGGCCACAACAGTGAGAGGGCGGCGTACCACACAAAAAAACAAAAACAAAAAAAACAAGCTATGGGATTCCACACCACAAAACAAAGACATAACCCAATGCACTGACTAAAATCTAGCGGTTCTTTACATTCTTTCACAATATACAATATTTTAGTGTAAACGTCAAAGTAAATTTTACCACTGGTTAATTATTTTATTAATAATAGATTGTAATTATTACAGAAGTAGTATATTTGCACTCTACACAGTTAAACCACAGACAAGCAAAAAGAAGAAAATAAAAACATCAAATTTCTATTCACACTCCACTCAGAGATTACCACTGTTAAAATCTTGCTTATCTTTCCATATTCTTCCATATATATTTTCTTATCACAGGATCATATCAAATATTCTATTTTGTATATTTATAAGTTAATTACCTCTATTTTGCCTGTCAATAAATTTTCATTTTATTTAATATCCAGTCCATATTAAATTTTTCACGATTGTCCCCAAATTGTTCTTTACAATTGGTTTGTCCAAATCAGGATCCAATTCAGTGTGACATATTGTACCTAGTTGTGTTGCTCTCATTTTTAATCTAACATACAAATCATCCCTTTTTTTCATGACATTAACTTATTGACAATAGATAGAGATAGGTTCAAGTTATCCTTTTAAAAATGCTTTAACCTCTTCATAAACTTCAGTGTTTTCAAGAGTTATTATTTGAAAACCACGTGTTAACTAACTGCACAGGATGCCTATTTCCCAAAGCTTTTGTTGGAATTCAGAGAAAATTAAACACTGTGTTATCAGGGATTCTGAGCTAATTTTAAAAAGACTGAGTGTTCTCCTGATTCTTCTCCAGTGGGAGCAGGACATGATGCATGCCTCCCGGACAGAGGAGCACTGGCCCTCATGAATGAGCATGAAGGTGTTCTAAGAACAATGTCTTAGCCATCACTTAAATAAACGTCCCTTCTTTGCGATCGCTATAGAGAAATTTCCCCTCCTGTATACTTTCACCCATTACAATGAAATCTAACTAAGACTGTATTCCTGTTGGACTGAGTAGTACCAGTTTACCTAAATTAATGTTTATTTAGTATCTAATAATGTTTTCTATTGAGAGAAGCAGGGCTCTGTTTTCTCAAGGTTTTTGCCAAGTCTCATAAATCTGCAAAAAGGCAGTCAGTGTAACTCCTACTAATAACCAAAGTGGCCACACACAGAATAAACAAGGGCCTAGTTTATAAAGTCGTCACTGAGAGACCCTATTGGGGTAAATTTGGGTTTCTCAGTATTAATTTATGATGTGTGCAATGCACTTTGCACTCACAAACAGAGAATAGGAAAAGAGTTAAAAAATGCATTTAAACAGAGCTTTAATACATTAATGTACTATTTAAATTTAACACCCACTTCCCCAAAAGAAAGAAAAGAAAAACAATGTGTTTCTGTGAATTATATGGAAGTTGGCAATGAATTTTAGTTGGTTTGGGTGTATAAGAATTTCTAAGCAATGAGATATCAATATCACTAAAAAACACAATTTGCTGGGTGTTTCTCCCCCAATTTTTAAATTATTCAATGGTTTACTTAAAGCTTAAGGAGTCATTTCTTTACCAACATAACAGATTTTTGAGCCAAAAACGCCTAGTAAAATGTTGAGAAAGTGGTTAGTTTCATCTACAACTTCAGTAGCAGCTAGAGTTACTTTCATATGAATTTTATTATTTTAAAAGTCAAAATTTATTTCAAGACATGAAATTACAACCTTATTTAAAACTCCACAATAAAAACTTTCTGAAGATGTTGTAATTTATTTATAAAAGACACAGACTACATCAGGGAATAAGGAATCTAACTGTCTCATGGTGGTCCTATTTTTATTTAATCGTTCTCCATGGTAATACAGCATTTTCCCAATTTGCATTTGCCATGGATCTCAGAGAACAGGATGTAGACAACTTTTAGAAAGAAGAATAAAGCCCTTTGATATTTGTTTGGTTTCAGAGATCCCAGAAAGAGATTTTTCATAAGAAAGGAAAGAGGGGCTGCCATTTCCTAGTGTCTGAAAACCCTGTCAATATTTTCTTTAATTTTATGGCTCCGTTCATTTTCTCACTAGAAAGATTCCCAGACAAGCAATATGATGTGAATGTAATAACCTTTTCTCTTTTTGGATGAGTGATAGTTTCTCAAAATAAATATAACCCATCTTATACATTTTTTTCCTGAATATCTGTCTCTTGAGCCATGAAGTGAAAAGATCTTCTCTGGGAATTCCAAATGCTAAGACATTGCCACCTTAATTAGGAAAAGTAACATCAAGAGGAAGTCTACCTCAAACAGTTTGCTAAAACTTTTCTTCTCTCTTCAATAACCCTGCCTCTCATACCTTTAACCATGAGGCAAAAATTACTTCCAATAAGAGCATCTTAAAATTTACAAGAATGATAATGGATACGCACTACATACCAATCATGATGCTACATGTAATTAGATATGGAAATGAGATGACATGGCACACTCATATACAGTCAGCTAGAGAAGTAAAATGATTATTAGAGTACCTGACATATAAGTTCTAAGGTAAATGTTCATAATTTTATTATCACAGTAATTCAAAATGATCAGAGATAAAAATAACATAAAAGTATGTTATTATATATAATAACATAAAAGTATGTAATATTATATTTAATATCACTTCTAAAATATATACTAGTCCTGTCCAATAGAAATATAATGCAAGACACACACTTTAAAAAATTTTTGTAGCCACGTAAGTAGAAAGTAACAGGTGAAACCAATTTTTTTTTTCTTTTTTTTTTTTGTGGTACGCGGGCCTCTCACTGTTGTGGCCTCTCCCGTTGCGGAGCACAGGCTCCGGACGCGCAGGCTCAGCGGCCATGGCTCACGGGCCCAGCCGCTCCACGGCATGTGGGATCTTCCCGGACCGGGGCACGAGCCCGTGTCCCCTGCATCAGCAGGCGGACTCTCAACCACTGCGCCACAAGGGAAGCCCGAAACCAATTTTTATATTCTATTTAATCCAATATATTAAAATACCATCATTTTAACATTTGATCAATAGATAAAGTACTAGTCAGACGCTTTATGCTTTTCATTCTAAGTCTTCTAAATCAGCTGCGCAATTTACACTTTCAGCATTTCTCTATTTGAATGTTAGATTTTCATTCAAAATACTTGGTCTGTATTCAGATTTCATAAAATTTACAATTGCAAAAGGAGACTGAATATACAATAGATGTTTCAGACAAACTTAAAAGTTTTCCAATAACTGTATCGAGTACCACTTTTAAAATTTAGATTAATTAAAATTACACAAAATAAAAGGTGAAATTAAAACTAGCTTTGAAACTTCTGTAAGATGCAGAAATCTGAACCTTTTATTCTTGTCCCCAGAGGTAGAAAACATCATACTTTGCTGTGAGACAGAGGGGAAGGGATTCCTGGCGTGGAGATATATTTTTCACCTCAGACTTGACGTGACAGAAAAATGCACACAATTTACAGAAACACCAGAATTTCTGTGAGGATCTTTAGCAAGATTTCCAAGCATTTATACAGAGACTTTTTTTTTAAGAGCTAGTCTGCAATATCCAACACTTTAAAGTGAGTCTAGAGCCCAAAATTAAACTGTGCTTGTTCTTATCGTCCTTATGCCCTTCACCACTACTTTGAAACATCTGATTAATATAAAGCAGATATTAATACCTCACAGAATTTGCTTAGGATTTACCATGGATTCTTACTTTAATGCCAATCCATTGATTAACATCCCAAAGATGGGCAAATTGTCACTACAAATCAATCTGGCTTTGGTGGCCACTGTACTTAACTAAGGAGAACAAATCAGTTTTGGAGGGAAATCCTGGAGCAGCTGGATAATATACACAGTTCTAGCTTGGCTTTTAGTAGTGTTTACTTTGGTTTATTTGTTTATAAGGCAAGGAGGAAAAATATAATCCTTGAAACCTATTTAGGAGTCTTCAAGACTCTGAATTGTTGAATATAAATGACAGTATCACTCTAACCTATCTTCTGAATTTTTAACCTCTTCCTGGAATGGTTCCATTTAAGTATAGGAATCATGAGGATAGAGACTTTTACTATTTATCCTTTATTTTATTCTGGCATAATGCTTAGTATATAATACATGTTCAACTTATTATGGAGAATGAAAGAAACCATGAGCAAGTGAATGATGAAGCCAAATATAAACTGTGAAGTATTGACATAGATGTGATGATCTAAACAACATATTATTGTTTTTGGAGGGGATAGAAAAAAGTACATTTCTTAAATCAGATAATAATATAATCAGAAGATATTGATATATTTTATGCTGTTGTTGTTATTTAATTTTTAGTTCTAAAGGTATTTAAGAACTGAATGACAAGTTAAGAAACTGCATTTCTCCCCCACCATTTTACAGACACTTTTAAACTCAATCTATCCAAAATATCAGAAAAACTTGGCATTGCAAAAACTACCTTGGCTACCTTGCTGGACACTTAGAGTACTGAAAATACAACTCATAGGAAAGAACTCGAATAAAAGGAACAGGAAATTATCATGACTCAACCTTCACACTAAGCAAGATAATACAGTGTGTTTAATAATAAAAAATCATAAAATATCTGCTAGAGAGAAGGACCTATACTGGGGAGACTATACTACAAAGCTACATGAATCAAGACAGTATGGTACTGGCACAAAAACAGAAATATAGATCAATGGTACAGGATAGAAAGCCCAGAGGTAAACCCATGTACCTATGGTCACCTAATATATGACAAAGGAGATAAGAATATACAGGGGAGAAAAGACAGTCTCTTCAATAAGTGGTGCTGGGAAAAGTGGACAGCTACATGTAAAAGAGTGAAATTAGAACACTCCATAACACCATACACACAAATAAACTCAAAATAGATTAAAGATCAAAATGTAAGGGCAGACACTATCAAACTCTTAGAGGAAAACACAAGAAAAACACTCTTTGACATAAACCACAGCAAGACCTTTTTTTGACCCACCTCCTAGAGTAATGAAAATAGAAACAAAAATAAACAAATGGGACCTAATGAAACTTAAAAGCTTTTGCACAGCAAAGGAACACCATAAATAAGAGGAAACGACAACCCTCAGAATGGGAGAAAATATTTGCAATGAAGCAACAGACAAAGGATTAATCTCCAAAATATACAGACAGCTCATGGAGCTAAATATCAAAAAAACAACCTGGGCTTCCCTGGTGGTGCAGTGGTTAAGAATCTGCCTGACAATGCAGGGGACACAGGTTCGAGCCCTGGTCTGGGAAGATCCCACATGACTCGGAGCAAATAAGCCCATGAGCCACAACTACTGAGCCTGTGCATCTGGAGCCTGTGCTCCACAACGGGAGAGGCTGTGACAGTGAGAGGCCCGTGCACCATGATGAAGAGTGGCCCCGTTCACCGCAACTGGAGAAAGCCCTCACACAGAAATGAAGGCCCAACACAGCCAAAAATAAATTAATTAATTAAAAAAAAAAAAACAGGGCTTCCCTGGTGGCGAAGTGGTTGAGAGTCCGCCTGCCGATGCAGGGGACACGAGTTCGTGCCCCGGTCTGGGAAGATTCCACATGCCGCAGAGCACTGGGCCCGTGAGCCATGGCCACTGAGCCTGCGCGTCCAGAGCCTGTGCTCCACAACGGGAGAGGCCACAACAGTGGGAGGCCCGCATACCACAAAACAAACAAAAGAACAAAAAAACCCAACCCAATAAAAAAATAGGTGGAAAACTTTAATAGACATTTCTCCAAATTATACAGACAGCTCATGGAGCTAAATATCAAAGAAACAAACAACCCAATCAAAAAATAGGTGGAAGACTTTAATAGACATTTATCCAAAGGAGACATACAGATGGCCAAGAGTCACAAGAAAAGATGCTCAACATCACAAATTATTAGAGAAATGCAAATCAAAACTACAATGAGATATCACCTCACACCAGTCAGAATGGCCACCATTAAAAAATCTACAGTAAATGCTGGAGAGGGTGTGGAGAAAAGGGAACCCTCTTGCACTGTTGGTGAGAATGTAAATTGATACAGCCACTGTGGAGGACAGTATGGACGTTCCTTAAAAAACTAAAAATAGAACTACCATATGACCCAGCAATCCCACTACTGGGCATATACACTGAGAAAACCATAATTCAAAATGACACATGTACCCCAATGTTCATTGCAGCACTATTTACAACAGCCAGGACATGGAAACAACCTAAATATTCAATGACAGATGAATGGATAAAGAAGACGTGGTACATATGTACAATGGAATATTACTGAGCCAAAAAAAGGAATGAAATTAGGTCATTTGTAGAGATGTTGATGGACCTAGAGTCTGTCATACAGAGTGAAGTAAGTCAGAAAGAGAAAAACAAATATCATATATTAATGCATATATGTGGAATCTAGAAAAATGGTACAGATGAACCTGTCTCCAGGGCAGGAATAGAAACGTAGACATAGAGAATGGACATGTGGACATGGTGGGGGGAATGGGGAGGGTGGGACGAATTGGGAGATTAGGGTTGACATATATACACTGCCATGTGTAAAACAGATAGTGGGAACCTGCCATATAGCACAGGGAGCTCAGCTCAGTGCTCTGTGATGACCTAGAGGGGTGGGATGGGGAGGGGTGGGAGGGAGGTCACAGAGGGAGGGCATATGGGGCTATATGTATGCATATAGCTGATTCACTTCGTTGTACAGCAGAAACTAACACAACATTGTAAAGCAATTATACTCCAATTAAAAAAACTTATTTTCGATGACTCAAATACAAAACTTAAAGAGAGACTCAAAACATATACACATAAAGAAAAACTTATTGGTATAAAAGGACAATTCAATACACCTTATATTTGTATAGTATTTTATCATTTTGCAATATATATATGTACACACACAAGACATCACATTTCACACATACTATTTTTAAATCCTTTACTTAATTTTGCATTTAAGATAACATGTCATTGTATTTATAAAAAGAAATTAGTCATATTTTCAAAAGAAAAAATAGCATAGTGGCTGGTTTCATAGATAAAAGAAATGGAGGAGTGGCAAGAACCAGTCTCTTCACGTGTTGTACATTTGTGTATGTGTATATATAAATATATATAATATATATGTGCATATATACATATATATTTGCACAGCAAAATCTCCAGATACTTTTGATATCATGGCAGCAGACTTTTGAAGCAGGCTAAAAAAGTGTGCTGCAAATCAGTATGGGTGCTCAGAGGGGTAGCAAATTTAACATGCATACTGCAAGGAAAGAGCCTCAGGAATAGAAAGTCCAGAAGAAGGCACTTTGGTATAGCAATTAGGATGAAGTGAGTGAACTAGGCAAACATTTTCATTCCTTCAGGGAAGGGGTTTATTATGTTGTGTGCCACAATTTAAACATTATTCACTCACAGTAGTAGGCACAGGGGTAGAGTTTCTGTCCATCTTTCTAATCATCCTTATTTCTAACTACCTGTAAATATGCCTACAGACCTGTGACTAGCTATCTGGCTAGAAACAATTCAATACCAATCATGAAAAATATAACACCACAATCCATTTACAGGCAACATCCAAAAACACACATGCACACACACACACACGTGTATGTACATATACATATACACACTTATATTTCTAACACTTAGGTGATAGGATTTTATGAATTTAAAAATATCAAATTATTGGGCTTCCCTGGTGGCACAGTGGTTGAGAGTCTGCCTGCTGATGCAGGGGACACGGGTTCGTGCCCCGGTCCGGGAAGATCCCACATGCCACGGAGCAGCTGGGTCCGTGAGCCATGGCCTCTGAGCCTGCGCGTCCGGAGCCTGTGCTCCGCAAGGGGAGAGCCCACAAAAGTGAGAGGCCCGTGTACCGCAAAAAAAAAAAAAAAAATCAAATTATTTTTTTTGTAGTACCATATTATTTACATATTATTATTTTCTCCTAATGTTTCACTTACTAGATATTGCCCATCACAACATAGGCTAAGTTATTGCTTTCTGCTCTTGTAGTTGGATACGAAACAACCAGAGTCAATCTTGCACATACAACATAGGTGAAATGCCCTTCCCGTTACCTCCATACAGCCTTCATTCATATGACCAACTCCCTGCTACTTCTCCCTTTGGATTTTTAAGAGTTTTTTAGCTGAGAGAATTCACAAGATCCCAGATCAACCAGCCTGCCCAGCAACAGTTCTGGGCTTCATTCCTTCAAACACCGGTTGTCTAGTAGATGAGAAATGATTTCAATCAGTGAGTAAAATTTAAACCAGTTATCCCTGTTATGAAAGTCAGCTAATTTGTTACCACAGCCAGAGATTATGATGACTTTATCTATTTAAAGGTATGGAAACTTTATTAACAAAGTAGGTGGTAGGGAAATTAAGATTAAAAATGAACAGATGAGAAAAAAATAAACGACTCAAAATTTTAATTCAAAATCATAAGAATGTCAGTGACAGGAATGAGGTATCCCCACGAATGATCAATATTACTTAGCCCTGCCTGAGATATGTAAGAAGAGCTCTACATTATTATATTTTCTGTTTTACTTTTCACTTAAAAATTGATTTATATTCTTAATGATTCACTTTAACATAACTTGCTTTAGTTTTTGGTTCTGAGCCTTCAGTTGGGGACACTGATGGTTCTCATAGTTTATTGTTCAGGAAATGAATAACATCATCTAGTTTAAAAATTCTCATATTTGGTTTCTTCTAATAATCCAGATAAGATCCACTGAGTTCCTTAGCTGAGAGTAAATACACATTTCTATAATATATTTGTTTTTAAAAGGAAACAATGTTTATAGAGTTAACTGGGTTACTGAAATGCAAAATTAGATAAAATGGAAAATTAGTTAAAATCCCCTGACTTACAGCACCCCAGGGTTTATTTGCAGTTAGGATATACACATGAGAAGATAGAAAGTCTCCTCTCGTACATCTCATGGACTGTTGAAAAAAAGTAGTTGGAAAAACGTATAGTTGGAAACTTTGAAAAACAGTCCAACTCTTAAAATGCCATGTCAAAATTGAAAATGTCCTAATAGACAGTGATAATATTATTTTCTTAAAATATACAACTAACATTTGTGTCAAACAACCACTGTGTATGCTAACATCAAATTTCCAAAGCCACAGAAAATTATACTGTGAATCCTGATAAATATTTGCAATAACTAGACTGAGAAAACTAGAAAACACTGAGATTAAAGAATAAGACATGTTAAAGAATAAAGAATACTTGCTTTACAGTGCTTTCCATTTACTTTCACTCTGGCAGAGGCTTTTTGACTTCTCAGTTTTAAGATTCAGGGTCTATGATTCACTTTAGCAACTAATAGTTTACATGATTCCAAGACCGTGTGCCAAGGCACCCTGGAGTGCTAAGTGAACTCACAGGGCATGCTGTGGGATATTTTAAAATGTCAAGGTAAACACAACTGTATTCAACATCTGTCAGACACAGATGTTGTATCGTTACAAATTATTAGTCAAGGTATTTCACAGTTTCAACATTAGAGAGTGCAACATTCCTTTCAATGGCATCATAGCTGTGCCAAGCTGGGTTTTCATCAGGTCATGAGATCAAAAGCGAGTACCTCCTGAAAATGCATGTGGAACAGGTAACAAAGATGGCAGTGTTCGATCTGTTTCCAAGGTTTGAGAAGTTGTGCAGTGCCCAACGTACACTCACACACCCACCAAGAAGTAATTGCGGTTATTTAAGAATAAAATAAAAATACTAATTTTATTTTTTCTTTCAATTTAGGCTGTCAGGACATAAATACTTATTAAGTTGTTCAGCTGGAACTAATAAGCTGTTTGGCGACAACTATTTATTAAAGAGAATTCTTGGTTTTTGTTTATTTGTTGGCCTAGTGGTACCATGGAAATGTTACTGAGCTAAGGTACTGAAAAGCTTTGGAAATTTCCATTCTAAGTGCTTTTCTAGGAAATTTAAAAATGTATCAATGCAAGTAGCATCACCCACCAAATCATATCTGCAGGAGAATTTGCTAATGCAACATACTAATCAATTTACTGCTTGACTCTTCAAGCTTCATTTTAATATCTCCTTCACTCTTCTGTCTTTTCCAGCTCTTCCAGATTTATAGCCAGAAGACTACAGTCACTGAAACTTTTCTATGTTTCTGTCTTCCTAGTTTATGTCTAAGTTCACCAAGTAGGTAGAAGCCTGGTATAACAACATCTTCATTGTGATACCAAAATCAAGCCCCGCTGGAGACAGTCCAAAGCTGAATTTCTTCACACTGACTTCCCTGTGTGTTATTTTTTTGTTTCCTGTGAGTTTCTTTCATTGTAAATGTGGGAAAAACAAAATAATATTTCAAAACAGTGTTTCTAGAGTTTTGTGTTTTTTTCTTAAACACCTTGATTGGAGTATAATTGCTTTACAATGTTCTAGAGTTTTAAAAATAATTTAACCTAGTTATAATATTTAAATGCTTAATATCACCTTGAACTTTCTTCAAATGCTAAGCAATATAAAAAATAGCACTGTTGGGACTTGGCTGGTGGTCCAGTGGTTAAGACTCCATGCTCCCAATGCAGGGGGCCTGGGTTCAATCCCTGGTCTGGGAACTAGATCCCGCATGCTGCAACTAAAGGAACCCGCATGCCACAACGCAGATCCCTCACGTGGCAACAAAGATTCCTCATGCCACAACTAAGACCAGGTGCAGCCAAATAAATAAATAAATATTTTTTAAAAATAAAAAATAAATAGCACTGCTGCAATGAACATTGGGGTGCACGTATCCTTTCGAACCATGTTTTTCTCCAGATACATGCCAAGGAGTGGGATTGCTGTATCATATGGTATCTCTATTTTTAGTTTTTTTGTTTTTGTTTTTTTTTTGCGGTATGTGGGCCTCTCACTGTTGTGGCCTCTCCCGTTGCGAAACACAGGCTCCGGACGCGCAGGCTCAATGGCCATGGCTCACGGGCCTAGCCGCTCTGGGCATGTGGGATCTTCCTGGACCGGGGCACGAACCCATGTCCCCTGCATCGGCAGGCGGACTCTCAACCACTGTGCCACCAGGGAAGCCCCCTATTTTTAGTTTTTTAAGAAACCTCCATTGCAGCGCTGTTTACAACAGCCAAGACATGGAAGCAACCTAAATGTCCATCGACAGATGAATGGATAAAGAAGATGTGGTACATGTATACAATGCAATATTACTCAGCCATTAAAAAGAATGAAATAACTCCATTTGCAGCAACATGGATGGACCTGGAGATTATCATATAAGTGAAGTCAGACAGAGAAAGACAAATACCATGTGATACCGCTTACATGTGGAATCTAAAAAAAAAATGATACAAATGAACTGACTTACAAAACAGAAACAGATTCACAGACTTAGAGAACAAATTTATGGTTACCAGGGGATAGACTGGGAGTTTGGAATTGACATGTACACACTGCTATATTTATAATAGATATAGGACCTACTGTATAGCACAGGGAACTCTGCTTAATATTCTGTAATAACCTAAACAGGAAAAGAATTTGAAAAGGAATATATATATTCTTTATATATGTATATAACTGAATCACTTTGCTCTACACCTGAAACTAACACATTATTAACCAACTATACTCCAATATAAAATAAAAATTAAAAAATAAATAAATAGCACTGTTACTTGCACACAGAGAAATACACACACACACACACACACACCACACACCAGGAAATTAGAAGTTATCTGATATTACTGAGACTAAAAGGCAAGTAAAGCAACATAAGGGATTTGCCACAGAAAACCTATGCAAAAACTGAATACAGAAAATAAATGACTATTTATGAAGTTTGTTCATTTTCTCCTTCCCTCTCTTAGTTCTGAACAGTCTGTCTTCTTTCCTTCCTTCATTCTTTTTTTTTATTTTATTTATTTTTTATTTTTATTTTTTGCGGTATGTGGGCCTCACGCTGTTGTGGCCTCTCCCGTTGCGGAGCACAGGCTCTGGACGCGCAGGCTCAACGGCCATGGCCCACGGGCCCAGCCGCTCCGCAGCATGTGGGATCTTCCCGGACCGGGGCACGAACCCGTGTCCCCTGCATCGGCAGGCGGGCTCTCAACCACTGCGCCACCAGGGAAGCCCTCCTTCCTTCATTCTTAACTTCAGAAATCTTCAATAAAACTAGGTAAACTTCTCTACGTTTACACACATATAAACAATTTCTGGAAATCTTCCAATCCCAAACAAAAGGAAAACTGGACAAAGCAAACATACAACAAACAAAGCAGTGTGATGTTCTTAAAAAACAGTAATAGATTATTTTCAAAATCAACTCCAGAAAGTATGTAGTTCTTCATCAGAAGATTTAATAATCAGACTAGAATATATTTCAATATTGGTTAAAATTAAGCTTTACTATCGATTTGTGTGTATGTGTGATGATCATTCAAGCATGCAGTTTTAAATTTAATTATTATAGTTTATTGGAATACCATTCTTTCTACATCCTCAAAGCATCTCACATGCTTTTTGCATTAGTATTTCATATTCGATTATATTGAACTGAAGGTTCTAGGCCATCTCGAGGTTTTATGTTAGCCTTTTCCTAAAAGATATTAAATAACTTGTAATTCATATTATATATTCACAAATTATAGACCCTATCTAAAAAGAGTCAAGTTTTCTAAGTCCACTTGGATTAAAACAACGAAAACGTCCAGAAAACTAATTTGCAAGAAAGATCTGTTACAGATGTGTTATATGTCCAGAATGGTTTTATTTACTTTCTACTTATATCAAATGTTCATTATTTTATGTTTGCTATGGCCTGATTTATAGGAAAATATCATCACTGTAAAATTTCCTGCTTCTCTCACCTTGACTTCCTCCTTGATACAATTTAATGTTTTATTTTACACCTACACTTACTTGCAGAAAAGTATTTGTTTACACAGAGAGGATGCTTTTTGATCATAGGCTTTGATTATTTCAAACACCTGCTGGACAAACTTCACTGAAATGTGCAAGTAAGTAATGACTGGATCGACCTCTTGCTGATTATTAAGCTAAGCCAAAGCTGCGTATGGAAGGATCATTGTTAATCATAAGCAAGTGAAAGAGCTATCAACATTTACAACTAAATTTGATCTCAGATGAACAAATTAAATGATTTGGTAGCCCAAAGACATCTGTATTCTTGCCTAAAAAGTAGTAGTAGTGCAATAAGTGCACAACATAAACCTACGTTGGGTTGTGGAGAAGAGAAGTTGGTAAGGATGAAAACGACCTCAGAATGAACAAGGGTGTAAAAGGTTAGTAACATCTTATAGTAAAAGAAAACAGAGCTATTGATAATGTTTGGAAAACAGTGGAACAATAAGAGCATTAACAGAGCTAGTAATAATTTAATAACAAAAGAGCATTGCTAAGATTAGTACTAGTGATATGCCTTCAAATACATATTGATAACCTCATTATCAAAATAATTTCTATAAAAAGTATAGTTTAGAAAACAAATACAAATATTGATCCAGATGAGAAATTGAACAACTGCTTGTCACCCATATGGTAAATTTTGTTATTCTGTAAATCTAATAAGATAGTTGAAAGCCCTAGCATAGTTGTCAGTCTTTTGCTCCTGGCACCCATGCATATCAAATGCAAGTAGCCTAGAAACTGGGACACTTGCACTTGTTCCTACTGGCAATTAACAGAAACCTGTGACCCTGATTCTGAGAGAGATAAATAACTATTGGCAGGTAATTTCTAATCTTGACGACATTCAAAAGTAAATGACTAGTAGGACCAGAGGCATCATAATGACTTTACACTGTATTTATTTCAATGAAAAATATCAGTAAAATTATATGCCAGAGATTCAATCATCATTAGTAATCCATGGTCTTTTTGTACTGATCATATCTATAAAGAACATTGCACGTGGTATGGACATAGATTATCCAAAGACTGCTAGTCCTGGCAAACCATCACGCAGACTGTCTCCTCTCCCTCTTCAGCTCAGCCCAAAGAGGCCCTATCTTGCTCCTGTTCTCTAGCACACAGTGTCTTAGCTTGCTCCTGCCTGCCTGGCCTCTTACTCCCGTGCCTGCTAAACTGAGAAATGTTCAGATGTTACTGACATCAGAGAACGTCTAAGTTCCAAACTCTCCCTATGCCCCATTTTCTTAGGACTGTCTAGGATACACAGTAATTAAAGCTCAGATATCCGTAACTCATAGGGGCTGACAACACGTACATTTTAATAGACTGCTTAAATATTTTATTTTAAAAAAGACGGAACAAAACCCAGAAGGACTAATAGATGTGAGGTGAATGGACAGAGAAGTACACAAATCCCACCATGTGTGTGGGGGGGTGCCACTTCCTCTGTGCAAAGGCTGACAGGCATTTACTTATTAACACGTTAGAAATGAACATGTATGAAATGTACTTGCCCAGTTTATTTGTGCTTTTCACTGCAAATGAAGTAATGGCTGGGATGGCAATGATTTGAAATACAGTAGTACAGATTGTTTCCTTGTTTATAGGAAAGTAGAAGTGCAGCATAAAGTGCACTTTGTAAATGTACCAGAGAGGACCATAAAACTGAATAAGCCCATTGATGAAAATACAACACAAGGTGATAACTTTAGTTTATCTCTGAATAATAAACAACCATAAAAAATAATTAGGCCTCCCTGGTGGCGCAGTGGTTGAGAGTCCGCCTGCCGATGCAGGGGATACGGGTTCGTGCCCCGGTGTGGGAGGATCCCATATGCCGCGGAGCGGCTGGGCCCGTGAGCCATGGCTGCTGAGCCTGCGCCTCCGGAGCCTGTGCTCCGCAACGGGAAAGGCCACAACAGTGAGAGACCCGCATACCACAAAAAAAAAAAAAAAAAAAAAAAAAAAAAAAAAAATAATTAGGTTTAAACACATAATCTAAAGAGAAAAGAGTAAAATCCTTTTTCAAAAAATACATACATCTGAAAGGAATTTAGCTAAAGTTCAAATTTACTTTAAAAAATACTTCATATTTTAAAATATAGCATAGCTTGTCTTTCTACTTATAAGGAATTATATCATGTTATTATTGGTAGCTCCTTTCATATTTTATCACATTGATTGCTTTCAAAAATGATGTAATAGTCTATGTTGCAAATGTTTTTCCAAACTTTTATTATAATTTTTTTTAATATTTTAATATTTTTAATATTTATAAAACATAGAGTATACAGCAAACATCCATATACTCACACCCGGATTCAATGATTAACAGTTTTCTAAATTCACTTTATCTATACATCCTGCCAATCCATCTGACTTTTTTAAAAAATATTTTTAAATGTGAGATGACGCTATCAATACACTTAACCTCTAAACACTTAAGCATGATATAAATATTTTTATTTTCTCTTGTAATTTAAAAAATGTTCCTAAGAGATAGTAATACTTAATAAAATACATTTCTTACTGTGCACTAAATCACTAGGAGGCTAGTTAACTTGTCCATTAGAGCTTAGTACTCATGAGGCAATGGCGTTAGTTTTAATCTCCCTGATGGGTCAACTAGTTATTTCTTTTCCATGGGTACATATTAAATCTCTGGTAACACCTGGTCATAGCGAAACTTAATGTGTTTTCAACAAGGAGGTAAGATGAAAGAGTACATGAATCCTTAATTATAGACAAATCAGTGAGCAGCCCCTAGTGATGGTGTTTATTAAAGACACTTCATAAATGATTCATTTATATATTTAGTGACTGTGAAACATTTATTATTTGAAAAAGCATAATAATATAATTATAGCTTTTTTTACCTTCTAGGTGTATCACATTTACATATATGAATGCCTTATTTTATTTTAGATATTTATTTCTAATGAAGGTTAGCTCTTTAATAGAATGCAAATTATTAAAGCATCTTATATTACCATAGTGGACTTTGCACCTATCATAGAACAACAAGTAAACAGTCTTTGATTTCTCAGTCATTGAGGTACCTTAATCAACAACAATTTAACACTGAGTTTTTGAAATCATGAAAAAACAATATGACTCATCACATGTATACAATTCCCTTTATTTTACCTGATATGATTTTAAGTCCAAATTTATCTGCATTTATTCAATTATGGTGATTTTTCTTCTGAAGATTGGTAGTTTTTAATCACCTACTTCTGACATGTATATTTTATATATATTAGCTTAGAAGTGCTACATATAGACAAAATAAGGTGTTACTATATTTATATCTTATATTATGCCATAAGATAAGTAACTCTTAATATAACAAAGCAGGCTTCCACTTTTATGTATTTCATAGAATGCTAGAGCTTGATTCTACCAACCTGAAAGAACAAGTGTACTTTCAAGAGCTAACAAAGTTCCAAAATTCTCTCTTGAGAGAAACAAATCTCTCTTTAATTCTTATGGTCTTGATGACATTTTAATTCAATATTGAAAAATTTTAAGATGCTTACCAACTTATGGGCAAACTCCATCCCCTCATGTGTTGTTTACATTTCCCTCCAAAGATATCACCAATATATCACCCATATTCAATTGGTATAAGGGATACATTCAGAAAGACAGCTAGCAAAGGTTAAGAAATTGACTTTTTTTTAAATAAAAGGACCACTCTGTCTACCCAGAAAATCATTAGCATAATAGATAGTAAGAAGAAAATAGTTATGCCATGTGAATATCTTGTAGACTACAAACTCTTCATGGAAATTCCTACATGAAACCTATGACAAAAAGTAATGGTTCTAACAGATTTTGTTTGAAATAATGATGCCATTAACGCTTGGCACTACAGTTTCCAAATGGAAGTGAGTTTGCATAATAGTTTACTTTTCTCTCTATAGATAAACACAGTAAGTCACTGTGCAGGGAGGCTGACATGCTTCAGAAATAAATGCCACTTTCAGATATAGAAAGTCTTACTATCTCCAACACAAGCCTACTTTTTTAAGTCAGTTTTTTTTTTATAAAGATCTCTGTTTTGATTCTCTTTCTTCATTTTATGAAATAAAGATTCATTCTTATTTGCTTCGATGGCTAAAGAAAGTCAATACTAAAAATGTGGCAGTAAATAAAGAACACTAATCTCAAACAAGGTAACAATTTTGATGTTAATGTTGAAATACTGGTGTAGTATACTAAATGAAAATAACTTGAATAAAAGACTGGTTATTTTCAAAATATTAACAGAAAGATTTTTTTATTCATTTTCCCAAGTTAGACTAAGTTCCTAAAAAATGCTTCTACAAAGAAGTTAACAAGTTGGTATCCCTAAACAGGCCCCCACTGTACAATTTATGCATCTTTTCTCCACTATTTGACCCTTTCCTAAACTCTATACATTTTATCTTAAGTGCTCACACTAACACTCTGATGTCTGGGTCCTATGCACTGTGCCCGAAGATGATTAGCCATTTACTTTTTTATTTTGCTTTCCCAATACATATAAGTAAATGAAAAGCATTAATTTATAGCTTCACATGCATCAACACTATTTGGGGAAAACAAAAGAGAACTAAACAACCAAATCTCTGCTGGCCAGAGGTGTAGTTCCCTTCCCCAACAATATTCTGTTCTCAACTTTTCACTTTAGTCACCTAAAGCACACTGATTTGCAATACCATTCAGAAGTTTTTCTATTCTACTAAGAACAAAAGATCAGAATTCCTAGGTGTCTCACAAATTCCTCACTTGAACTTCTTCACCCATTCCCACCAACAGTGCCTATTGTGTCTACCTGATTGGTTAACCACATCACTCCCTCATTGCAGGCCCAGGTTTTTCCCTCCATGATCCTAGTCTCTTGGTCCATTAACCCCCTTTAGTTTCTCCTTCTTTTCCTCATCACACTAGACCCTAAAATTAACTTATTGTGACAGTGACAACTCTTTTCTCTGAAAATTCTGTAACCAGTTATGAGCATACGAAGTAACTTAGGGGCTTGTAACAATTACAGTTTCCATGCCACCATCTCCAAATGCTCCATTTCAGCAAGCCACAGAGGGGTATTCTGGAGTCTGGATTAGCCATGAATACACTCCAGGTGATGGAACAGGATAGAAAGCTCAGAGATAAACCCACACACATATGGTCACCCTATCTTTGATAAAGGAGGCAAGAATACACAATGGAGAAAAGACAGCCTCTTCAATAAGTGGTGCTGGGAAAACTGGACAGCTACATGTAAAAGAATGAAATTAGAACACTACCTAACACCATACACAAAAATAAACTCAAAATGGATTAACGACCTAAATGTAAGGCTAGACACTATCAAACTCTGAGAGGAAAACATAGGCAGAACACTCTATGACATAAATCACAGCAAGATCCTTTTTGACCCACCTCCTAGAGAAATGGAAATAAAAACAAAAATAAACAAATGGGACCTAATGAAGCTCAAAAGTTTTTGCAGAGAAAAGGAAACCATAAACAAGATGAAAAGACAACCCTCAGAATGGGAGAAAATATTTGCCAATGAAGCAACTGACAAAGGATTAATCTCCAAAATTTACAAGCAGCTCATGCAGCTCAATATCAAAAAAACAAACAACCCAATCCAAAAATGGGCAGAAGACCTAAATAGACATTTCTCCAAAGAAGATATACAGATTGCCAACAAACACATGAAAGAATGCTCAACATCACTAATCATTAGAGAAATGCAAATCAAAACTACAATGAGGTATCACCTCACACCAGTCAGAATGGCCATCATCAAAAAATCTACAAACAATAAATGCTGGAGAGGGTGTAGAGAAAAGGGAACCCTCTTGCACTGTTGGTGGGAATGTAAATTGATAGAGCCACTGTGGAGAACAGAATGGAGGTTACTTAAAATACTAAAAATAGAACTGCCATGTGACCCAGCAATCCCACTACTGTGCATATACCCTGAGAAAACCATAATTCAAAAAGAGTCATGTACCAAAATGTTCACTACAGCTCTATTTACAATAGCCAGGACATGGAAGCAACCTAAGTGTCCATTGACAGATGAATGGATAAAGAAGATGTGGCACATAGATACAATAGAATATTACTCAGCCATAAAAAGAAACAAAATTTAGTTATTTGTAGTGAGGTGGATGGACCTAGAGTCTGTCATACAGAGTGAAGTAAGTCAGATAGAGAAAAACAAATACCGTATGCTAACACATATATATGGAATCTAAAAAAAAAGAAAAGAAAAAATGGCTCAGACAGGACAGGAATAAAGAGGCAGACTTAGAGAATGGACTTCAGGACATGGGGAGGGGGAAGGGTAAGCTGTGACAAAGCGAGAGAGTGGCATGAACATATATACACTACCAAATGTAAAATAGATAGCTAGTGGGAAGCAGCCACATAGCACAGGGAGATCAGCTCCATGCTTTGTGACCACCTAGAGGGCTGGGATAGGTAGGGCGGGAGGGAGGGAGAAGCAAGAGGAAGGAGACATGGGAATATATGTATATGTATAGCTGATTCATTTTGTTATAAAGCAGAAACTAACACACCATTGTAAATCAATTATGCTCCAATAAAGATGTTAAAAATAATAATAATAAATTAATAAATAAAAAACACTCCAGGTGGTAGGACTCAATCCAACCACTTTTGACCAGCCACTGATTTTAAAGTTGGTTCCCAAATCCATAATACTAGATTCAACTTTTCCTCCAAGCTCTAATCTTTATCTGTCTTTACTACCTAATTCCTGAACTGTTATAACATTTTCCTAGCAACTTTTCCATCCTCCCTCACTTCAGTTCTCCATTTTTACTCAAACCACATTCATACTCTTGAAGGTTTTGATAAAATTCATTTGACAAGCAATGGGAAGCCTTCTGTTGTTTCACATAAAACTTTTCCAGTTGTCAAGGTCCTCCTTAATTTGACCCAAAACTTACTTAGGAGTTATCTCTCATATTCCTATAAATTGTGAATAAAATGCTGTCTTATTCTCACTTAATCATCACTTTTTTGAAGCCAGCTCTTGTTATGTATGAGAACACAAGTGACGATATAAGTGATTCGATGTGGTTGCACAGTTCATCACTTTTAGAGCAGGGTCTAGGATCACAGATGCTGCATTCTCTCCCTCACACTATCCTGCAGGTGCCAGGATTTCAGGACCATTATGTGATGGGAGGAAGGCAGCAGGAAAGACAGGGAAGAATGGAGTGAAGGAAGAAAGAATGGAGTGAAAGAAGGAAGAAATTAACAAGTATTTAAGAAACACAAACCATGATTTACATTGTAACTATTTCAGAGACATTATACCTACCATGTCTTTCCCCAAAATATATAATTTATGGATTAAAAACTGAACTAAATGTCATTTTATTAAGTTGCAAACAGTAGTATTAAACATAATGTATAGCTCATTTCTCTAAGGAACTGCGATAAAACTAAATTTTCAAGCCTAACAGAATAATGTCAAACTAGTTATTGTTTCATTAAAAAATGACAAGGTAATATATTAGATAAACATAAGGGAATAAGAGTATCTTTTCCCATGGAGGAGTGAAAGAAATCGATTTGGTTAAGAGATAGATGCGTGTACAATCAGAGTGGCAGAGATTGTTACCAGCACGAAGTAGAAAATGGTGGAACTGGGAAGATGTTGCATTAGATCAAGAAAAAGAGAGAAATGGGGAGATAAACAGATGAATTAGATCATGAGTCAGGCAGGATAAGTAAAATAAAAGCAGTAGAGAGCAACACGGACAAACTTACAGTGAGAGCTAGAGAGCAAGAAAATGAGGGGGGAGGAGAGAAATTGGAATTGTCTCTCTGAAAAAAGGATTAGCCAGAAGGGAGCTACAGGAGAACGGGGGCGATGAAGCCATGCTTGACTCTGCCTGTACAGACAGGCATCGTCTTTCTAATGAGCACCTCAGGGAACAAGAAGGCATCACAGCAGCCTGGAGGCAATGGGACCCTCCTAGACAGGACTGATGGGACCGTACTCGGTGCTCAGATCCAGGTACCTCATTACCTAAAAGGTGCAGAGAAGCTAGAAGGAGTTCAGGGACACGATGGAACAAGGATTAAGATGCAGAGAAAAATGACTGATGATACAAGATTAAAGCACTGAACGAGCACATCTTGGCAGAGCAACAAGTGGATGGGCAAAGTAGCTATCTACAAACAGGCAAAGGACATAAATAATCTAGAGGAAAAACATTATTATTCAACCTGGTACCAAGGGGAGAGGTTTATAGAGAATAATTGCAATAAGGCAGAAAAGAAGGCAACCCTAGAATTAGGAAGGGAAGTATAAACATACAAGTGAAAAATCTCTTCACCTGGTATGGAGCGAGGCACGTCCTGGGAAAGAGCTGGTATCAGTCTGTACGCATAAGATACAAGCAACTTGACCACTCAGATGGTTACCACGATTCTAGAGGACAAAGCAATCAACATAATAAAAAAAATTGGAATCATGTTAACAGTTTAAGCTCAATTTTCAAAAGAACTGAAAAATTTAGCTTTATTCTCCATATTTTGTTCATACAAATGTCTTCATTAATTAATGGCTTGAAATGGTATAGTAATTCAGCAGTTTTCAGAAGGGAATAAAATGGGATAATAAATCCTTTTAATGTGGCTTCCAGTGATTCTATGTGTTCACTTGCAATATGGTATTTTTAAAGATTAAAATGTAAATGAATCACTTATGTAATTAGACATGTGGGGAGATATAAAACCCTGAAATCACCATTCCTGTGGGAGTGACATGACTCCTCACAGAAGGAAGCAAAGGATTCCCAGGTGGAACTTCAGCCATCATAACACATGCTGCTCCATGTCTTTGTAGGCCGTCTGTGTTCTCCCTATGAATCACACTGGAATAGCTACCCTATCATATGAAGAAACTGTGAACTACCCACATAGTATCATTTTTGGATTATGATATTTGGGTCAGCAAAACATGTTACCATCACCCTCACACACTCAAATATTTATAGGGCTATGCTGAAGTTTTCTTCCATTAAATAGAACCCAAAGTGCAGATTTCAATATTTTAAGAAAACTCCTGATACTCGATAGAAAACTAAATAAATCAAATTCTTATACAGTTCTGGTCATATTTTCCACTGGTTTTCATTAAATTTTTATGTGCTTGACAAACTTTCATCTCTGTGCTTTGAGAGTCAATCTAATAATAATCTGTACCTGTTGTATAGCTATTTCCAAACTGTAAAACACGTGTGCTTTTTGTCTCATTTGAACCTCACCATTGGAGTTAGGTATTATTAATCCTCCATTTTACAAATAACAAAGCTGAGAATAAGAGGAGATACTGTAGAAGCTAAAATAAAGTTGACATTAAGAACCACCAACAGCAAGGACTGGCATCTTCTGACTGCATGCCCGGTGGTCTTTCCACTGCCCTGGATTTCTTACATGATTTGTGTCCTCAATCACAGCACCAATAAGCACTCATAGTTCACATACAGTGATTACTGTGTAAAGCCACATCCTCATTATGAGTTTCTTGGGAATCATTAAAGCACAATTCTTATAAGAGAAATGAAAGAAGCAGATGGAGTAGATCAGGTAAAAAAATAATAACAAAACTTAGCTGCTGAAGTTTCCAGAATGTATAGCCATTTGTTTTCACAGACTGACATATTGTAGTTAATTAAAATACAACTCTTGCCACAATAAAAAAGACAGTGGAAGTTTCTGGTAGATTGAAGCATTCAGGACAAGGGATTCTGAAGTGAACTGGGGTGGAGAGAAAACAATATGGCAGAGGTATACTAGCAGAGTGAAGAGAGAACAATGTAGAAAAAGAGTGGAAGCTCTGTCAAGGTTCCAGGAAGTGAAAAGCGAGCATATACACAAAAAGAAACTTGGCAACTTCATTCCAAATTGCACCAAAAAGCAATCTGCAGAACAGAAGCTCCCAGTAGCTTAGAGGAAATACACTTAGCAGAGGCAAACATCATCTTGGAACTGACTGAGAGGAAAGTAACATTTAAAATGCTCAGAGTCCTTGGAAGACAGAAGTAAAGGAACTGAGTCAGCAAATGAATGTCACAGGGCAAAGGTTCAGAGGCCAAGGACATCCCCAGCAGTGAGCTAGTGACCTGGAAGGACAGAGATGCGGTAAGAAAGGCAGAACAGGAGAGGGAAAGCAGTATATTCTAAAATGTTAATCTACATTTTGAAGGGAAGGGGGAAATTCCTAAAAGAAATGAGTAGGAATGTAAAACATAGAGAGAGTAAAGGAAAGGGAAAAAAAGGCCGTCTTTGAAAGTGCCTCTTCAAGAAAATGAGGTAATATTTGTGTAGCACTGGAGAGCCTGAGCCTTGTAATCAAACCTCCTGGGTCCACATCCCACTCTTCACACTTAGTAGGCGGGAACTTGGGCAAGTTATGTAATCACTCTGTGCCTCAGTTTCCTCATCTGTGTAAGGTAGAAAATAATATCACTCACCACACTCACCACACAACAGAATCATAATTAGTAAGAAAACTCTTGCAAAGCAAAGAACTTAGTGCTTGTGAGAAAGTGAAGAGTAAAATAAAGCTAAATTTCTAAAAATTCATGAGAGTATATTTGTCACACTTGAAAAATAAGAACTGGAATCTGAAAAAAACAAAGGCTATATAAAGAGAGTACACATGATAGGAAAATAAATAAGGAAAGAAAGAGTCCAGTGTCCAACAGAAAGGATGTAAGGAGAGTGAGAACGATTAATAAAGTAATGAAAAAAATGAGAGATGTTACTTAAATTTTATCTGATCCAAAGCAATGTTCTATGAGAAATGTAAATTCATGGAAAATGGGCAAAGAACCCTATTATTTTTGAAAGACCCAATTCAGAAATCCAGCTTCAGTCATTCAGAGAGGGGCCCTTTTTTCTAATTCCCAGAATTGCCTTCAACTAGCCAAGTGTTTCAATCCTGATTCAAGTAAATAATCAAGCATTTCATGTCTGAATGCCCTTTCAAAAACAGTAGGAAAAAAAAAGTAAGTCCTGCCTATATTCCAAATATAAATTGAAATGAGTAAAGTCACAGATGCCTGTTCTAACAAAGAAGGTTTGAACTTGCACTATAAGTTATAAACCTTTTTTAAATGGAACCATCAATAGTAATGATAATAAACAACCTTTTTTGCATGCTTACTATGTGCTAAACTCAATGATTTTCATTTCAAGCTGCTGCAGGTAGATATTTTTAATCCAAATTAGCTTGTGATGAAACTGATGCTCAGAGAAGTTAAACTAGTGTTTCAGGTCACATAGTCAGTCAGTAGCAGAGCATGGATTTGAACGAAGGTCTCTCTGAGTAAAAGTTTGCTCTTTTAACAATGTTTCTATTGCAAAGACTTTCTTGAATAATAATTTGAACTGAGCAACTACATTGTAAAATGCCACGCATCCTAGATTTAAACTAGTTATTTTAACTAGTATTCTTTTTTTTAAAAAATTTATTTAATTTATTTTTGGCTGTGTTGGGTCTTCATTGATGCACGCGGGCTTTCTCTAGTTGCTGCAAACGGGGGCTATTCTTCGTTGCGGTGCTCGTGCTTCTCACTGCTGTGGCTTCTCTTGTTGCAGAGCACGGGCTCTAGGTGCTCGGGCTTCAGCAGTTGTGGCACATGGCCTCAGTAGTTATGGCACGTGGGCTCTAGAGTGCAGTTGTGGTGCACGGGCTTAGTTGCTCTGCAGCATGTGGGATCTTCGCAGACCAGGGATCAAACCCATGTCCCCTGAATTGGCAGGCGGATTCTTAATCAGTGCACCACCAGGGAAGCCCTCAACTAGTGTTCTTAAATCATTTTTAATTTTGGGAAACAAAAACCCATGTAACATGAAATTTATCATCTTAACCATTTTTAAGTGTGCAACTTAGTATTGTTGTGTATATTCACATTGTTGTGCAACAGATCTCCAGAACTTTTTCATCTTACAAAACTGAAACTCTACATTCATTGAATAATCCCCCATTTCTCCCTCCCCTCAGTCCCTGAAACCACCATTCTAATTTCTTATTCTACTTATAGCCAAACTCATAGAATAAGAATCATACACCATGTGTTTTTTTTTGTGACTGGATTATTTCACTTAACATAATGTCTTCAAGGTTTGTGACAGGATTTCCTTCTTTTTTAAGGCTGAATCACTTTCCACTGTATATACACACCATATTTTGTTTGTCCATTTATCCACTGATAGACATTTCGGTGGTTTCCATCTCATGGCTATTATGAATAATGCCACAATAAATTTGGGTGTGCAAATATTTCTTTGATACCCTGCTTTCAGGTCTTTGGGATATATACCCAGAAGTGGCATTGCTGGATCATGTGGTAATTATATTTTCGATTTTTTTTTTTTTTTTTTTTTTTTGCGGTACACGGGCCTCTCACTGTTGTGGCCTCTCCCGTTGCGGAGCACAGGCTCCGGACGCGCAGGCTCAGCGGCCATGGCTCACGGGCCCAGCCGCTCCACGGCGTGTGGGATCTTCCCGGACCGGGGCACGAACCCGTGTCCCCTGCATCGGCAGGCGGACTCTCAACCACTGCGCCACCAGGGAAGCCCTATTTTCGATTTTTTAATGGAAACTCCGGACTGTTTTCCTAAGCGGGTGGATCATTTTACATTCCCATTAACAGTGCACAAGGATTTCAATTTCTCTGTATCCTCACCAACCCTTATTATTTTCTATTGTTTGGACAGTAGCCATCTTAATAGATGTGAAGTGATATAACTCATCGTGGTTTTGATTTGCATTTCTCTAATGATTAGTGATATTGAGCATCTTTTCATATGCTTATTGGCTATTTTTAAGTGTGCTTTGAATAAATATCTATTTAATTCTTTGCTCATTTTTCAATCAGTTTTTTGTTGTTGTTGACATTATTGAGTTGTAGGAGTCCTTTATATATTCTGGATATTAACCCTTTTCAGATGTATGATTTGCAATTATTTCTTCTATGTCATAAGTTGTCTTTTCACTCTGTTGTTGGTTCTGATGCACAGAAGTTTTAAAATTTGATATAGTCCTCCAAACTAGTATATGTTTACCCAAACCTCTACCTCTCTATCCATCTATCTGTCGATCTATCTACCTACTTACCTATCCAAACCCTTTTGAAAGTAGGTAACCAAATTTCATGAAAACCAAGAAGATAGAAAGAATTTTTAGACCACTTAGCTTTTTAAAAATAATTTTGAGGGGAAAAAAAAGAAATCCATTTAGTCATTCTCAGTTCTCATAGTCTAAACATCTCCTCAAGCTGTATTTGATTTTCATGTTTAAAGAGGCATGGATTTTTTTCATACAACACAGCCTCTAAATACAAGCCAATTACTTCATCTGTGTTGAAGTAAAAAGACAGTGACTTGATTCAATGTAGAAGGAAAACTTTCACTGTTATGTATTTTTGAGATACTGAATGTCAGCTCCTAACCTGGCACACAAATGCTGTATAATACATTTTATCTATTACTTTAGTGATTTTTAAGGATAATATTAAAAAGATGAAATTTTAACTTTAAATATTGAACTTAGAACCTCTATAAGATTCAACTCCACTGTACTCTGTTTGTAGTTGGTCAACAAAATGTGGTCCTTTACTAAAGGGGATAACAGTGTACTTAAAAAAAAACATGTATACAAACAGCTATAATTTAGACATAATGTAAGTGCTATAAAAGAGGTATAAAATATGAACTAAATTGTTAAAAATTATTTCTTGACTGAGATGGGAGGGGAATGGAGTGGAAATTTCATAGTCGGAATAGCATTTAAGCTGGAATTTGAGAGTGGGTAATATTTCAAGAGACACATAAGATATGGTATGAGAGGGGCTTCCCGGGCTTCCCTGGTGGCGTAGTGGTTGAGAGTCCGCCTGCCGAGGCAGGGGACACAGGTTCGTGCCCCGGTCCAGGAAGATCCCACATGCCGTGGAGCGGCTAGGCCCATGAGCCATGGCCGCTGAGCCTGCGTGTCCAGAGCCTGTGCTCCGCAACGGAAGAGCCCTGCGTACCGCAAAAACAAAACAAAACAAAAGATATGGTATGAGAAAAGAGGTGATGTTATTATTTCGTGTGGGTAAAATAAGTGTGATCTAAGCTGCAAAGTTAGATTAAACCCAGGTCATACCAATTTAAAGCACTTAAACTGGATTCTGCCATCACTCTGGACAGGGAAAGGATGACAACAGTGGCGTTAGAGTACAGTTGATGATGAAAGGATCACGATTATCAGAGAAAATTGTGCCTTACCCACAATGGTTTCATTACATGTGATTTTTCAGTAACTTGATGCATATGTACAACAATTTTTTAAAATTCACATTTAAGTCCACTTCTGGTCATTCCCTTTAAACAAAAGAGCATCAGCTATTCCTGATCTCTCTCATATAAAACAGGAATAAGTGTGTTATAAGGAGTCCCATTTTATGGAGAGAAGATATGGTAGAGAAAATAGATAATAAATCAAGGGAAAATACAAACTGCTTCACAAATTTTCAAAGGTATATGGTCTCCCTAACAGAAAATTATATAAATATATACCCAAGCATATCACATGCTTCAGTAGTTTTTTTGTTTGTTTGTTTTTTGGGGGGTTTTTTGCGGTACACGGGCCTCTCACTGTTGTGGCCTCTCCCGTTGCGGAGCACAGGCTCCGGACGCACAGGCTCAACGGCCATGACTCACGGGCCCAGCCGCTCTGCGGCATGTGGGATCTTCCCGGACCGGGGCACGAACCCGCGTCCCCTGCATCGGCAGGCAGACTCTCAACCACTGCACCACCAGGGAAGCCCCCTCAGTAGTTTTTTAATCAACAAGGAAGGTACCAACAAGATGATTAGCAACACAGGAGGTTTAATAACCATGAGTATCTAATTTGGTTAGAAGGAGGCTGCTTTCACTTTTATTTAGTACAAGGTTTCTTACACATACACACACATGTATATACATACTCATGATACTTAATGCCATTTTTAGTTTTGCTTCGATTATGTGTTTTTCTATAAAACCTTTATCTTGCCAAATACAGTGTTCCTAACCAAGATAAAGGTTTCAGAATGCAACATTCTAAGTTAGTTAGAGCTTATTATTAAATGAGAACAGGAATATGATTTAGGAGACTATTAAAATAATACAGGCAAAAGACCATGAAGGTTTGAATCATGGTGTAGGCAGTGAGAATAAAAAGAAGGGAAATTTTAAGAAAACTTGCTGAACTAACTGGAAATAAAGAGCAAAGGAACGTGATAATAACAGCAGCTAACATTTATGCAGGGATAACTAAAGAACAGACACTATTCTAAGCTGAGAACTCATTGATTTATTTAATCTCCACATTAACCTGTTAAATATTCTTATTACTCCATTTTACAGTTCTGGAAACTAAAACAGAAAGATGAAATTAGATGCCCAAAGCTACAATTCAATAAGTGACACAGTCAGGATGGGAACCCAGGTAGACTAAGCCCAAAACACATGCTCTACATTGCACTAGGGATGATTGTTAATTAAATTCAGATTACTAGTTGAATTGTGACAAAAGAAATAAAGAGGTTAAGAAAACAAAATCCTGTTTTATTTTACACATTTTATGTTTGAAGGCCAGGAAGATATAAAGAAACATGAGTTGGAGGTTTTATACAGGAGGGTGTAACACGTAACAGACTGTGGCCACAACAAGTGATCAAACAGTAGCCTGAATGATGGTGTATAGGTGTTGCAAAGGTGAGTATAAATTATCAAATTTGTCAAAAGTTGTCTGAACACTGTTCTGAGATCAACACAAATTATTTGGTCCAGAGTAATATCCACCAGTAAGGATGGGCTGGTGAAGCAGCAGGTAATTCATTAGACCCAGACGAATAGAAACCCATGTGAAGATCCCAGAGCTCAGACAAGTATATGCATCATTATGTAGGAAACTACATCAACTACATCAGCATATGAGATGTTACAGTAGGCTGAAATTTTTTGTTTGAAATGCCTGATCTGGAGATCTAGGCTGGATACATAGATAAGTGAAACCAAGAGATTCTGGAAAGATGAAGGACAGCCAAGGCTGGGATGTTCTGATGGAGACAAATCATTTCAGCAGGAGTGAGGAAAAGAAATGAAAAAGCTAGAATGATAGGAGGTTGAGTTACTATAAATTTTCACCTTTAGATGTTACTAAAATTTTCCATGAAACTGCTTCTATTGTTGGAGATCCATTTGTTTGAATTTTAGTAGAAATATGATTACTTTCCCCTAAAATTCCCTGATTTTTTTTTTTTTTGATACCACAGAAATATCCTCAGGAAGAGTTATAAGCACTCAAGCTCTCCCTATATAGAGATATGATCAAAAGACCAATACATTTAAGAAGGGAGACTGTATTTTCACATCAACTCATCAGTTAAAAAAAATACATATAAAAATTGGGGAATTAGGGCTTCCCTGGTGGCGCAGTGGTTGAGAGTCCGCCTGCCGATGCAGGGGAAATGGGTTCGTGCCCCGGTCTGGGAAGATCCCACATGCCGCGGAGCGGCTGGGCCCGTGAGCCATGGCCGCTGGGCCTGTGCGTCCGGAGCCTGTGCTCCGCAACGGGAGAGGCCACAACAGTGAGAGGCCCACATACCACAAAAAAAAAAAAAAAAAAAAAAAAAAATTGGGGAATTATTATTCCAGGAAGGATGGAATTTCCCTCTACAGGAAAATATCCACAACTGAAAGATGTAATGCAATAAATAAATACATGATTAAGAGAAAAATAAGACTGCACATCTGCTTCCTGGTAGAACTTTGATGAATACATTGGGAAATGTTTCTTTTGGTTTCTATTATTAAAGGTGACCACATCCAGAAAGCATGATATTGTGTAAAAATGTTATCTCTTTTTCTTCGTTCACACCCAAATGATGACTGGAAAGTGGCAACATTTTACATAAGGTTACATCCTACAGACAAAGAACTATAAACAAAAAACCAGTAACTGCAGAGGATACTATTAACATGAATACTTTTGATAAGGACATTTATTTTGGATTAAAGTCTACACTACAGTTGAATGGCTTGATAGAATTTTGTACCAGAGTTTCATATTTTAAAAATGTGGAAAAGACCCATCTCTGCCAGCATAATCTACCTATTACTTAGCATTTTGGTGGGGGGAAGGGATATGTGCAGTTAGACACCAGTCCTTAACAAACAAGGGCGTGGTTGTTATGCAGATATAAGTCTGTGGCCTTCTCCAGCAAAAAGAGTCTAAGATTCGGTTATCCTTCTCTTCCTGGTAGGAGTGGAAGACACCCTTACAAATGGATATTTCCTTCATAAATGTAAATTTCTCTTACAAAAGGGTAAATTCTACTAGATTTTCAGAGCTTCTCTTACACCCGTTGTCTCTTAAAAAGAACCAGAGCAAGATAAGCCTTATGCCAAAGAGGCAGTTTCAGAGGGTGACATATTTGCGCCCCTTCAGATATATGCATATATATGTATATATAAGAGTGTGTATACATGAATATATAGCTTAAAAATTCTATAGTGCTAATATAAGGTGTACATTGATAAATGTACCCTTTTTTAAATAATGAAAGTAGACAGAGATCAGGTCAAGAGCACCTCTATAGCATTGGTGATCATAACCAGAACAGAGTTTTGATTATCACATAAGAAAATTAATATATTCTTTCAGAAATGGTCATCATTATATGACTAGCAGTCATCACTTTGCCTGGATCTAAGTGTCGACAACTCGCACAGAACGCATTAAATTTATTTCCCAAATCATCTGTCGACATCCGTAAAAAGTAGGATGTCTGCCCCTCTAGGAGCCAAGAGACGTCAGCTATAAACTCAGCTTCGTGATGACTCGGTTGTGTGCCTCTGAACACACTACAACCAGTGTCTTATAGATGTGGACCATGAGTTACTCAAGCCTGGGGCCATTCCTCTCCAAACATTCAGCACCAATTTTGAATATAGAAGTTGTTCTTTCATGTTTAAGGAAGGAAGGAAGGGAGAGAGAGAGGGAAGGAAGAACTCACATTACTTCATCCTCAGTCCTCTCTGTAAAATTAAGCAGTTGGACTAGACATTCTCTCAAGTTGTTTTTTTTTATTCTGAAATATCACAAGTCTATGAGACAAAAAATTATTTTACTATTTATCATTTTTTTAATTACAGGCATTTCAAAATAGGTATCCTGAGACTGACCATTTATCAGTCTTACCCTCTATTCCCCAGGCTGGAATTAAAACAAACAAACACACAAACAAACAAAAGCCCTCAGGTACTAGTTCTCTTAAATACATTTTAACAAAATGCACCCATGTTGCAGAAATTCCAAAATTCCGTATTGGATATGCACAAATTCAATATACTTATTAGAATGTAAAACTGAACTTTAGGAGTACTATTTCCTAAACTAACAGGTTCTCTGCTACTTTCACATAGTAATTTTTGTTCTTAACAGTCTTTAAAATGCAGGTAATCTAAAGCCAAAATAAACAGATAGTAGGGAGGCAAAATAGAGTACTTAAACCATTTCCATAGCTTATTGACTAAATGGTACACAAAGTTCAACTACTACCTAACATTTTTTTAAATTAAATAACTACTGCTATCTACGAGACTTATTTTAGATGTCTTTGATTAAGAGAAGAATAATCATTCTATGATTTTCAGATTCTTTCTAAAACTAAAAAGAATAGCTGAAGTATCTATTTCATTATTTACTTAAACAAAATAATAGTTTGCTGATGCTACATCTGACTCAGGATCTTATTTTTGACTCTCACAGGTCTACTTTGATTTTTTTTTTTCACTTATAATTACAAATCAACAAAGACTGATTGCTATGCTAGGTGTCAAGGAGAATGAACCAGATGTGGACATACATCTCCACCCTAGGAGTGGATGGTTTGCTAGAGGTATAAAATGTATTTTAAATTAAAATAATTTATTATAAAATGTGAATATGTGTGACAGGGAAAATAAGTTACCGAACTGATTTATGTTTCATGAATTGTTATTCTGATGAAGAGCATGAGATTTGCATTAGCTTTCGAAAAAGAGACAGGATACCAAAAGACTAAAAAAAAAAAAAAAGACAAAAGGATGAACAGCATGAGAAATACCGGATGCTAAATGTTAAATATACATGACAACAAAATAAGGATTCAATATTTTATTTCACAAACTAAATATTTAGTTAAGATAGTCATTGGCTTATATTTCCAGTTCCGTGATATCTGCCTGAAAGTTGCTGTCTACACAAACTCTCCATCCTCTGTATCTAAAGACTATTTTCACAACCTGAAATATTTAAAACTTCCTTTAGCAGGAAAAAATTCATGAGATATTTTATATCCTGCTGAGATCAAGTGTGACCTCAGACCTTATACGTGGGAAGATATTGTGAATTCTGGAAACAATATACATTGGTTTCAAAAAGCATAACATCAATGAGAAAGTTTTAATGTTAACACATCTATGCTCTGAGAGGAATATAAAACAGTCCTGAGTCAGGCTGAGAGCAAATTTCCCATCATAATAATAATGCTTTGACTATACAGGGAAAAATCGTGAAATACATAAATAACAAACAGTAAAAGTCTGATATGATAGCCTTGTATTTCTCTAGTACCCTTATTTTCTATTCTCATCACCAGCGTGTTAGTCCAGACCTTATTTTATGTATAAAGAGTCTCTTAGCTGGTCTCCCTGAAAATTATTCCTAGGTTCATCTTCTTAAAATATTAATTCTTGGGTTATTTCATGGTTCAAAAACTTTTAGTGGATCCCAGTTGCCTGCAGAATAAAATCCAAAGTCTGTATCCTGGCATTTCAAGGCTTTTGTAAACAGTAAAACACGCTTAATGAATATTGGTGAGAAGAAATAAAACTATTAGTGTTGATTTATTAAATAACAATGGTGTCAGGCACTGGGAGAGATTCTTTATTTACATTTTCTCATTTAATACTCACATGTGTTTTGAATACAGCGCTGTCATTTACCCCACTTCAATATATGAGTATACCAAAGCTGATAGAGTTAAATAACAACGAATTTTCCCAAATAATAAATTGTGACTCCAAAGTGTGCTCCCTTTCCACCACGAGATAGTGTAAACACTTGTGTGTATAAAATCACATCCATAATAGAAGAAAGTACATGATGAGATCATAATAAGAATTTAAACTGCTTGTTAAGTGGATGATCAATTGTCTTAGACTGGGGTTTACTGGAAAAAGCACTGGCAGAGGGATCAAGACCATGAGAGAGGTCAGGATTAATAATTTATGTGTCTTTCTCATTTAAATAATAACGAAAATGAGGACAGCGAATAGATCAGGGAGGAAAGTCTGTAGAGAGAAAAGAACAGAACTGTGGGGAAACTGCAATTAGTAGGAGGAAGAGAAAGGGGAACAAGTGATGGAGCTAGAGAAGGAGCAAGCCATCAGATACAACCCAGGAATTATAGGGGCCCCCAAAGAAGAACATGCACGAGAACCTCAGGACTGTTCCACCTTCCCTGTCTTCAGTTGTGAGCTACGGACCTGGAAGAGGAGGTGCTACCTTGGCCCGGGTCACACTTTTTTAATGACCTTGGATCTACCCAGAAAACCAAAAAATTAGCCTGGCTGGTCCCCATAAATGACACTTAAAAGCAATCATTTGAAAAAAAGGCTCCCCTGCCCCAGCAAAATACTTATTTAGAAAAGTAATATAAATAATCTCCCTTACTTAAAATCTCATCAAGAGACAAGCCAGGAGATTTATAAATACTCACGAAAGAAATAAAAAACCGACAGGAGTAAGAGTGAATTGACAAAAGCAAAACAAACAAACTAAATTGACTCTGGGTCCTAGTTTTTAAAATTGTTTCCTTCTCTTAATGTGCTCTAATAAAATCATCCTTAAGAACTCATGGAATAGAAAATGCCACATACTAAAGATATATCTATCTATCTATCTATATAGACAGATAGGTAGAGATGAAACATTTTACATCCATTTACATCAATCTATTTGCAACCATAGGAAAATATTTAATATTCCTGGGATGAGCACTGTGAGAGGCTTTATAATTATTTAGAAAATATTTAGAAATTATTTCAAGTAAATCTTATTTATCCTGTTTCTGAAACATTTCACTTTCTGTGAAGTAGACATAGGGTCTTACCTATTGTTATTAATATGATATATATAACATACATAATTAATTTAAGATATATAGAACAATTTATAAATTATTATTCATATAAAGTATATTGATGAACATTCATAAGCAAAAGTGGCGATTACGGGAACAGACTAATTTGAAACAATACCAAGAATGGCATTAGAAAAGTATTTTCCCATAAAATAACTAGAAGATTATTCAGTTTCACTTCCACTTGCTCAGAAGCTGAAGTGACCTTTAAGTTCAATTTCTGGAAAATATCACTGATTAACATACTTTCTGCTGCCACTAGTAATATTGCAGAGAACTGCCGAGAAGGTGAGGCAGCATGGGACAAAGGTGTTCTTTGTGTATTAGATTGCTTATATCTAGATGAAGGAGCTACCCATTTATCTCTGGGCTCTTCCGAAATTTCCTCCTTGAGAGATGCCTCACTTATGGAACTTGATTCCATAAGTGCTGTACTGCAGGTTCCTGCAAGGTCCCCTGAAGCGCAACATTTAGGGAGCAAAAATCCAGGGACCTCTTTGTAGCTGGATGAGGGCACCAAGTTCAGCACTGGTATAGAGTCTAGAAAAAGTGTAGTCCCTGGGCATGAGACTGCACTACAAGAGACTGTCACTGGGCCAATTTCCACATCCTCTAGTGGATGGATAGCAAACCAGGTCACTGTGTTTCCCTTCACTCCTTATAAATGGGACCAACATAGAATATTCTGAAACCACACAACAGTGAGAGCATTTAATAAGAGGTTTCAAGAGCAATAACTGGTTAGCAGAGGTACAGGGACAAGGTGGTGATCAAACAGTGGAAGTAATCTGTGGGCAAGGGGATTAGAAGGACAGTAGGCCCACACTGGAGGGCTAGAGAAGTATTTGTGCATTGGGTGAAAAAAGTCAGGGGCAGGGGGATGTGCAAGCTGTTGAACATATCTGTATGGTTTATTTGGGGACAGAGCACTTCATTAAGGAAATATGCAGTGTTACAAATCCAGTAGTAGATAGCTAAGGAACGGTGGGATGCTACCAAATAAACCTGGAAATTTAGATGGGGCCTCAAAGGATTTTATTACTTGCTCTTTAGCCTCTATAAGTAGCTGCTGCTTCTGAGACAGCTGGTATTGAAGGGTTCCTTTGTCCTGTATTGTCCCTCACGTCCCTATAGCATGGTCTGTTGCACTGTGCCCCCAAATGATGTATCTTTAAAAGGTGGTAATAGCCAATCCTAAAATGTCATTCTCTTACCCAGGAATATACCTGAAGGAGGTCACCAAAGGAGTTTTTTTGAATGAGGTGAATGTAACTCAGCAGATAAAGAAGGCAGTAGAATAGTGGGTAGGTGGTGTGAGAATCTGACCTATGTGTAATTTGCATCGTCTGTGTAAGGATAACAGAAAGATAACACACAGATAATGTAACGCGCCACACAGATTTTGATTGTTAACCTATATTAACCTATTTATTTCTCACAATAACCCTATGAGGTTAGTGCCTTCATGAACCCCCAGTTAAAACACAGGAGACAGATATAGAAAGGTCAAGTAACTTGTCTAAACCACACAGCTCAGAGGTGACAGACCTAGGATCTGAATCCAAGCTGTCTTCTTTCATAGGGCATAGTCTTTTTTTTTTCATTAATTTTGATTGGAGTATACTTGATTTACAATGTTGTTAGTTTCAGGTGTACAGCAAAGTGAATCAGTTACACATATACATATATCTACTCTTCTTTATATTCTTTTCCTATATAGATCATTACAGAGTATTGAGTAGAGTTCCTGTGCTATACAGTAGGTCCTTATTAGTCATCTATTTTATATATAGTAGGGTGTGTATGTCATAGTCTTAACCATTGTACCACATTTCCCCCCGCACTTGAAAGCCTCAGTTTAAAGTTACAGTAATCAAAGATTCTTTCAGTTACCAGAGTGACCTCCTTTATAAGTATACAGTGTTGAGCAATGAACACTAGCCCACAGGGGTTGTAGTGGTGTGGTGACATACCTGGGACCCAAGAGAGAAGTCAGGGATGGAGACAATACTCTAAGCATAATCTCCACATAGATAAAAGTAGAGGTTAGGGAAGAAGATGACATAATGAAAAGGCTGCAGAGAGAAAAGGCCAAGACTATGAATAGGACCCTTTGTTTTTGGTTTTAAAGAGATTTGATTTGACCCAGGATGATAATGAGTTCCTTTACAATCATCTACTTCATGATTGCAGCCAAGGTTTCTCATCTGTATGTCGTCAGTGACTCTTACAGTGCCCAGTACATGGCAGGCACCCAACAAATACTTCATGAATTAAAGAAAAAATGAAAAGGGAATTCAGGATAGGAAGGCATCAAGAATAAGATGAATATGTGTGAAATAACATTTACAAAAAAGGAATGCATGTGCGAAATAAACCTTATGATGAATTACACATCTAAAGTAGTTACAAGAGGAAAAAACAGGTAAGGGATACTGAACAGGTTAATTTATATTCATGTATTAGAGATGGTGTACTTATTATATACAAGAGTAGGTGATATGCATGGAAGTATGAAGAAAGCTGTCAAGGTAGCAACCATTTGATCCTTATTCTTGAGAAAGTTAGTCCAACTAAGAGAGAGAGAGTAATAGTTATTGAAACTGAAAAAGATCTTACAAAGAGGAGGGCAGAATTTGAGTGAAAAACACTTTTCCAAGCAAGATTTAGTGGACATATGTGAGGGTGGCTAGGGGAGTGGGCATTGGTTGGGGGCCAGGAGAAGTGATGGCAGTAAAAGACAAAACTATCCAAGTGAAAGGAGAAATCACTGCAAAGCCCCATGAGGAAAGAGTACAGAAATGGTAGGCCCATGTGGTCGATGCTAGTTTGTCCTGTTTATTAATTTGGGGAACTTACAAGACTTAGTGTTGGCTCATCCTAATACATTATCCACTTAAAGCACACTTTTGAACACCACTTGTACACAATAAAGGAAAAAAGGGAAAGTCTAAATTGTCATTTCTGATTAACAGATGTAACCAAGGGTTACAAATATATAAAAGAATGATTGGTGGCTATCATGAAGATGATGGTTATGTGTTCGATAAATACTAGGGGAAAGCAGATCTGAATGCAATTCTTATTCTTAATAAGTCTCAAGTGAAAGTGCACAGGATATGAATGACTATTCACTGTACTCTAATAACTTTTGATATATGGATCAAAAGTACCATTTTCTGGAATATGAAAAGGCCTATGTGATAATGACACAACCAAAGAAGGGCTCCAAACAATCAACACTCAGAGACTGGGAGTAGGGTCAAGTGAGGAATCCTAATATCTCAGCCCAAGCTCTTTGAAGGGTTTTATTGAGTGCACATGTGTAAACATAGCATTCCTCTTCTATGTAAGTTACTTCTGCCAAAAACTTGCCCTTTTTAAATTTATTTAATTAATTTATTTATTTTGGGCTGCATTGGGTCTTCGTTGCTGTGTGCGGGCTTCTCACTGAGGTAGCTTCTCTTTGTTGCAGAGCACTGGCTCTAGGTGCACGGGCTTCAGTAGTTGTGGCTCGCGGACTCAGTTGCTCCACGGCATGTGGGATCTTCCCGGACCAGGGCTTGAACCCATGTCCCCTGCATTGGCAGGTGGATTCTTAACCACTGTGCCACCAGGGAAGTCCAACTTGCCCTTTTTAAAACCTGAACAATGAACACTCTCTGCCAAACCTCATCACAGTGTAGTCTCTGACAACAATCCCCAGAGCTCTGTGAAATGTGAATCAAGTCAAAGAAAGGGAAATGTTATTCTCTCATCTGTATATCCAGTAGAAATGCTTTTGAACAGCTACTTTACAGGTGATAAAAGTCTTCATAAGTTGATACAATAATTTCTTGATTTATATCAATTTTCCATTTTAAAATTATACATAACTCATCTTACGCTATTTCATCATGAAAATACTTTTGCAGACAGAATAGTCTGACTACTTTAACCTTCTACCAACCTGCTCGGAAAGCAACTTATAATACCCTAATTTGATTATGATAAGGAAATATCTGAAGCTACAAGACAGAAGCTAGTGTGGCCAAAAGAATGAATTTTGAATCAGAACATACGTCAAGGGTAAAGTTAATAGGTATACAATTTCAATATTATTTTAAACTTGTCTCCTGATAAGGAGAGTCAAACCTCAAAATTGATGAGATTTGAGATGATTATTTTCATCTGAAACGATTTTAAAAAAATAATACTCTAGTTATAATTATGTATTCATAAGTCATCAATTACTTGAAAATATGTTGATATGAAGTAAAAAAGGAGACAATGTTAGTCCCTGCAAAAATGTAAATCACACGTATCTCTACTATACAAATTAGGTATGTGCATTTCTAAAGGTTTTGGTCAGAATTTTATATTTCTTTGTTCCTTTTTTTGAATGAATTAAATTACCACAGGCAGGATCTCTCTTTTCAAAATTGTACTCAATTCTCCTGTGTAACGAAAATGAAAACTTTGTATCTAAGATTCCAATGACAGCCCAGAACATATTAGTTGTATTGATCTGAGTCTTTTTAAGATACTTCTTCTTATTATTATTACACTTGTTATTTCAGGAAGGTCACTGGGGTATCACCAAAAAAGAGGCCCTTTAGTCACATATTCTGGGATTGAATTCCATGGCTTTTCCCGAACAAGTTGTTGAAATGTGTTTTTTGTGTGCTATGATTCACAAACTAAAAACGGAGGTTGGGGGGGAAGCAAGTTTAAACTTTTCAACAACTGCCACAGTACAGCACAAATTCAACAAAAAGCAGTTAAGTGTAAAGCACAGAGTCAGGTAATTGTTAAATAATTATAAATATGAGATAACAGTATGAGATTACAGTAAAAAATGACATCAGCATGTATAAAAGCTTCAATAAGAAAGGTGAAATGACAGGACATTTGGTCCAAGAGTAAGCAAGAGAGCTTATTACTAAAAGAGAATAAAACTCAGATTTAAAAAAAATATGCAACGATTTGTAACACAGGGAATAGAAGGAATAATATGTGATTTTTATATATAGAGAGAAAGTATATACATAAAGTCAGGGAAAGTATTGAAAACACACACACACACACACACACACATACACACACACACACACGTAGAAAGGGAAATGGCAGCCCGTATCTACCTTTCTAGAACACATCTAAGTCTCAGCTTCTAGGAATTTGAGGGGATGTAGAAGCCTCCTAGGTATATTTTTAATTTTCAAAATAGCAATGATAAGTGTGTTATACATATAACATTTGATAGGAAATAATCTTTAACATACTTAATGTAGTAGATGTCCTTGGGATTCAAAGAGGAGAAACAAGAATACATAGTCATTGAGCCATTTTGGCAAGAATTTTGAAAGCACAATCATCATGTAGAACTGAAGACATCTGGTGCAGAGGATGGATCTTGTCAATATCAATAAAATGGCAAAGACTGAAGTAAAAAACAGTGTGCCTTCTCTTTTAATATTTAAGATTGATTTATAAGACATGACTGATACATAGCTTTCTTTGCATGAGAACGTACCACAGTGGTGATCTGAAAATTTTTATTAATCCAAGTAATACATTTTACTTTGAAAAATAAGTAATTATGAGAACAACTAATTCAAAATACATGTTTATTATAATGAGAACTATTATGTTTAGTATCAACAGAAAAAAAAAAGGTAAAATAGTTGCACCTTGAACTAGGAGAATAAATTGAATGACATTAACCTTTCTGACCAGAGAATGGTTCACCTTTTATATAGTTTCTCACCATGGTTAATCTACATGCTTTCACATACAAGTTTTAAAAATAGACTATTTTTCAGAACAGTTTTAGATTTACAAAAACATTGAGAAGATAGTACAAAGAGCTCCCCGAGAACCCACATCCAGTTTCCCCTATTATTTTTACATCTTACATTAGTATGGACATTTGTTACAATGAATAAACCAATATTGACATTTTATTATTAACTAAACTCCATAATTTATTCTGATTTCCTTAGTGTTTATCTAATGTTCTTTTTCTTTTCATGGATGCCATCCAGGACACCATATTACATTTAGTTCGTGTCTCTCTGGCTTCTTCTTGCTTCCAACAGTTCCTCAGACTCACTTTGGTTTTGATGATCTTGATAGGTTTAAGGAGTACTGGTCAAGCATATTGTAGACTGTCCCTCTACTGGAATTTGTCTGATGTTTTTCACATGGTTTTATGGGGGTTATAGGTTTTTGGGAGAGAGATTGAGAGGGAGAGTGTTCTTTTCATCCCTCATATCAAGGGCACATATTATAACATGCTTTAGGACTATTGAGGTTGACCCTGATCACCTGGCTGAGACAGTCTCTGCTAGGTTTATTCACTGTAAAGTATTCTCTCCCTCCTTACCATACTGAGTACTCTTTGGAGGAAGCGACCATGCTCAACTCATTTCAGAAGTAAGGAGTTTTATGTTCCCCTTCCTTGAGGGCAGAGTATCTACATAAATTGTTTGAAATTCTACTGGATGGGAGATTTGTCTCTTCTCCTGCGTTTATTAATTTATTCATCATTTATTTATAGCAGCATGATCTCATGGTTATTTATTTTATATCTTGGGTTATAATCAATAATACTTTATTTTTTTTGCTGAAATTATTCCAGCTTTGGCCATTGGGAGCTTTTTTCAATTGGCTCCTATGATCCTTTGACATACCTCTGTCATTGTGCATATGTGGTGTGCTGAGTGTATGTGGGTGTTTGGAACACTTATTTTTTGGCACAAGATGATCCAGGCTCACATACATTTCCTGCCCCAGTCCTAGAGTCAGCCTTTTCTCTGAGGATCCCTGGTTCCTTTCACTGGAGAATAATGTTAGAAAATTAGATCTAGGCACTAGCTGTCACATACAAAATTTATTTTTAAAATAAATTTCATGTTAAAGCTAAGAATTAATATATATATATATGTGTGTAGTACATTTATGGATAAATTCTTACTAACCCTTACTCCATGCTTATCTGTGTTTACTAGTTTTTCAGCAATGATCATGAATTATATCTGTAATGAAAATCATTACTATAAAAATAAAAGCTCTAAAAGAATGTACACCCCATTTCAACAAGAAAATGCAAATTATTGGGTGGGCCAAAAAGTGCCTTCGGCTTTTTAAGTAAAAATAAAAGACACATTTTTCATTTTCACCAAGAACTTTATTGAACAACGTATTCACCCTTTTGTTCCACTACCTTCTGCCATTTTTCAGGCAACTTCATAATTCCATCTTCCCAAAACTTTTTATCTTTTTGAGCAAAGAACTGTTTCTGGTCCCTTTTACAGTCTTCCAGGGAATTGAAATTTTTTCCATTAAGAAAATTTTGTAAAGAGCTAAATAAATGGAAATCTGAAGGTGCAATGTCTGGTGAATATGGCAGGTGAATCAGAACTTCCCAGCCAAGCTGTAACAGTTTTTGTCTGGTCATAAAAGAAACATGCAGTCTTGCATTCTCCTGATGCAAGATTATGCATTTTCTGTTGACTAATTCTGGATGCTTTTCGTCAAATGCCGCTTTCAGTTGGTCTAATTGGGAGCAGTACTTGTTGGAATTAACCATTTGGTTTTTCGGAAGCAGCTCACAATAGAGGACTCCCTTCCAATCCCACCATATACACAACATTGCCTTCTTTGGATGAAGGCCAGGCTTTGGTGTAGTTGGTGGTGGTTCATTTCACTTGCCCCATGATCTCTTCCATTCCACATTGTTGTACAGTATCTACTTTCCATCACCCGTCACAATTTGTTTTAAAAACGGAATGTTTTCATTACGTTTCAGTAGAGAATCACATGCAAAAATATGGTCAAGAAGGTTTTTTTCGCTCAACTTAATGTGGAACCCAGACATCAAAGAGATTCACATAACCAAGCTGGTGCAAATGATTTTCAACGCTTGATTTGGATATTTTGAGCATGTCGGCTATCTCCAGCGTGGTATAACGTTGATTGTTCTCAATTATTGTTTCGATTTGATCACTATTAACTTCAACTGGGCTACCCGACCATGGAGCATTGTCCAGCGAGAAATCTCCAGCACGCAACTTCGGAAACCACTTTTGACACGATCAGTCACAGCACCTTCTCCATACACTGCACAAATCTTTTTGTGCGTTTCAGTTGCGTTTTTACCTTTCGTAAAATGGTAAAGAATAATATGCCAAAAATGTTGCTTTTCTTCTTCCGTCTTCAATATTAAAATGGCTACGCAAAATTCACCAATTTTGATGTCTTTTTCTAAATGCACGCTGATATGACAGCTGTCACATACAATCTAACAAAATTGTTTTGAATGAAGTTAAAGACAACTAAGTGCTACTAGAGCCATCTTATGGGAAAAAACGAACAAACGTTTTGGCCCACCCAATGGTATCAACTTATACTGACCTCATATTTAGTATTACAAGTAAACTGAGAATTCTGAGAGTTCCAAGTAGTTATCTTTGAAATGAAGTGTTATATTTCAAAATTGAAAGTGTTCCTCCAAGTAAAAATGATATTCATTTTTTACCTTAGAAAACACTTCTTTCTTTCATAGAACAACCATTTCAGATGTAAAAAGCAAAGATTTATCTGAAAGCAACAACAGCAAATACCAAAACACAAGAAATGCCTGAATGTCATATGTATGGACTGCTTTTTGTGAGAAGTATAAAAAACAAAAAAAGGAGGAGTAAAAGCCTAACACTGATTTTATACATTCCATCAAAAAAAAAAAAAAGCCAACAGATTATTTAGACATAACTTGAGATTATGACATCATGAGGCATGGCTTCAGCGGTCAATATGACATGTTTTTAAAAAGGCTTCTATGGGACTATGTAAGCAACTTAAGAGGGTACTTTTTTGTGGACATTGTTTTTAAGCAGTTCATACATGCTGATATTAAATGCATAGACTATACTACTTCTCTGTCTCTTCACTAACGTAAATCCAGACAATATCTCTACTGAGCAATTTTATTAGTCTAATTTCTGCTAATATAATGTGCTTGAAACTCTATATATTTAACTCAGTTATTAGGTACCAGCTATATAGGCTCATTTCAGGACCAAATATAACAATATAATCCTTAAAAGCAGTTTAAGATATACAAAAGACCAAGTAAAATGCATAATTAGTATAGGAAAAATAAATTGGACATTTACCTGATGGTAGATTAATAATGTCACATCTATATATCTATACAATTTAATTTATTTTCCGTGAAAGTAATAATACTGTATTTCTTTTAAGATGCTCAATAATCTAGACTTTTTTGCTTTTTTTATTTGACTTTGTTCTTTGTAGTTATAGTCCCATTTAATAATGCTTGATTCTATTTAATTAGAAAAATACAGCAAATGTTCCCATTTTTCCTGTGATTTTCTAGTAGAACATACTTAAAAACATAAAATGTTGAAGTTATATTGTTAAATGCCCTACAGAAGAAACAAGGGACATAAAGTATGCCATTTCTAATCTCTGAAGCAGAAGACACCATACATTTAAAAGGATACCAGATTCAGAGAGACACAAACTCTTCTGTGAACACTTGGTTACTTAATTCTATTTATTTTATACATTTCTATGGGAGGGTAATATTTGTGGCTTATTGAGTATGGCAAAAGAATGAGCAAACTGTCAAAATTTACCAGCAAAAGATTAGCAGGCTAGTTAAAGATATCCTGGTTCATGACTATTAGAAATTATTAAATATCATCATTAACATGGAAATAAATGATCAAATATTAATGATGATAGATTAAAGTTCACCAAAATCATTTAAAATCTAAACAGTATATCTTATTACATACTGCAACTTTTTCAAGCACTTAACTGTCTTTAATAATTTATATTTGTAAATGTCTAATAATTTAAGTACACCTCATTATTATTACTTAAATTTCAAAATAATTTCAAGGTGTTGCAGTTTCTTCTCAGTGTATTTCTTGCTTGCAGTGAATTTAATTTAGCTTTATGCTTCTTTCTAATTATTATTTAGGTACTTAAAGTTAAGGTGAAATAATGCAGACACAGATGATGTAGATTCTCATTTCTTAATTTAGATCCTTCTAAAAAATACAAGAAATTCAAAAATAAAATGTAACTTTTTGTAATATGCCTCTTTTTACTATGTATTCTTATAAACCCTATTTCACATGATCATTACATTGCTCTATGTTATGCATCATGATAAAACAGTCAGCTTCTCAACATTTTTTTCTATGAAAGGGTAAAACTCATATAAGAGAAAAAACTCTCCTTTCTAAAATCTCAGAGAAAGTAAAGTATAAAACCAAAGGTCTTTAAGCTGATCTTTGATAGGCAACAAGGAGATTCAAAATCACTCTCTTAACTGCTTGGTAAGTAATTAGACCTCAATATTTGTTAGGTATCTAAATATGTTTAGCATTGTACTAACTTGAAGGTGTAAAAAGTTAGAGAAGACAAGTCCTTCCTTCAAGGCTCTTAAGATCTAGTTAGGAATCACAAACAACAATATAAGAAAGCAAATGACTGAAAACTTAGAATATTAGCTTGAAAGGCAGGATGAAGATATAAAAATAGAAAGGAATTTTGGCCAAGATTTCCCAGAGTAAGAAAGTATTTTTTAACTAAGCTTTGAGGTAGCAAGGTATGTGATTAACAAGTGTTGCCCACGACGGTCAGTCATTGCTATTGTTGTTATTACTACTTATTTCACAAATGCGAATGTTTCTTTTTCCTTTAAGGACTATGTTATTGAGTCGAAATATTTACTACTTTACCTAGGTTATCTATATAGCTCCAGGTATACACAGAAAGAATAACTTTTCAAACAGAGCTATGGTTACTCATGTTTATTAAATAAATCATTTATTAATTGATAAGAATATTCCCCAAAGAACATATGTCATCAAAGCATTACATCTCCCAGACAGAACAGTAAAGTTCAGTCACGTTTTTTTATTTTTTACTAAAATAATGAAGCTATAACAAACAGTCTGAAGACATACTAATATTCATTAAATCGGCACCAACTGGAATGTTTTCCCCTTGAGACTGAGAAGTTGATATTCCAAATACCTAATAAAAATGGGGATGACTTCACCCAGTACTCTGTCTAAGCAGAAAACAAACACTGGGCCATAGAGATACCTACCAATTCCGGAGGACACCTTCAGAGACACTTTCAGGTCTGTGATAAACCTTTTGATAGTTAACAAATACCCATCCAATGGAACGAGAACACAGTATGAGGAATAAGAACTGAGCACCACGAAACATCCTGTCTTAATTTAACTCCAACCCCAAACAATATATTTCCTAGCTTTGGAAAAGAAAAGATGTGAGAGTAATTCAGCTTGGTGACTCAAGTTCAAACCTATATTTGATCTGTTACCCTGTCACTGGAAACAGTACATGTGCTTCCTCTGCCTTTGTAATTGTTTATATTCCTGACCTTCCCTGACACCAAAAATAATTCGCACTCCCACCCTTACCAGCCCTTCCCCACACACACACAAAAGAGATTAAAAATACAGTTTAACTTTGTGTATTTTTCCCATGCAAAATTGTAAAGCAAATTCATTAACTAAGATGTAACTATAAAGGCAAATTCTGCAAAAAGGTAAAAGAAAGGATACATAATTATTTCTTTACCTTTTACCCTTAGTTTCTGCTAGTGTTGGTTATAGTTTCCTGATAATTCCAAAACACTTTGCACTGCCAGACATTTTTTCCTTGACCTCCCCTCTCAGAGAGTCAGCAGGAGGGTAACAGGAGTCAAATTATTTCTCCTCCCAAGTGAATGGGCCACAGACTCTTACAAAGGTGAAATAGTGGTGCCAAAAGATGAAGTAACTTTGTAGATATTCAGGTCATGAAGGCAGTAAGTAGACTAAGGAAAACTTCATTAATCTCAGGAAATTTTCTCAACTCGGCCATGGAGTTACTATTTGAAAAATGTTTCTTTTGTTTTCATTTATAAACATTATCAAAGCCACTAATAATTCCTATAGGTACAATAAGACCTTTAAAAATATAGGTTACTAATATCATGTACATAAGATCCTTGACCTACAGACTTGATGTGACCCATACCCATCCTCAACCCTGGCTCCCATTTAAATTCTCGGGGTTCTTACCCTGTAAATTATAATATACAGATAATGCATCAACTGATCTTAGAAAGGTCCTCCCTTTAAGTGGGGTCATGGAAAGCTGCCTGAAGTCCTTAAAAGGTGACCTGAATCCAGGTAAAACAGTTCCAGTCTCAGCTCTGCCCCTTACTAGCTTATATTTGAACACATCAGCTAACACCTTTACATCTCATTATTCTCACCTCTAAAATGAGAATAATTGCTTTGTCTACTCCCGTAATCACCGATACCACTTTTAAGAACTATGATTTTTCTTAAAATTGCAAAAGCCAAAATGGGACAGCACACATTTCTAACTCTGTGTCTCTGCTTTTTTTTTTCAATCTAAAAAACAAACAAAAAATAATGAAACTTCATATCGTGTTGCTGAGAATATTAATCGTGATAATGTACAAAGTACCTAGGATGCAGTAAGTATTTGATAAATGTCCCTTCCCTTCTCCACCAACTTTTCATTTCATAATGGGCAAATTCCATGTGAAATGTTGGCAGTCCAAATCAGTACCATTTTACTGTCTCTCAGCTACCTCTTGACGCTATTCATATCTCTTCCCACATTACCTTCCTGTATTTCCTGGCCTCTTCTCTTTCAAAGGCCAAGGCTTTTTCCCATCTTCCTGACCTGAACCATCACTTTGTAGCCTATCAACGATGTCCCTCTGGCCAGCTTAACTAATCGGTTGAGCCTCAGTGACTCGGAGGCGGGACAGAGTTAAAGCAACTCCTGTCTGGGGCTGCTCACATCCAACCCAGACCCTTCCTGCTCATCCTCTTGGCTCTCTGGCCTCAGAACAGGGGGAAAAGCGACGGCAACACTGGAGTGATGACATGTGATTCTCTCCCTTCCCCACCCTTCACATTTTTCTTTCCACGTGCAGAACCCGGAAGGCTCTGACCGCTCTTGCCCTGGCGGTTGCCATGGTTACACAACAGCAGCACCAGACTCAGGAGGGGTCTCGTCCCGTCTCCTCTACCTCCCCCTCAACCCTTTCCATCCTTTAATGAGCACGCCCCCCTCCCCGCCGCGCCCCCGCAGGGGAGGAGAACCTTTTCGGCTAAATTTGAGACTTTCAGTTCCCGCCCCCTCTTCTTCTCTTGCAGACAAGCTAAGGGAGGATGGGAGGGGCTTTGGTGGGGAAAGAAGAGCTCTCGGAGAGACATTTGCCTTTCATTACGGCTTCGCTCGGGGCTAAACGGCGAAAAGTTCGCCTACTTAACTCCAATCTCCGTAACTCGGAATTGGGGACCTCAGCGGCCCCAGCTGCTGGCTGCTCAGCTCCCGTCCAGTCCCCTCGAGTCCGGCCTGGTGGCGGGAGCGCGGCGCCTCCTCCTCCTGTCAAGTACCCCCCGCGCGCTGGGACGGAAGCAAAGCAACTCAGCCCACGAGGTTGAACTCAAGTCGTGAGGGAAGGAAAATGAGCCGGTGCCGAAAACGGCCCGGGCGCTGCCAGGGCGGCCCATAAACGCGTCAACTCCAGGCGCGTGATGAGGGAGCAGGGGGAAAACACCGGCGGGGTTAAATCCACCCGGTTAAATTCCCAACATGAGTCAAATCCGGGCCTTTTCGGAGCGAGCCAAGCCGAGGCTACGGAGGGATGCCCGGCTCCCACAAGAGTACGTTTTGCAGGAGCCGCCTTCCCCAGTCAGCCAGCTCTGAGGCTGGTGTCTGCTTCCAACTTTGCCCTCAGAGTCTGGGAGGATGCACGCTCCCGTCAGACGGAGCGTCGCGGTTCCCTCACAGGGAAAAAGGCGTTGCCCATCCCTCCCCAAAAGCACCACAACACAAACAGCCGCCACGGTCTCCCCGTCCCCTCCCCCCAGCCCGTCGGGAAAAGGAGCGAGTGAGGGCGCAGACGCCCTTGGTCAAATCCTCGTCAGATTGTCCCCACCGACGCGTCTGCGAATGAACCTGCAGCCAGAGGAGCCACGGGGCACGTTCAGACGCGCTCGCGGCCGCCGGGGCCCTGGAGGGGGCGAGAGAGAGAGCGAAGTTCCCGGGCGCGTCTCGGGAGGAAAACTTTGCGCGGCGCGGAAAGCTCGTGCTGAGGAAGCGGCGGCGGCGAGCGGAGACTGCGCCCGCCGCCACGCTGTCCCCGCGCCGCGCGCCCGGACCGTCAGCGCCTCGGCGCCCCGTTCCCCGTCTGGCCCCCCCGCGTGCCCACTCCCGTCACCTCCGGAGCGCTCTTTCCGCCCCAGAACGTTGCCTTATCTCCCGGCCGCTCGGCATCCTCACTTCAGACCCATTACCACCCCCAAATCCAGTCACCCCTACTGGCCACCGCGGTCCTCCCACCGGAGCAGCAGGTGACCCGAAACCAGCTTTACCTGCCGCGAACTCTTCTGGCCCTCTCTCTGTGCCCGCTGTCTTTTCCGGGAGAGAGGAAGGGGATGCAGGCGGTGGGCGTGCGAGACGGCGACCCGGGACACTGGCGCGACCTCCTCTGAGCGGCAGCCCTGGCTGAGCCGCGGAGCCGCCGGCGGCCCTGACGGAGCGTGGAGGCTGCGGCCGCAGAGGCCAGGCCGGGAGGCAGGGGGCGCTGCTGCCCCCCGAGCGCCCTGCCGGGAGCGGCGCGGAGCCAGGCACCAGCTGGAGCTGTGGGGAGGCGAGGGTGGCGAGGAAAGGCACGCTCGGAGCGGGAGGGCGGCTTTTAAGTTTGTGGTGTGACCGCAGCAGCTGTCCCGAGAGAGACTCAGTCTTTCTAAAAAGGGGATGCTCAGAACGCCGGGGATTACCTCTCCCCTTCCGATCTCCTCCCCCAGCCCTCGGCCCCCCTTCCCTGTGCGCACGCCAGTCCTCCCCAGCGTGCAAAAGTCCATCCCAGTCGGCGCGCAGGCTGTCAGCAGCGTGGATTAAATGTAGCTCCGGCCGCGCTGGGGGATGTTTTTCCGGACAGGGCACTCTGTATGTAAAGGAATTTCTGACGTTTGAGCCCGCGCCCGGGTGGCTTTTGGGCCTGTTTATTCTATACCATAACGTCTCCAAGGACTCCCTGCCGAAAAAAACAGGACGAACACTGTCTCAAAAACTCTAAGCCTCAAAAAGAGGAGCTGTGTTCCAGTACGTAAAACCCCTATCCACTGTTACTGGCCTCGAAAGAGCAGGTGTGGAGGATGAGCGACAATCAGCCCTCCACTACAGGGCTGGCACCGAGGAAGGACCAAGCAGGAGGTAAACAAAAAACAAACACACACACACACACACAAGATGTAAGTCTTTTTTCCTCTCTACCTCATACCAGGCCAGCAGGGTTACATCACTTATTCCTGTGCTAGATTTCCTTGTAGATTTGTACACACCTTGCTCACGCAATAGAAAACTTGGAAGTGTATGGGGACCAGGGTGGATTCACATTTTGTGGAGCCTGGAACTCACACTATTTGGAGGTGGGACCCTCTTGAAGAAAACTAATACAGAAATAGCTTAATTCTACAGATTTTAGAAAAACATATGACATATGAACTCATTGTCTGGCTGACCACAGGGACATGGAAAGGGCCTCTGCAAGGGATGAGTCCTGAACTGGAGCCTTATTGGCTAGGTGGTAAATCCTTCTATGATTGGAACTCTAGGTCTGTGGTCACACACCTTGCACTTATTAGTCCCAAACATAAAACTAACTTGGGGTGGAGCCATAGAAAAAAGCAGCCATGGGGTCCTGCATTTGTCAGGTTGACTTCAGAGCTGTGCTCGTAAGGTCCCAGAGTTCCCTTGGCAAATGACCAGGGGGGGTTTGGTTTGGGGGCAGTGAGCAGACAGTGGCAACAGTGGAAGAACTGGTCTGGGGGAGGAGACTTCATTCAGCCTTCCCTCTGCAGCAGAGAGCTGAGGGCCACCAAAGCTAAATGAGTCATTTTAAGTTACATATGGTTGGTGGCAGAGCCAGCTCAGGAGGGACTCAAGTTTCCTAACTCTGACCAAGTTTCTTTCCTGTGTCTCATACTGCCCCATCGCTGTAAACTTGGTTTTGACTGTCAACCAACCAACCCCATAATTTTCCTCTTTGGATACAGGACAATTTAAAGCCCTACAGACTATTCCAAACTATAGCCACATTTTTTCTGAATGCTTTATATTCAGTGTTATACCACTCATTTTATAATTAACCACACACTTGATGTGTTTGTTGCATTTTGAAATATTTGTATATTATTTTTGTTTATGCCATTGCCCCCAGTCCAAATTGCAAGCTCATTGTGAGGACAAAATACCTCTTTTGTCTCCCAGAACATAGCTTAGGGTTTTGCACATGGTGGGTTCATGATAAGTACTTTTAGATTTTTACCCTATTTATTAATTTTCTAATAATTTTGTCAGTTTATTGGCCAGAATATTGTATTTAATTAGAGTTGTGGTTAACTCTGGATTTTCCCTTTTTCCTTCCTGTCTAAAATCCTAACTTAATATACTCAAGGGAAATGACATCTCCCTTTTGCTACTGTCTCAGCCTTTTCCACAAAGCCCCCGCAGGATTAATCACTCCCTCCTGTTTTTCCAAAGCACTTTGATTTCACTACTAAATAAGTCCCTTTCATGTTATATCATAATAAATTATGCATTGGTCTGCATCCCATACAGGCATATTGCCTGTTTTGTGTTCTTGTTTCCCCAGCTCCTAAAACAGTGCCTATGAATTTGTATTGAACTGATTTGGTTTGAAGTACCCTGACTTCAAATTTAGACTGTATTTACTAGGGCATCCTGAACACACCATGAGAAGAACATCTGGAAACTGGGTTCTGTGCTTTCTTTCCTTTTAATTACTCTGAGCACGCAGCAGGCAGAGTCAACCACACAGCTCAGTTGTGATGAATGGCCTCAGCTGTGTTCAGGGCTTTGTAATCCTCACGATACTTCTCTGAGTGTCTTGCATATGGTGGGTGTTTAACAAATATTTGGGGGTTAAATGAATTAATGAAAACAGTGGATGTGATGACAATAATTAGTCACTGAGTTATTTCTGAAATTTCTGCTAACTCTACAGGATCCCACCAGTATGGTTTTATAACCCTTTTTAAGTGTTTGAAATTTACTGTTACCAAAAGCAATTCAGTAATCTGTCTTATAGTGTTGCTTAATACCCTATCTGAATCCTTGAAATAACACCCAGTAGGAAAAGTCTATTTTACTTTAAGTTTTGTTAAAATGTAATGTGTATTATATAGTGTAGCTTATCTTCAAGGGTGACTATTCAAGATTCAGTAAATGATCCTTAATTACACTGAAAGAGATGTGTGTATCATCAGTTAGAACTACCTAATTGTTGCTGCTCTGCCTGTTCTGGTCTGAGGGGTAAAAAAGAAAGAAAAAGGAAACACAAAATACTTTCCAGGTGCTTGGAAACATTGTTGAATAAGTAAACTTGTCTTGAGGGTCCAGGTTCTTCCTCTGTGGCATACCACCCCTCACTCATCTTCATTAGGGCTCACAGATTGAATGTAAGTCATTCTTACTGTATGGTAGTAGATTTATGTTAGATAATATGAAATACACTGTTTCTCAAAGGATTACATTGTTATACTGAGTGAAACCAAGGAATAAAGTTCTAATTGTAGAATTTCAAGAATCATCAATCTATGTTGGGAGCCATAAAGGAAGGTAGCAGGGATGGGAAAGAGTAGAATAGTTATATTCTAGGCTTTTCCAACTCCACATATAGCTACCTCTGCCCAGAAGACAGGAGAAAGATAATTACTGGGTCCAGAATTTAAATCTAGCAGGATCTCAGAGGATTTGACTACACTTTCTGCAGAAGGTGCTTTTCTGTGCAGTCTTCTATTCACAAAGCATATGGAAATTTGGTGAATTTAAAAGGAAAAAAAAGACAGATAAAAGAGATTGCAAAGTTCTGTGCACAGAGACAAGAAAATGGAAATGAAGCCCAAGCCATTTAGTGTTCACTTCTATAAAACTAATCATACCTTGGTCAGACATAAAACCTCTCTGCCTTATAATAAATACTACCTTATGAATGTTTTCCCACATATTAACATATCAGTACCAACAGATAAAAATGTTGTTATACTCATATGAGAAAACTGGCATATATGTTAGTTTATGTCTGATTGAAACAAGTGATGGCATGAGGTGAAAGCAGCCTACCCACCTCCTACTCTTCTATCAGATATTTTCCCTTATAAACTGCAGATTTTTTTTCCCATCTGGTTCATTTGATCATGACAATTCACTCATCACTTGATCACTAGCTAGTTACATATTAAGATCATTATATCACGTTTAGTAGTGGAAAAGAACACTCCTGACTTTTATCTTTAATGCAGTATTAATTATACATGCATAGAACTCTTAGAAGTAAATGGATCCCTGTTTCTTATCATCAAATAAAGACAGAAGATAGTTTAGGTTAGTTAATCGGAATGTGAAATTGTAATGTCTTTGTGTTTTAAACTCTTATAACATCATAAATAATCATAAACTTTCAGAGTTAGGAGAGACCTCAAAGCCCTTCTAGCCTTCATGTTATACATGAGGAAAAGAAGGCCAAGAAGGTAGAGTGATCACCTAGCTCCTTCAGACTCCTGCCTCAATGCCCTCTGCAAAATAGCACCCTGCTATAGAGCCTTTTTTTGAAAAAAAATCAGCTATTTTTCAAAACCTTTCCAAGCCAGAATCTTAAGGTTATATTTACTTAGCTGTGTTGGGGTGTGGTGAATAATTAAATTCAGCAGGAATGCACTTCAAAATAAAAATAAAAACATAGCCCAACCCCTTTGGCCCAAGTCCTGAGACCTCAGAAGAGAGCGTCTCCTTGACTATGAACATTCACTAGAGGCTGGAAAGGCTTTTTGTGTCTGATATAGGACTCCACAGAGTTATTGCAGAATGGGGGAGTTTAAAATCAAATAAATGACTCTGTTTCTTATTTTTAACAATGTTCTTATAGCAACAAACCATCCCCAAGGAAAGATTTTAAGGAAAAATAAACAACTTTTCTATATATCATATAAGAGAAAAAATCTTTAAATTTGCTTTTCTTAATACCTCGTACCACCACGCCACCCTTAGAACATGCTTTAGACACAGTGTATTCTTCTAAGAAAATGGGAGGGGGAGGGATTCCTATGGTACCTCATCGAGGCAAGCCTTATTTATTTAAGGGTGATGAAACCAAGAAAAATATGCCCTCTTGTGGCTTATTTGTTCTAGTTCACAACCAATCAACAGTGCTCCATTATTTCCTGAAACTCAAACATACCTATATTCCGAGTGGAATTAAACTATTCCTTTGTGCAGTAACTAGAGAGAACAGGTCTGTGCAGACAGCAGGAAGGCATTCCAAGACTTCTGCTTTGTTCAAGGTAATAAGCAGCAGCTTAGCCACAACGAAATCAGTATCCCTAAAAACGGGGGAAGATTTTCCAAAATAACCCACAGATTCTTACAGATATTATAAAAATACCTTCCAAATAAATGCATTAGATAGAATTTCTTTCCTAAATAGTGAGGTTTATGTTGGACAAACTTAAACCATCAGTTTCCACTAATAGGAAAAAATTCATGATTTCCTTTCCTACTGTATTTATGCCTCTAAGATTTCTTTAGCTGTGGGATGATGCTTATTTTTCCATTAAAAAAGTAAAATGTATAATAAAGCAGTTAAGAGAATCCTGATTTTCATTCTCTGCATAGTTTTTCTCTCCTTTCCTCTTGTTTCTTCAGAAATAAAAATAGCACAAATGTGTTACATCCTATGATTTACAGATATAATTAATTTCACTACAAAAAAAAAAAAATGCCCACCAAGTTGTCCTAAAACAGCACGGTGGAGATAGGCTTAATGGGAAATGACCTCTGCTGATCAAGAGAGTGACTTTCATGTAACTGTCATTTAAATAACTTAGTAACTAAGTGAATGTCAAAGGTTTAAAACAGGTCAGAATGCTAAATCCTTAGTCCAACCTTATAATAATAATATTAATAATTATGATTAACACTGTTATTATTTTATATACAAAAAAATGACTTAAATCACACATTTTCCATTTGACTGGATCTGCTTGTGTATTAAGTAGGCCGGCGGACCATTTCCTAATCTGCAGGCTTACTTTAGCAAGTTGCTGCTGAAATAGACTGAATTGCATCTCACTTACCAGAAGGAATAAATACAGTTTTCCAAAATGCCCAGTTTAACATGGAGCTATTGTTTTTCTAAATTACAAGCTTAAAATAGCTTTAAGTTTATCTAGTTCAATGATCATTCTGACCTTTGAAGCACAGATATACTTTATTGGAATTGTCATTTGCAAGGAAAATTCATTCATAAAATAGTTGAAGGTTTAAAATTTTGTCTATTTAGTGAATAATAATGAACCACTATAATATTATTAACAAATCGCATTCTCTTTATACTTGACATTTCAATAAAATTATCTTTCCCTGTGTCAAGCAAAGTTTTACTTTCCAAAGTTTATTCATGCGTTTGCCAAAAGAGTCTATCAATACATTAAAAGTCTATGATAATATGTGTATTTTAAAAATTATCTCTAATTTTACTATATTTAAAACTTCCAGTTCTAAGAATGGAGCTAATTTTAAAAGACAAAAATATGACCATTTAAAAATGTATCAAGAAATTAGTATTTCACTAGTTAAGAATAAAAGACAAGTGGTCCACAATAATGAAGGTCATTATTGTAAGTACGATATGATTGATAGCATGTCTAACATTAAAAATGGTGACCTGCAAATATTAGCTATAAAAACATTGTAAACATGATATTAAAATAGTAAGGTATTAGTTAAAGAACAGATAAACAAATAAATAAAGCAAATAAATAAAACAAATTAGAAGTCCAGAAAATAGGCTTAGTTATATAATTATGTATATAATGAGAATTTTGTTTTCCGGCTCCAAACTTGAGTGGACAATAAATGCCTTCTTTTCTAAAAATTACTTTTGTTTTGTGGCACTTGAAATACAAAACAAATAGCATACACACATAGACACAATAAAATGGAACTCACATTGAAGAATACGCCACCCAACCTAAGAATTAGAAAATTACAGCTATCTTTGAAGTTTTCTTTGTGTTCCTCCCTGATTCCATTTTCTCTGTCTTTTTGCTGCACTTATGTATATGGCTCTAAACAACATATAATATGATGTATTGTTCTTACTAACTTTATATAAATAGTAACAGCTTCCTAAAAATAGTAATTTTCTGTGACTTTCTTTACTTAGCAGTATCTAAGATTCATCTTCCCTATTATGTATGCTGTTGCTTTGTTCATTTTCATTGCTTTGAATTATATTGTGAATACATCATGAGTTATCCATTCTCATATTGATAGCCAGTTGAGTTTTTTCTAGTATTTTACTATTACAAACAATGCTTCATGAACATGCTTGAATATATCACTTGATTTTTCTGTTTCTCAGGCCCTTTATGAGCCAGTTATGAACACAGAAACCAATCCAAGCATTTAATTGTCAAGCCAAAGACATTTAAGATAGGGAACTGGAATATAGGGAAATGGTTGAAAAACGTTGGAAGGAGCAGCAAAAGAGAGAAGGAGAGGGTCTGGAAGAGTAAAAGGAAAAGAAGAATGATAATCAGAGATTAGATACTAATGCTCCAAAGCTGCAATCTCTTTTGGGCGTGATCTTCTGGTACATATTGGATCTGCTAAGATGTGCTGCCTTGACCAGGACCGGGCTGCTGAAAGGTGTTATCTCTGCAAAGCTGGAGTTAGAAACACTTTGATCCTGTTATTTTTTCACCTGCAACTACCAGAAACTACCAGGACCTGCTTCCTTTTGAGACGCAGAAGCATAAAGCATTTCCTTTTCTCGGCTATTGATCTTCTGCAAATTTTTCTCTTGACTAATTCTAACCAAGGGCCAGATGGCAAAGTAGTATGAAATGGTCTAACGACTTGAGCAGACTTTTCATAAAAGAGGACCAATAACTTCTGTAGCTACGAGGGAAATGCAAATTAAAATCACAATGTAATTCCACTACGTACCTACCAGAATGACCAAAATGAAAGGACAAAATGCCAATAGTTGCTAAAGATGGAAGGATCAGAACTCTCATACACTGTGGGTGGAAGTGTAAATTTTTACAACCACATTGGAAAAGTCTTTAGCATTATCTACCAAACACTAAATGTATGCATACTCTATGACCAGCAATTATATGCATAGACTGAGCCCAAGAAAAATGTATAAATATGTTAATCAAAGTAAATGTGCAATAATATTCATGGCAAAATTATTTGAATTAATGTCTTACATTGGAAACCATGCAAACTATCCTCAACAATAGGATGGATAATATACTGTGGACAATTCACACAAAGGAAGGCTATACAGCAATCAAAGTAAACTACAACTATAGCAGCAATGTACATTAGCTTCAGAAAACCAATAATTAGTGAAAGAAGACAGACACACATAGTATGATTCATAGTTAATCTTTTTTTCATGGAGTTAAACAAGTTGATTTTAAGATTCATATAGAAAATAATCATGCAAGATGAGGAGAATTGACTATTTATGATCTTGACTCTTGCAAACCAATAACAAACAACATCATTTTATCCATTCAGGTTTACTTCTTTGTCTTTCCGTAATGTTTTACAGCTTTTCTCATAATGGTTTTGTACATTTGTTTCTTTCTTTTTTTGTTGTTTTTTTGTTTTTTTTTTTGTTTTTGGCCTCACTCACGGCTTGCAGAATCTTAGTTCTCCAACCAGGGATTGAACCCGGGGCAGTGAAAGTGCCAAGTTCTAACCAATGGACTGCCAGGGAACTGCCAAGTACATTCCTTAATGTTACTCCTAAATATTTTATATTATTGCTGATATTGTAAATTAGGTTTCCCTTTCATTAAATCTTTTAACTGGGTATTGTTAATATATGTAGAAACTATTGCTCTCTGTATATTAATTTTATATTTTGCTAATTTTCTGAATTTTTTATTGTTTCCTTAATTTTCATCATGGGTTATCTCAGATTATTCATGAATACTGTCATATAATTCTTAATATCTGGTCTATGAAGGTTTGGTGGATATCTGTAATGACATTTTTCTTCTATAGAAATTTAACCTTTCTATCTCTACTGGGTTAAATATAGGTAAATTGTATTTTCCTAGAATGTTATCTATTTCATTTAAGTTTACAAATTTATCTGCATAGAGCTGGGCAAATAGTCACTTAATTTTTATTTTTTTTTTATTTCAATGATTTTTACCAGTTATAATTTATTGTTGTGTTTATGCTTTCTTTCTTTTATGTTTTGATTAGATGGGCTAGTTATTATCTTCATTTTTGTCAAAAAACAACTTTTTCCTTTATTAATTGGTTTTACTGTTTTCTATTTTTAAATTCATTAATTTTTTCCATGCATTAATTATTTGCTTCCTGCTGTTTTTTTAGGGTTTCCTTTTTTTTTAACTTTGCTTTGAGAATTTAATTAAATTATTTTCACTCTTTGATTTTTATTAATATAAATAGATAAAGCTATACATTTTCTTTTGATTATCACTTTAATTAGAGCCAAGAGTGTCTGATATGCAGTGTTGAATTATTACTTTTCAGAAATTCTTCAATTTAATTTCCTATTTCCTCTTTCTCCAATGAATTAATAGAGTTTTTTTTTTTAATTCTAGGATGAAGAGATATTGTTATTGTTGTTCTTGCTTAGTTTTAAATTGTGTTATTTTCTAAAACTATCATATCCATGTAAGATAATGTTGTTTATAATATTTATACTTTACAGAAATTTGGGGCATTTGAGGGACCAAATATATGGTCAGTTTTCGTGACTGTTTTTTGTGCACTTGAGTTGAAGTCACTTTCTCTGTTATTCTGTATATTTTCATATGGTCTATCCTCTACATGATGTTGCTTAATTCTTCTTTAGCCTTAATTTGTTTTTCATCCAGTTGATTTCTGTTGCACTGAGAGTGGTAATTGCTTGCTTTTAGTGGTTTTCTGTCTGTTTCCTCTGCCTTACCTGAAGTTTCTACTTTATAAAGTGATATTTGGTCCATAGATAACCATAACATCTCCATCTTGTATTGTGGTCTTTAGTATTATAAACTGTCTCCTTTAATACTTTTTTTACCTACTCTACCTTGTTTACCAGGATTACAACCCATGCTTTCTTATTATTTATATTTTCTGATACATCTTTGCGTATCCTTTCACTTTTAGCTTTCTGAATAACATCATTTTAGGTTTATTTCCTTAATTCAGCATATAGTTGACTTTTACTTTGTAAGTCAGTTTGAAAATGTTTATCTTTTAATAGGTGGATTAAGTTCATTATATTTAATATGATTAATTTATTTTGACAAAACTCATTATTTTGTGTGTCATGCACTATATATATAGTTACATATTTGTAGTTTTTTTCTTTATAGTGTCTAACTTTGTTTTGCCCTTCCTTTTATTTCTTTTGATATTTTTATTTTAAATGAGAGTAATTTTCATCAGCTGAAATGTTTTTGATTCTCATTTTCTGCTTTTTTTTCACTAAGTTATATATGTATTTTTTTGCTAATGTCTGTTCCTTCTGAAAGAACAGATTTTCCTAGACCAACAAAAAACAGGTAATTCTCTATGAGGAGTTTGGGTGTGGATTCTTAAGTTACTTAGTTTCTAAATTCTTTTGGTACAATTAAAGGCAGTTTTATTCATAGATGGCTCCTTTTAATTCAGGGGAAGAGAAGGGTTGGTAAGTCTGATTTTGAATTCTCTTTCCATAGAATGCTTAGTTTCTACCACTTGTTTGTTCTCTCCCACCAGCACCAATTCCCCAAGGAATGCCTCCCTTTCTCCCAGAAGCTATGCCTTGCCTTTCTAAAACTGCTAGTTTTGATCCTGCATTTTTAAGTCCTTTATAATTCCCCAGCAGTCCATGCTGTGACCTCTTCTCAGTATCTAAGTGTAGAACTCTCTCTCTCAGGGGTCCTTTTATGTCCATGCTGTGACCTCTTCTCAGTATGTAAGTGTAGAACTCTCTCTCTCAGGGGTCCTGTTATGTCCATGCTGTGACCTCTTCTCAGTATCTAAGTGTAGAAATCTCTCTCTCAGGGGTCCCTTTATGTCCATGCTGTGACCTCTTCTCAGTATGTAAGTGTAGAAATCTCTCTCTCAGGGGTCCTGTTATGTCCATGCTGTGACCTCGTCTCAGTATCTAAGTGTAGAACTCTCTCTCTCAGGGGTCCTTTTACGTTTTCTGCCATTGCTTGGCCCCCACCACCTTCTTGTTTCTGTTCAGTCTCCTCCCCACTCTTGGCTTCCAGATCTGGCCCTACTTATTTTTGGATGTTTGTTTCCTTACTTCTATGTAAATTAAGGATCATGGTATTTTCTGTCTCCTAGTTAACATCTAGGAATGAGTTAAGAGTGGTTTCATGTGCGTTCCTTCTTGTTCTATATGGGTTTTCTAGAGACTGTGAGGAAAGATTCCAGTGTAGGTGGTTGTCATTATTCTACAGAAACCCAGAAGGTTTTCCTTTTTTTATAAAAATCAATTACATTATGGTTTTATACCAATTGAAATTATATAGTATAGATAGAAAGAATTAGGAGAGACCTTTGGAATGATATCCTGGCATAGAGGCAAGAGAGAATTAGGTCTAGTACCCACGGTAAAAAGTTACTCTTAATAAGAGCAAGGAGAGTTTGTGGTGAAATGAGACAGGGCAGAGTTCTGTATACTGAGAAGCAGGTTAATGGGCAGAAGATTTGTTGTGAGCTTGTGGAAGTCTCTTCTTATTTTCATTGAAGTTTAGTTCATCTAAAATATTGTGTTAGTTTCTGATGTACAGCAGAGCGATTCAGTTTTATATATATGTATATGTATATATATATATAAAGAATATATATATTCTTTTTCAGATTCTTTTCCATTATAGGTTATTACAAGGTATTGAATATGGTTGCCTGTGCTATACAGTAGGACCTTGTTGTTTCTCTATTTTATATATGGTAGTGTATATCTGTTTTTAAAATTAATTTATTAGTTAATTTATTGGCTGCGTTGGGTCTTCATTGCTGCACACGGGCTTTCTCTAGTTGCAACAAGCGGGGGCTACTCTTCGTTTCGGTGCGTGGGCTTCTCTTGTTGCGGAGCACAGGCTTAGTTTCTCCACGGCGTGTAGGCTCTTCCCAGACCAGGGCTCAAACCCGTGTCCCCTGCAATTGCAGGTGGATTCCTAACCACTGTGCCATCAGGGAAGCCCTGGTAGTGTATATCTGTTAATCCCAAATTCCTAATTTATCCCTCCTTCCTTTCCCCTTTGGTAACCATAAATTTGTTTTCCATGTCTGTAAGTCTGATTCTGTTTTGTAAATAAGTTTATTTGTATAATTTTTTTTAAATTCCACATATAAGCTATATCATGTGATATTTGTCTTTTACTTACTTCACTTAGTGTGATAATCTCTAGGTCTATCTATGTTGCTGGAAGGAAGTTTTCTTATTGCCTCTCTTCTTAGTAATGTAGGACTAAGACCAGTAGCTGAAGTGAAGATTGGGGTGGGTATAATGAGGAGAGAGTGAAAGTATGCAATAGATACCCAGAAGAGTGGGAGTGTGCTAGTAAGAAAAACAGCATGGTGTATGTTTTAGCTTAATTTATTTTGGAAATATGAATATGTTCATATAACATTTGTTTTCATGGGCTGATTAAATGAACCAAAACTGTAGTTTTGCCTAACACTTTGAAGACAGAAAGGGATGTTTCAAAAAAGACTAAAAGAGTTCTAGGGGACTTCCCTGGTGGCGCAGTGCTTAAGACTCCATGCTCCCAATGCAGGGGACCTGGGTTCGATCCCTGATCAGGGAACTAGATCCCACACACATGCCGCAACTAAGGAGCCCACAAGCCACAACTAAGACCCGGCACAACCAAATAAGTAAATAAAACAAATACTTTTTTTAAAAAAGACTAAAAAAGTTTTATTGGAGTTCAGAGAAAAGATACAGCCTAAAATTATGCAGAAGAGATTATAAATTAAGCGTATGGATAGACTGTAGTTAAGATAGCTTTTGAGAAAGGTCTTTCCAGGTGGAGCAGAACATAAGCACCTGGAAAGTGTGGGGCTGTAAGTGGGAGAGGCTGCAAAGTGAGGCTGTTTCATGAGGAAACCATGTTAACAAAGTCCTGACGTGGGAATGTGGGCAGTGTGTAAAGGAGAATATGAAAATGTCCAACTTTTCTGAAATAAGTATCTATAAAACTGGAAAGTAAGAAACGAGAATGAAAACGTAGATATGCAAGATACCAAAGCAGGTTTTGGATGCCCGACTAAGAAAGTTAGGACTTCACAAATTGAACAGGAAAGATACTGGAACAAAACAAAACAAATCAAACAAACAAATAAAAATCTTTGAACACAGTAGTGATATCAGTTCTCCTTAAATTGAGAAACCTAGTCTGCCAATAGCGTGTGTTAGAAGTGGGGAAAATTAGAAGCCAAAAGTCCTTCTGAAAGATAATTACAATATTCCAGGATAATAAGGATCAGAACTCAAGGAATGACCCATAGAATCAAGGGAAGAAGGTTCAGGTGTGAGAAATAGGTGAAAATTATATGCCTTATGTAATCTAGATTAAACAGAAAAAGTAGCTTTAAAAATATAACTAATACATAATACAGAACACTTCTTAAAACCTTTGAGCTCTTGAAAAATAAATTTATATTTTGGCATTGGCGGGGAAGAAGCTTGGTAGATTAGAACAGACTATTATTTAATTGACCTTTCCTGTGTTAGTCATCCGAGAGCAGTGACTTTTCCAACTTGCTAAAGGCATTTGAAACTATTACTCCAAAGCACTTGAATGAATAGCCCTTTCAAATGACAGCTATAGATCTACTATGATAAAAAAACAGACTGTCAGCCACTTCAAAATCGCCTTCTAGGGCTTCCCTGGTGGCGCAGTGGTTGATAGTCTGCCTGCCAATGCAGGGGACATGGGTTCGTGCCCCGGTCTGGGAAGATCCCACATGCCATGGAGCAGCTGGGCCCGTGAGCCATGGCCGCTGAGCCTGTGCTCTGCAGGGGAGAGGCCACAACAGTGAGAGGCCCGAGTAACGGCAAAAAAAAAAAAAAAAAAAAATCGCCTTCTAAAGTCATTTATTGATTTGGTTAGATTTAGAAGTTAATTTTTCCTAGAAGTAGCCCCCAGACCTAAGCCAGTGCAATGTAACTTAAACCTACTGTGTAATATATAACATTTCTATGGAGAAGGCATATTTAGCTCTCTCACTATGGTATAAGGAGAGGGCTCCTAGCAGTGATGGGTTCCAGTCCTTTCTCCCTTCCATATGGTTGATTGTTAATATGATCTGGGAGAAGAGGCTTTGTGCACAGGGGTGAGGCTAAGAGGAGGCTGTGTCCTGAAGAGAAGCTTTTGGAAGTAAGGAGATCATTGGAACCAGGTTCAGCCCCCAAGTCTCACTCAGTATTTTCTTCCTTTAACCATTTTTTTTCACATTCTTTATATGTTTAGAAAGTGGTTAAAGTGACATGACATAATTACTGGTCGTACGCAGAAAGATAATGGCATGTTTTTATCATTCTCCTTCACCCAAATTCCATAAAAGAGGAGAGGTTTTATAACTTCCTTGGCATTTATTTATGCAAGATGTTCCAACAAGGTAGAATAGCAGCTCTCATGTTGAAAAGGCTGCTGCAACGAATGTTTTAATGCAGTACTTTTCAGATAACCTATACTTAATAACATCCAATGATTGCTTGCAGAGAAAATAGTTTGCTGAAACCAGCTGTAGAAGAAATCCAAATTGTATTCTTTCAGAATGCAAATGTTTCTTGTGTTACCTGCTGTGAAGACTCTACTAAACATTCTGTTCCAAGAAAGGTCTTGAACAAAGTGTATATTCAGTGAAAGTAGAGATCCAGGTGAAAATTCAGAAATTTTTTTTTTTTTTTTTTTTTTTTTTTTGGTACGCGGGCCTCTGACTGTTGTGGCCTCTCCCGTCGCGGAGCACAGGCTCTGGACGCACAGGCCCAGTGGCCATGGCTCACGGGCCCAGCCGCTCCATGGCATGTGGGATCCTCCTGGACCGGAGCACGAACCCATGTCCCTGCATCGGTAGGCGGACTCTCAACCACTGTGCCACCAGGGAAGCCCCAAAAATGTTATTTTTGTTTTGCCTACCAATTACAATGATTTTTTGCCCAAATGTAGATCCAGGGATTAAGGATTTGTTTTCAGGTGACTTTGTGAAGCAGCAGACACGTGCATTTATAAATAAAAACACAAGTTAGGGCAATCATGTTAATTTTGTGAAAACATTCAGTAAGTATTTTCTTTAAGCATTAAAAAATTATTTAAGAGGCTTCCCTGGTGGCACAGTGGTTGAGAGTCCGCCTGCCGATGCAGGGGACATGGGTTCGTGCTCCGGTCCAGGAGGATCCCACATGCCACGGAGTGGCTGGGCCCGTGAGCCATGGCCACTGGGCCTGCACGTCCGGAGCCTGTGCTCCGCAGCGGGAGAGGCCACAACAGTGAGAGGCCTGCGTATCAAAAAAAATATATATATATTTAGGTTGTGGATTGCCTCAATGAAATTCATCTTTACCAGTCTTTGAGTTCTGGAACTAACATGGAGACAGGTCTTTATCTCGGTCATTCACTACAGGAAGGAAAATAATAACTTAGTCATAGCATCATCATCTGAGTTAGATGAAAATATCTTTGCATCTTTCACTGACCTCAGAATAGAATGAGTATTTTGTCTTTCAAAATTGAAGTTTCATTTATTTAAGTAATATGCTAAATGAATACTAATTTACTCAGATTCAATTTTCAAACTTGCACACACTAACTTATAAAAGAAAGTTTGGTAAGTATTAATTACAAAACATCATAAACATTTATTTCACATAATTACATTTACCAAGTAACTACAGCAATTGTAAAACATCACTTAATTTAAAAAATTTAACGTATAGATATGTCAAAACAATTTGAGACCCTCCTTGCTTTAATCATTGTATTATGATCATCATAGCAACCAAGCAAGTGTCATATTTGAGCATCCATATGATATTGCAAACTTATGATAGAATACTGGCACAAAGAAGTTATAGACCATGCTTAAAAAGTAGTACATTATAATGCCAATTTAAAAAAAAAATTAAACATTTTGGGGGGTAAATAATTAATTTTTAAATGTTTCAGTTTTTCTTGTTTTCTAGTTCATTCTATGATGGTGAGATTTGGATTTGCCTTAGGTTAGGCCTAATTTTGGTTTTGCTACTTGCTTATTTGGCATTTTCCAAAATATAATTTCAGCATATCCTTTGTACAGAATCAAAAACATTGGAAATCTGAGCCTGGAGAAACAACAGTGGTGACTTTGAGAAGGTGATAACCTCCCCTTATTCTCACCTATTCCATCACGTCTCACCCTATACTGCCACTGGGAAATGTGAGAAGAGAAGGGTGGCAAAGAAAGTAAGTAAGCCAAGGCACTTATAAACTATATCCTTCTCTCTCTCTCTCTCTCTCTCTCTCTCTCTCTCTCTCTCTCTCACACACACACACACACACACACACACACACAGCTTTAACCAGCAAAGAAAATCCACACATCATTACAAACACCTAGATACGTTACTTGGAAGAGGGAAATTTTGTTTTGGACTTTGGGAGATCAGTTCATCTGAGGAAAGACAAGTATAAGTTATGTGAACATACTAATCGAATATAGTCAAGGGCAATTGACTCTTTTACACCCCTACCGGTCTATTTCTCTCCATCAGACTTCTTTATACTCTGCTAGTCTTATTTAACCCCAGAGCAACACTATATGTGGTCCACTTTTCAATTTAATAAGTAGTAACAACAAAATATATCAATCAATGAGTGTATAGAGTAGTCTGAGCATTACCTTTCTTTAACAGAACGAACTCAAAATATATCTGCTGATATGATTGATGTCAAAACTGAACCTGTGAGAATACCACTTATTTTTTGTACTGTGTAAAAGTGTACTGTATAAAAGTAGATTTTAAGTATAATACACACACACGTTAAGTACACTGTACATACATACAAATGGTGTGATGGTACTAAAGCTTTGGGCACATTATAGTCATCATAGTTTACATACACGTTCTGTCCCCTGGGTAGGTGCTAGTTAGGCATTTGTCAATCAGGAGGAGGAGAAGGCCTCTGAAAGGAGGAGGGAGAGGAAGCGGGAGAGGCGGACACATCAGAATGCGTCGCCGCTGAGTATATGCGCTGTTTCACACCAACCAATTATCGAAAAGATTTTATGAGCAAAAAGAGTTCTCATTCTTTATGGATCGTCTCTCCATCTTATTTTCCTTATCCCACCTCTCCTTTGACATTTTCTAATGACTTACTCCTTTTTTCCCCAAAATAAAAATTTAATATCAAACTACCAACCAGTACACACTCTAAAGCTCACTGTTCAATTCAATATGCTAAGATTCTTTTCAATAATAAATGCTCAACTACTTTTTGAGCTCTAAGGCTCTAAACATTTTTCATGCAGTGTCTACGTACTTAATCCTCATCAAGGTCAACTAAAATATGTTTTCTTTAAAACAACAAAAAACTACTCTTTGCTGAGTTTCTCAATCTTTGTCTTAGTTATGAAACCTGGCAAGCTATTTACAATGTATTCAAATTCTCCATTCAAAAATTTGCAAGAATATCAGAACTAGAATGATAACTCTTGAGGTTGCTATAGAAAATTGTGGAACTTTAGGTTTGGCATTTATTGATCCAAGCTGCTTATTTATGGACAATAAACTGAGGGTCAGAATGGTTTGCGCAAGGTTGCACCGTTAGCTAATTGGATGATCTTGAACTAGAATCCATTTTGTGCTAATGCTATCACATACCACAACCTCTCTTAGTAAATGCTGATTAATATCTTCATAAACTTTTCTTTTGACAATAAAACATATATTTCTACACATAGGAAAATAATTCGCCTTTATTTCATCTATCAAAACACTGGTTAATAATTATGTGGTCGGGCTTCCCTGGTGGTGCAGTGGTTAAGAATCCGCCTGCCAATACAGGGGACATAGGTTCGAGCCCTGGTCCGGGAAGATCCCACATGTCGTGGAGCAACTAAGCCTGTGTGCCACAACTACTGAGCCTGCGCTCTAGAGCCCGTGTGCCACAACTACTGAAGTCCATGCGCCTAGAGCCCATGCTCCGCAACAAGAGAAGCCACTGCAATGAGAAGCCTGCACACCACAACAAGGGGTAGCACCCGCTCACTGCAACTAGAGAAAGCCCTCGTGCAGCAATGAAGACCCAACACAGCCATAAATAAATAAATTAATTAAATAATTTTTAAAAATAATAATAATTATGTGGTCATAACATATATGATTTCTAAAACGAAAATTTATTTTTAAACTACCTTAACTATACAAGATAGGCTTACTCCTCTTTTATTCAGTTTATGCTTTTAGTAAATTCCTCAAATCACTGTCATATGACATTCCAAAATTAATTGGAAATCATCCATATGTGCATAAGTATTTTAGGATCATTAGGAGTTCACACAGGAAAGGTACAGTGATGAAAGATTCCAGGTAACTAGATGCAAAGCATAAGTCTGAAATGAATAAAATTATATCATTGACTATACCTTCTTTTACATTAGTAACCAGTTTGAGGAGTTAATTAGAACATCTACAATAGATACAAAAATAAACATTCAATAGGATTAAAGATTATTTTGAAAGAAACCGTATTTAGAGATGGAAAATTTTTCTAAAGTAACAGAGGGCAAAATTTTTTTTTTTTAAAGCTGCTAATTTAACTTATGCCTAGCGTTACTCCATCTAATTTGTTTGCTCTGCCAATACTGTAAGTTATCCATCAACATATGATCCGCAGAGCTATTAGGCTTACTGCTTACCGTGGTCTTCAGTAGGATTAGACCAAAGGATTTTTACGAGAGTCACCTCCGCTTTTATTTACTTATTCATTCATCAAATGTTATGTTGAATGCCTACTATGACTCAGACAGTACTGCATATGCTAGAGATAAATGGTGAGTTAAAACAATTTCTCAACAGTTGGTTTAGTTGAGAGACAGATACTATCAAATTACCTCTCAAATAAATGTAAAACTAGAACTGTGATAAGTGTTGGGAAGCAAGGTTTATGATGCTAAGATAAATTAAGTATGGGATTCCATGATTCTCTACTGTCCCCTCTCAGAATCTTACGCACAGCAATCATCAGTGCTGTTCAACCAAGGAGGATGAATAGGCTTAAAGCAAGTTTAAGGAATTTCTGAAAAATTGAGCCACTAAAATGAGTTTCTAAAAATGGATGAAAATATAAAGAGAAATGGGACCCAATTCTAAACATTTGTTAGACTGTTTCTATTATCTAATTCTCCGCCACTGCTTGCTAATCTCTTTTGAAGGCCTTTTCGGATTGAATTCACAATTTTCCCTCTTTTTCTTTGTTGATATCTTTATAGAGAGGATTCATGTAGCCCACACCTTTAGGTGAAGATAGAAAGCCTGAGCATTTACTTTCATATAATAGATGGATTCTTTTTTTTTTTTAATTTATTTATTTATTTTTAGCTGTGTTGAGTCTTCGTTTCTATGCGAGGGCTTTCTCCAGTTGCGGCGAGTGGGGGCCACTCTTCATCGCGGTGCGCGGGCCTCTCACTGTCGCGGCCTCTCCCGTCGCAGAGCACAGGCTCCAGACGCACAGGCTCAGTAGTTGTGGCTCACGGGCCTAGCCGCTCCGTGGCATGTGGGATCTTCCCGGACCAGGGCTTGAACCCGTGCCCCTTGCATTGGCAGGCAGATTCTTAACCACTACACCACCAGGGAAGCCCAATAGATGGATTCTTAACATCAAAACACTTCAAAAGAGCAAAAACGGTGTTTGCTGGAAAACCCCCAGCCTCAGACAAGCAGTGTGTACCTATTAAACTAGTACTTTTCCTGAAGCATACTTCAGAGCTAATTGTTTCTTCTTCTGAGAAATATGGTACCTGTGTGGTCTCTTCCACTTTTCAGCTTTGTTATGGGCTAAGCTTTAAAAGACAAAGAAAAGTCTGTGAATTGTATGTATGTGCATGTGTGAGTGTGTTTGTGTAATTAGACATTTGAAAAATATCCCTCCTTTTAATATCAAAATTTGTACATTTGGAGTAAATTAACCTTTGTTCAATGATTTATCAAAGATAACATTTTTGATTTTAAAGCTTCAGCTTTGTTAACAAGATTTTCTTCCAAAACCTAATTATAAATTTGTATTATTACTTTCAAACATTCACTATTTATTATTAGTTCTTAGGTATTTTTCATTTCCACTCAATTTATATCAAATTTATACCATGTGATTGCATTTCAGGCAAAATATCTGTTAAATGAAACTTCATGAAATAATGGTGTGTACAGTGTATTAGGCAGAATCATGACTTGCCTAAATTTTGCCCATAAGAAAGCTTATTTTGTGAACTATTAAAAGAACTGTTTTTTATTCTTGCAAATTTATCCTAAAAGTTATAAATTATCAGTTTATAGCAAAACATATTAGAGTACATTTACATAGTGTGCTTAATTTATAAACATACATATAAATAATTAAAAAGTGTTTTTGTTAGCAATAGTAGCATGGGAAAAGACTTTACCAGACTTTTGAATAATTTCTACAAATGCTGAAAGTAACCAAAGAGATACTAAGTTTTAACAGTTGAAATTCCTTTGAAAGTATAATCTGCTAAATTCCAATATGACATTTTTCACTTCACTTATATGCTATCAGCTGACCTAAATATTAATTGCAAGAAAAAAATTACTTTCCAATAAGTTTCAGGTAAGGTTTTTTATTTTTATTTTACTTCCAGAGCATGTGTTTGTTTTTTAAACAGTAACCCTTTAAATTCTGTATCTCTAGGGAACTAGTTTCTAATTATTCAATGTATTCAGGCTCCCCAGCATCCGCCACAGTCTGTATTTCTTCACAGATGGATAAAGAATGTTCTTCCCTTTAGTGCTGTGTAATGTTTTAAGAAGGCCAGAGAGGACAGTATTCTGGGGCATTAAACAGAAGATGTTCTCCCTTTAATCATTTAATATAAGCACATGATGTCTATCACCTTTTGACCCATAGTACTTGATTAGTACTAAAACTGCATCCGATACATATGTTTTATTTTTAATTTTCATTTTGTTTTGCACAACATTATGCTCAACTTAATTTAGTTTACATCAGCAACATTTCTAGATGTGGCTCTCTTTGGCTGCCTTTCAGTCTCATGGGCTATATAAAAAAATACATAAATTATTAAGTTTAACATCATTGAAAACATGTGCATCCATGTAAAAATGTCATACATTCAGTGGCTACCATCTGTGGCTGTGGTAATATAAACCCATAAACGTGCATAATCCTGTATATTGATTCAAATAAACAAAACTCGGTTGGATACATAACCCTGATATTGTGGTTTGGGTAGGTACCATTTTATTTTGTCAAACATCAAATGGGAAGAGTAATAGAATACACACATTGTTTCGGTTAGTTGGCACTTTCTTCCTCTAACAAACATGATCAGCTCTTTACAGTAAATCACTGATTCAGCATTGTAGATTGATAACAACAGGACATTTTTCACATTCCAACATTGGTCATCATTGGTAAATATGCTTTAGTTGTATACATTTTATAATAAAATGTTTGCACTGTTTTGTTAATTGTACCTAGGGTGACTTCTCTAGTATCATTTGTTAGGGATGGGAAGAAACAAATGACAAATAAAGAGAAAGAGGTTATTTAATTTTAGTCTGGTGAGAATAAGATGATTGTTCCTCTGTTAAATTCTTTCAATTTAACATCTACTTTTTAATAATCATGATTTAAATAGTTATTTCTGCATATAAACCCAAATACAGCATTCTAAGAACTGGTCAGACAATGCACATATACACATTTTCCTATGATTCTTTTTTTTATATATATTTATTTATTTTGGCCACACCAGGTCTTAGCTGTGGCATGCGGGCTTCTTAGTTTTGGCATGTGGAGTCTAAGTTGCAGCAGGCTTGCGGGATCTAGTTCCCTGACCAGGGATTGAACCCGGGGCCCCTGCATTATGAGCGTGGAGTCTTACCCACTGGACCACCAGGGAAGTCCCTTCCTATGATTCTTTTTTGGCCTGTTCATATGACAATAATTTTGTAATTTTTTCCATGGAAAGAATGAAAAAAATCAGTCTTTTCTCTATCGAGGTTATTAAAATTTGTATGTTATTGATAATTTAGGAAAGATCCTTTTAGCTTTCTAACTTGTTATAGCCAAGGTCATATAAACATTTCGGATTATTGCAGGAAATTCTACGAAATTATTTTTCATATAAAAGCTGTAAGGTTTTAGGACATTTCAGATTTTCTTTAACAGTGAATAGTAACTATTCTCAATTGTCCTACACTCATTAACTAGAGCTTGAAAGGTACCTGTGCAAATCATAGGCCTTGAAGCATAAGCTTCATTAATTTCATATTACATCTACCTCTGTGAAGATCCCATGAAAGGATGTTATTGTTATTCACATATTAGAAATAAAGACACTGAAGTTTAGAAGCATAAGAAATTGCCTGCTACTATCACAGATCAAGTAACATGGAGCATCTTGGATTCAGGGCCAATTTGTTTAATCTGATATGTATCTTTTTATTCTCCCCCAGTTATCTATACTCTTTAGCCATAGTGCTGTGACTTCTGTTTACTTAGAGGCCTTTAAAACTTAGGCCAAACTAGTATTTATTTTTACTCTGTCTAGATACCACTAGGTGATAGTTATCAAGCCAGACTAATATATTCAGTCATTCATTCATCAAATATATTTGATACTTACTATATGTTTACATACTCCTAGGCTGTGGAAAGATAAAAATGAGTGAGAGAGATATGGTCCTTGTTCTCACAGATCTTATAGCCTAGTGAAAATAATGTTTGGAGATTACAGACAAATAATTAAATGAGAAATTAAGATATGTGTTCTGGGACACTGAATTCAACAGAGAATTTAGTAGACAAGGAAGTCTGATAAGTGGAGAAAAGTTAATATCATAAAGAAGAGTAAGACCTAGCCAGTAAAATAGAGGATGGGTGAATGAGAGTGTTCTAACTCCCAGGAACTAATATGTGAGGACTCTTTTGTTGTGGTGGTACTTTGCCCAGAAATGTCCTTTGCCAAGAGGTGCCTAAGCAAATACCCATTTATTTGCCAAGGACCAGTAAAATTATTATCTCTTACGAAGTCTTTTATAACTCTGCCAAGCAATTAGTTTCCCTGATATAGGTGTTTCTTCATTTATACATGGAGGAAATGACTTCCATAAAGCTGTCATTAATTATTATTGTTATCATTTACTACTACTAATCTGTGGTCTCACCATTTTCAGCAATAAGCCGTATCATTCATAGCATTGTATGCTTTAATAATAATCGTTAGTTAGCTAATTATTTTGCCATTTACAGATTTGTCCATGAAAAAAGAAGCCATTCCTGGGCATGGTTGAGTGCCCAAATAGTGCCACCTGGGTAGGAGTCCCAAAGAAAAACAAATTTTTCACTTACAGTAAAAGGGCATTCAGAGATTCTCCTTTGATTGACTTTCCTGCATGAAAAGTGGAGACTTTGTGAAAAAAAATCCTTTAATTGGATAAAAGAAGAGGTCTATAGATTTGGTCTCTAGACTTTTCTGACTGCACACTTTTTTTTTTAATTGAAGCGTAAGGTATTTATTTTTAATTTTTATTGGAGTATAGTTTGTTTACAATGTAGTGTTATTTCTGCTGTACAGCAAAGTGAATCAGTTATACATATACATATATCCACTTTTTTAGATTCTTTTCCCATATAGATCATTACAGAGTATTGAATAGAATTCCCTGTGGTATACAATATGTCCTTATTAGTTATTTATTTTATATATAGTAGTGTGTATATGTCAATCCCAATCTCCCAATTTATCCCTTCTCCCTTTGTCCCCCCTGATAATCACAAGTTTGTTTTCTACATCTGTGACTCTACTTCTGTTTTGTAAATAAGTACATTGTACCATTTTTTTAGATTCTATAAGTGATATCATATGATATTTGCCTTTCCCTACCTTACTTCACTTCACTTAGTATGATAATCCCTAGGTCCATCCATGTTGCTGCAGATGTCATTATTTCATTTTTTATGGCTGAGTAATATTCCATTGTATTTATGTATGTACCATATCTTCTTTATCCATTCCTCTGTCAATGGGCATTTAGGTGGCTTCCATGTCTTGGCTATTGTAAACAGTGCTGCAATGAACATTGGGGTACATGTAGCCTTTTGGATTATGGTTTTTCAGATTATATACCCAGAAGTGAGATTGCTGGATCATATAGTAGTTCTATTTTTAGTTTTTTAAGGATGCTCCATACTGTTCTCCATAGTGGTTGTACCAATTTACATTCCCACCCACAGTATAGAAGTGTTAACTTTTCTCCACACCCTCTCCAGCATTTATTGTTTGCAGGCTTTTTGATGATGATACTGCATACTTCTGAGTAAAGACAATCTGAAAATATCCCAACACATATATATTAATAAATGATATACATTTACTACTGTATTAATACACTATGCAGTATGAATAAAACATTCATAAAATAGGAATTAGGAATAAAATAATTATTAAACATTTTAATGTAATTTTTACTTTTTCATTGGAAGCATACCATTAACTCTCTATGATTTGACTCCATATTTCACATAGTCTTGAAAATTTTGGATACTTTTATATGATTCCTTGACATATCTGATGAGATCATCATTGATTTTACTTCATGATTTGCAGTTCAAAGGTTTTACACTTGGGAAAGTTATGTCAGCTTTGCTACATTTTCTGTATTTCATTTTGTGTTTGTATTAGTGCTATAATCTTCAAAATCAGCTTTAAAGAAATAATTTAATGGTCAATTTACTTTAGATATACATAAAAGTTGGAATACTGTATTCCTGTCATGAACAAGTAGGGTTTAAGGACCCTACTTTAAAGACCAACGTCCTAGAATTTTATTTACCATCTGCAGTTAGAGACTATAGGAGATTTTAAAGATTTTATCCCTCAGGAGACTTGTTTAAAATATGGGAATTCCCAGGCCCTCACTACGATAGATTTGATTCAATAGGTCCTGGGTGGACCCCATGATGTACATTTTTAAAATACTCATGAAGTGATTCTAAAATACACTTGAAATTGAGAAGTAGAATATATGGATTCTAGAACTGTCTATGCACTTACTTTGGAAATTCTCCTCTATACTTCTTAATCATAATTAATTGTATAACTATAAGTAGAATAGGGTCCACGTTCAATTCTCAAGGGGTATACAGCTTAGAAGGCCACATCCTCTGTAGATCCAGGCTTTTGTGGTGAAGAGCCCTAGGGGAAAGAGGATGTAGTAGTAGCTGCCAGAGGAAAAGAAGGTAGCTAGCTCTATAGAGCCCAGAGAGAAAAAGAAAAGGAGCCCTTTGGGGCATGAAGAGGTTTCTACTACTGAATAGCAGAATGTGTTATGAGGGCTTCTTGGCCAATGACCTCAATGAATTAGAGCTCAGAATGGACACTGGTCATATTTTATGCATGTTTGTATTTCAAGTAGTTTATCCATACCTAGTACACGTTGGTTCATGAATACAGGATGAAGGATATTCTTATTTGCTCAGCAATATATCACCAATTCTATAGTTATTCTCTATCATATAATAATTATATGGAAGTTCAGTTAATTTCATAGGTCCAATATATCTAGTAAAAGTAATTAGATAGTTAGATGAAAATATCTATTTTTAAATAAGATTCCTAATAGAAGTATACAGTCATAATACATGCATCCACACATAGGTATGTACTCTCAGAAAAGCTATTCCAAATGGTAGGAGTCTTTCAATGATGTGAGTAGGAGAAAAATATATCCTTATCATTGGAGAGATAGTAATACTGGTGGGATATTTGCATAATTCTGTAATTAGGCATGCAAAGTATTTCCTATTATACCTAGCGTGTGGTTTAACCGTCTCAAAGGAA